>NC_041381.1:273984846-274087003 GCF_002162155.2 Triticum dicoccoides
TTCACTGGTTATGCTTTGGTTTGGTGGAGTGAATATTGTCGGTTACACCCTGATTATATACCTACTACTTGGGATGATTTGAAACTTGCCATGCGACATACTTTCGTCCCTGCTTACTATACTCGTGACATGATTAAGAAGTTGCAACACTTAAAACAAGGTAGTGAAACTGTAACAAAATATTATGATGATTTACAAACTACCTTGTTGCATTCCTCTTTAGAAGAAAGTGAAGATGATTTTATGGATAGATTTTGGGGAGGATTAAACCGTGATATTCAAGAGATACTAATTCATGAAGAGTGTTATCCTATGGACCATTTGTTTCATCTTGCTTGCAAAGCTGAACAGGAAATAAAACGACGTGTTGGCCACGAGGAGAACAAGCGCACGGTGCACATTCCAAGAGTTGATATGATTGTTCCTTCAACTACTAGGCATACTATGACAACCACATCCGTTGTTGTCAGGACTACATCACCTTCACCATGTGACACATCGCCCCCGAGAGTGGCTACATCATCTGAGTTGATCATAAGAGGTAATGACAAAGGTACTGATCTTCCATCCCTACATGAGAATGATGAATGCCTTGTCAATTTGAATGCACCATCTGATGAGCTACCCACTACTTTGATCACACCACCTATTTTAGAGGACTACGTTGATAATTTGACTTTGCCACGTGATAAAACAACTGAAATACCAACAATTTTGAGTGCACCCATTGAATTAACTATTGATGCAAAAGAACCAATGTTTAATCATTTTGATATGACCTCTAATCTTGGTGATGATTCTGTGTTAAATGACTTATTGCATGTTTGCTTATTTAAGCATGTTGTAGCATGTAAATTTGATGCAAGTAAGGTTTATTCACCAATGTTGGGATGGTTTAATGATGAACATTGTCAATCTTTTGAAATGAATAAGAGCTTCACTTATATGTGCAAACTGAGTTGCAATATTTTCATGCCTTCTACTTCTTGTGCTAATTTTTTGGCTTTAGATTTTATGAACTATGCAAGTTACTCATCTATTCATGTGTCATATATGCAAAAATCAAGGGAAGTAAAAATGGATGACATATACATATACAACATGTACACCTTGTCTCTTTTGTTAGCCACATTTCAGATTAAGCAACGCCGAGGACGGCTTTATTTTCAAGAAGGGGAGGATGATGAGGACATGACTACCTTGGATATGACCAAAAATATTGCATATATGCATATTTGTCAGGTGATTTCTAGTGCAAACTATTCAATAATCTATTTATGTTATCCAGAACAAAAATACTTCACACACTTTTGAGTTTTGTCTAATTGCAGGTGTATGGGACATTTGTACAATCCACATATGCAGATAAGGAAGAAAGAGATGTTTATTTGCTGTCCAAAAAGTTCTCTCACGTCACTTTTGGCCCAAGAGAAGATAGAGTCCAAGTCTCTCACGTTCTGGATTCAGATTCGGACTGCACAGACATACCTGACTCAAAACGCACACAAGTTTTTCATACGGACTCCGAATTGGGTGATTCTTTTTTTGTTGGAAACTAGATTTCGTGCACTTTCCAACCCAAGTGGAATCACCTTCAAATTCGTCCGGAGCGTTGAGTTGTGGACGAAACAATCTGATGCTGCAGCAGAATCCGAGTCAAACTACAAGTCCAAAGGTGTTACATCACCTCCACTTGGGCCCATTGGCCTTGTACGACCTAGATTTAGTTTTAGGCTGCCTTGGGACGTCCTCCCACCTCCTTGGCCGCCACCCCTTGCTCCTATATAAGTAGATCCATCTAGTAGCTTTTACTTGGGATTTGTTTAGTTAAAAGTTAGCCATTGCAACTTCGTGGACATGACTACCTTGGATATGACCAAAAATATTGCATATATGCATATTTGTCAGGTGATTTCTAGTGCAAACTATTCAATAATCTATTTGTGTTATCCAGAACAAAAATACTTCACACACTTTTGTGTTTTGTCTAATTGCAGGTGTATGGGACATTTGTACAATCCACATATGAAGATAAGGAAGAAAGAGATGTTTATTTGCTGTCCAAAAAGTTCTCTCACGTCACTTTTGGCCCAAGAGAAGATAGAGTCCAAGTCTCTCACGTTCTGGATTCAGATTCGGACTGCACAGACATACCTGACTCAAAACGCACACAAGTTTTTCATACGGACTCCGAATTGGGTGATTCTTTTTTTGTTGGAAACTAGATTTCGTGCACTTTCCAACCCAAGTGGAATCACCTTCAAATTCGTCCGGAGCGTTGAGTTGTGGACGAAACAATCTGATGCTGCAGCAGAATCCGAGTCAAACTACAAGTCCAAAGGTGTTACATCACCTCCACTTGGGCCCATTGGCCTTGTACGACCTAGATTTAGTTTTAGGCTGCCTTGGGACGTCCTCCCACCTCCTTGGCCGCCACTCCTTGCTCCTATATAAGTAGATCCATCTAGTAGCTTTTCCTTGGGATTTGTTTAGTTAAAAGTTAGCCATTGCAACTTCGTGTACTTCGTTTGTGTCCAACGACCAGACCAAGACCGCTTACGGATCCCCACCATTATCAATACCTCATGTATATTTGCAATATTCAGATTGCTTTATCATATTCTTGCTCGTTCTTCGATTGCTTGCAGGAATAGACCTTCGTGGTCAGGCTGACCGTGCTTCCGGCATCGTCAGTAACCTCAGGAGATTGGTTTAGCGATTGCTAAGGCGCAACGTCGTGCACGTTTGTAGTCGGATCATCAAAGTCGTCTCCACCAAATCGATAGTTATCATCTCATCGAAAGATCGGGACACCCTCGCCTCTATCAAGTGAGATGATGAGGACATGACTACCTTGGATATGACCAAAAATATTGCATATATGCATATTTGTCAGGTGATTTCTAGTGCAAACTATTCAATAATCTATTTGTGTTATCCAGAACAAAAATACTTCACACACTTTTGTGTTTTGTCTAATTGCAGGTGTATGGGACATTTGTACAATCCACATATGAAGATAAGGAAGAAAGAGATGTTTATTTGCTGTCCAAAAAGTTCTCTCACGTCACTTTTGGCCCAAGAGAAGATAGAGTCCAAGTCTCTCACGTTCTGGATTCAGATTCGGACTGCACAGACATACCTGACTCAAAACGCACACAAGTTTTTCATACGGACTCCGAATTGGGTGATTCTTTTTTTGTTGGAAACTAGATTTCGTGCACTTTCCAACCCAAGTGGAATCACCTTCAAATTCGTCCGGAGCATTGAGTTGTGGACGAAACAATCTGATGCTGCAGCAGAATCCGAGTCAAACTACAAGTCCAAAGGTGTTACATCACCTCCACTTGGGCCCATTGGCCTTGTACGACCTAGATTTAGTTTTAGGCTGCCTTGGGACGTCCTCCCACCTCCTTGGCCGCCACCCCTTGCTCCTATATAAGTAGATCCATCTAGTAGCTTTTACTTGGGATTTGTTTAGTTAAAAGTTAGCCATTGCAACTTCGTGTACTTCGTTTGTGTCCAACGACCAGACCAAGACCGCTTCCGGATCCCCACCATTATCAATACCTCATATATATTTGCAATATTCAGATTGCTTTATCATATTCTTGCTCGTTCTTCGATTGCTTGCAGGAATAGACCTTCGTGGTCAGGCTGACCGTGCTTCCGGCATCGTCAGTAACCTCAGGAGATTGGTTTAGCGATTGCTAAGGCGCAACGTCGTGCACGTTTGTAGTCGGATCGTCAAAGTCGTCTCCACCAAATCAATAGTTATCATCTCATCGAAAGATCGGGACACCCTCGCCTCTATCACCTGGAGGCCGCACCAGTGTCCGCTCCGACCCTTAGCTCGGAGCCGACTGTGCCGATCGAGGACGGGTGGCTGGACACCTCCTCGGGGGCTGCGATCTCTACGGCGATTGAGTCAAACACCATCCCTGTCCTTTGCAAGGCTCGTAACTCCAAGGTGCCGGACTCCTCTCCGGACTCCGAACCTTCCGCGCCCCTGTCAATCGAATCCGATTGGGCGCCGGTCATGGAATTCACCGCCGCGGACATCTTTCAGCACTCGCCCTTTGGCGACATCCTGAATTCACTAAAGTCTCTCTCTTTATCAGGAGAGCCCTGGCCGGACTATGGTCAGGAAGGTTGGGATGCGGACGACGACGAAATTCAAAGCCCACCCACCACCCACTTCGTAGCCACTGTCGATTATTTAACCGACATGCTCGACTTCGACTCCGAAGACATCGACAGTATGGACGACGATGCAGGAGACGACCAAGAACCAGCGCCTACAGGGCACTGGAAGGCCACCTCGTCATACGACATATACATGGTGGACATCCCAAAAGATGGGAATGGCGATGGAACAACGGAGGATGACCCCTCCAAGAAACAGCCTAAGCGCCGGCGTCAGCGGCACCGCTCTAAATCCCTGCATAGTAAAAACGGCGATTCCGGCACCAGAGACAATAACACCCCGGACTATGCCGAAGACAACCCCCTCCAGCAGGATTCAGCGTAGGAGGATGGGGAAGCCAGCCCTCATGAGAGAGCGGCAGACAGAGAGGTAGAGGACGATAATTACATGCCTCCCTCCGAAGACGAGGCAAGCCTCGACGACGACGAATTTGTCATGCCTGAGGATCCCGTCGAACAGGAGCGTTTCAAACGCAGGCTTATGGCCACAGCAAGCAGCCTAAAGAACAAGCAGCAACAGCTTAGAGCTGACCAAGACTTGCTAGCTGACAAATGGACCGAAGTCCTCGCGACCGAAGAGTATGAACTCGAACGCCCCTCCAAGAGCTACCCAAAATGCAGGCTGCTACCCCAACTAGAGGAGGAAGCACCCAAACCTACATCACCAGCGCATGATGCGGCCGACCGGCCACCTCGCGGCCGTGACACAGAGGCATCTCGGACCTCCACTCAAGCCGCACCCCGGCGTCGCTCAAAAAGTACCAAGGCACGGGGAAATGCGCCAGACCTGCGGGATATATTGGAGGACAAGGCAAGGCAAACAAGATCGATCTACGAATCGCGTGGGTGCCCCATGATACGTGATGATAACTGTCACGCCGGATATGGCAACTCCGGCCGGGCCGAACACAGTAGACAAAGCTCATTTGAGCTGCGTCGTGATATAGCCCAATACAGAGGCGTCGCACACCCACTATGCTTCACAGACGAAGTGATGGATCATCAAATTGCTGAGGGTTTCAAACCCGTAAACATTGAATCATACGATGGCACAATAGATCCTGCGGTCTGGATCAAGGATTATCTCCTTCATATCCACATGGCCCGCGGTGATGATCTACACGCCATCAAATACCTCCCAGTCAAGCTTAAAGGACCAGCTCGGCATTGGCTTAACAGTTTGCCAGCAGACTCAATCGGTTGTTGGGAAGACCTGGAAGCCGCATTCCTCGACAATTTCCAGGGCACTTATGTGCGACCGCCAGACGCCGATGACCTAAGCCACATAATTCAGCAGCCAGAAGAATTGGCCATACAATTTTGGACACGGTTCCTAACCAAGAAAAATCAAATCGTCGACTGTCCGAATGTAGAGGCCCTTGCAGCCTTCAAACATAACATCCGCGACGAGTGGCTTGCCCAGCACCTAGGACAGGAAAAGCCGAAATCCATGGCAGCCCTCACAACACTCATGACCCACTTTTGCACGGGAGAGGACTGCTGGCTAGCTCGTAGTAACAACATGACCAAGAGCCCTGGTAATTCGGATACCAAGGACAGCAATGGCAGGTCAAGTCGCAACAAGCACAAGCTCCACATTAATGGCGATAATGCTAAGGATACGACAGTCAATGCCGGATTCAGAGCCTCTAAACGCGGTCAGTGGAAAAAGCCATTCAAAATAAATACTCCGGGCCCATCCAATTTGGACCGAATACTCGACCGCTCGTGCCAGATACATGGCACCCCCGAAAAACCAGCCAACCACACCAACAGGGATTGTTGGGTGTTCAAGCAGGCAGGCAAATTAAATGCCGAAAACAATGACAAGGGGCTGCATAGCGACGACGAGGAGGAGCCCCGGCCGCCAAACAATAGAGGAGAGAAGGGCTTCCCCCTACAAGTGCGGACGGTGAACATGATATACGCAACCCACATACCCAAAAGGGAGCGGAAGCATGCACTAAGGGACGTATATGCGATGGAGCCAGTCGCCCCAAAGTTCAATCCGTGGTCCTCCTGCTCGATCACTTTTGATCGAAGGGACCACCCCACTAGTATCCGCCATGGCGGATTCGCCGCATTGGTTCTAGACCCAATCGTTGACGGATTTCACCTCACTAGAGTCCTGATGGACGGTGGTAGCAGCCTGAACCTGCTCTATCAGGATACAGTGCACAAAATGGGCATAGACCCCTCAAGGATTAAACCCACAAAGACGACCTTTAAAGGTGCCATACCAGGTGTAGAGGCTAACTATACAGGCTCAGTTACACTCGAAGTTGTCTTCGGATCCCCGGATAACTTCCGAAGCGAGGAGTTAATCTTCGACATAGTCCCGTTCTGCAGCGGCTATCACGCACTGCTCGGACGAACCGCATTTGCAAAGTTCAATGTGGTGCCGCACTATGCATACCTCAAGCTCAAGATGCCAGGCCCTCGAGGAGTCATTACGGTCAACGGAAACACCGAACGCTCTCTCTGAACGGAGGAGCATACGGCGGCTCTCGCGGCAGAAGTACAAAGCAGCCTCTCAAGGCAATTCTTGAGTCCGGCTATTAAACGGTAGGACACCCTCAAGCGCGCCCGGAGTAACCTACAACAAGACCGCCTGGCACGTCCCGAGCACGCGTAGCAATGCGGCCCCAACCCCAGCCCTCGCGAAATTGCGAAACCAGTACTACGCGTACATAATTACGCTCTGGAAATACCATGGGCATAGGGAGAGGGGCACGACCACGGCAGGTCCAGAATGCGATTCAAACGCACCAGGGGCTCCCGATTGTGCAATTCCTTTTTCTTATTTTCAGGACTCCTTTATCAAGAAGCCCTGTCCGGCAGTAGAATCGCCGAACATACGATGCAACAGCTAGGGAAGCAGAAAGGTACGCCGAGTATCCAGGTGGTCTCTATAACGAGCAGTATACTTGTTTTACATATCATCCCGCAGCTCGCTCCTGGAGGGGGACATGTCAAATAGTCCCGTCCCTTGATTATCGCACTATTTGTATCATTCTGCTTTTACCGCAGCTTTTTTAATAAACAATGCACAGCTTTTGGCTATTATTGCATTCCTTTTTCTTATCCATATATGTTCACTTATGACATGTTGCATCCGTACGCTTTGGTACGGCCAAATACACCAGGGGCTTAAGTACCCCAAAATATGGTGTGATAAGTCCGAACACTTTCACAAGTGCGGCACCCCGAACTTATAGCATTATATGCATCGGCTCCGAATCATGTCTTGGGTCAATAGTTGGGTTTGCCCGGCTCCCATGTTTTGGTACCTTACGTTCCGTTATATCGGCTAAGGTAGCGCTGGGAGAACCACTGCGATTGTGCCCCGGTTGAGCTGGGTTAAGCACCTCAGTGGAGAAAGCTAAAACTGACCGTCATGATAGGGCGAGAGCCGGTCGCTGTTCGAGAGGTTTTCGAGTCCCTAAAGACTTATGCCGCTTAGAGCGAGGAGTCGGCTTTGTCCGGCCCAGGCGTGGATAGCGCCCCGAACTCAGTCTTCCCAATACTAGGGGCTTCGCCGAAATTTAAAATTATAGAATTCGATGGCTAAGTGAGAGTGTTCAAGCATTATAGTCCGGTTGCCTGGTTCGTTGCGTTGAGCGCCTCCCTCGAAGGACCCAAGAATGGGAAAAAGAGCGCTCAGGTTTATCCCGAACACCCCAGCACTCGCGGCATGGGGGCAGAAGCCGACGACTCGCCATCTCTCATATTTAATAAACGGCCGCACAGAAGGTAATATTTTAAATTCACAAGCGTTGCTTAGCTCATATGAACAAGTTTTCATGCGTACAGGATAACAAATGCGAGTTCACTCAAAAATTACATATTTGGAGCATTCACCCGCTATAAGGTGGGCACCCTTCAGGACGCCCGCATAATACATTTCGGGCTTGCGATACTCCCTGCCCGGCGGTGGAGCGTCCGTCACAAGCTTCTCAGCGTCCATCTTGCCCCAGTGCACTTTAGCATGGGCAAGGGCCCTACGGGCACCTTCAATACAGATGGAGCGCTTGACGACTTCAATCCATGGACAGGCATCCACCAGCCGCCTCACCAGCCTGAAGTAGCTCCCAGGCATGGCTTCCTTAGGCCACAGCCGAACTATGAGGCCCTTCATGGCCTGTTTAGCCACCTTATGGAGCTCGACCAGCTGCTGCAGCTGGTCGCTCAAGGGCACCAGGTGTCCGGCCTTAGCATACTGAGACCAGAACACCTTCTTTGTCGAGCTCCCCTCCTTGGCCCGGTAGAATGCGGCACCATCGGACACACTGCGGGGCATATCTGCGAATGCTCCTGGAGAGCTCCGGATTCAGGTAAGTAACAAGTAATTCACTTTCACGTGCTTGCTTTGCATGAAGAATGCCTTACCCGCCGCTATCTTCTTCATTGCCTCAATTTCCTGGAGGGCTTTTTGGGCTTTGACCTTAGCGGCTTTGGCCCTCTCAAGAGCCGAGGCGAGCTCGGACTCTCGAGTCTTTGAGTCACGCTCCAAACTCTCGTGTTTTTCCACAAGAGCCTGGAGCTCTTGCCACACCTCCGCCACCCGCGCCTCCTGCTTCTCTCGCTCGGTGCGCTCTGCGACCACATTGCTTTCGGCCTTAGACACCGCCTCCTTCAGGGTCGCCACCTCGTTCGTGGCCCCTGCAATTCTCACGTTATTCCTGTCATTTTTTGCAACCACATCTTTTATATACTTCCATAAGGTATTACTTACCTTCCTTGTCCTCAAGCTGCTTTTTGGCAAGGACGAGCTCGTTCTCAGACCGCTCGAGGCTCTGCTTCAATGCATTGACCTCCGCAGTCAGTGCGGCAGAGGTCAGCAGCACAGCCTGCATTTCCCATATTGACATACTTATGTTAGACTCCTGCGTACATCTTTTTAGATCCTCAGTTCGGCTTTTCTTTTCGAACACCAAACTGAGCATCAGGGGCTACTATCTATGCGGTAATATTTTTACATATCTTAAATACATACCTCAAAGCCTGTTAGAAGGCTGGCACAGGCTTCAGTCAGCCCGCTCTTGGCGGACTGAACTTTCTGAATCACCACACTCATAACAGTGCGGTGCTCCTCGTCGATGGAGGCGCCGTTAAGCATCTCCAACAAATTATCCGGTGCCTCCGGTTGGACGGAGGTCACCGGTGTCGCAGTCTCGCCTTTCTGACGAAGGGGCCGCCTGCTGGACTCCGGAACCACTGAAGGTTCCGGTGCAGAGTCCGGCCCAGGGCCGAACTTAGAGCCCTTTGGGGTTTTATCCCCCTTGTGCCCAGAGTCTAGGAGGTTGCCCTGTGGTGCCTCCGGGACCTCCTCCTCCTGGCTGGGCCCCTTTTGGGACCCCACCTCGGTGTCATCCGCAGTGTGAGGAGAGGAAGTAGCCGGAAGTGAGGTGCTATTCACATCCGACGAATCCAGGGAGCCGCTCGTTGAAGCGTCGAGCTCGTCCTTGGGTGGGCTGCAGGGATATATTCAGCGTTAGGAGATATTGTGCGACAAATGAAATGCCATGAGTTATTCTGGTATCTGGACATTTACGATTTCGCCAGGGGCTTAGCCCTCGGTGGCCACTCCTCTTCGCCGTCGTCGGTGTTGGTGGAGTAGTCCGGAGGAAGGGTCCTTCCCTTCTTGGACCCTCCGGCCTCCCCAGTTGGGGCGGCCTTCCTTTTCTTCTCTTCCCCCGCTGGGGGAGAGGCCTCTTTTTCCTCCTCCTCGTCTTCGCGGGAAGAGTCCGCCTCGGAGTCATCGGACAATGAGTTCGCGTGGCCTTCTTCTTGGCCTTCTTATCCGGCACCACGTAAGGTGCCGGAACCAGCAGCCCCGTTAATTGGGCGTCCGTTGGGTCTTCTGGCAAGGGAGCCGGACAGTTAACCTGCCCGGACGTCTTTTGCCAGGCCTGTCCAAGGTAATGGAGTTTAGATCCCGCATAGAGTCAAACTATGAAAAACAAGTGTCCTGTAAAGGCTAAAATAGCTTACCTCGTCGACTTGACGCTGTGAGCTAAATCCGTGATCTTCGGTAGCGGATGTGGGAGCCTCGGCGCCCTTGAACAGCACCTTCCATGCATCTTCGTACGTAGTGTCGAAGAGCCTGCTCAAGGTTTGGTGTTGTGCCGGATCAAACTCCCACAAGTTGAAGGCCCGTTGTTGGCACGGGAGTATCCGGCGGATGAGCATGACCTGGACTACGTTGACGAGCTTGAGCTTCTTGCTCACCAGATTTTAGACGCAGGATTGGAGTCCGGCCAGCTCTTCCGAACTACCCCATGTTAGGCCCGTCTCTTTCCAAGAGTTGAGCCATGTAGGGAAGCCAGATCGGAATTCGGGGGCCGCTGCCCATTTAGGGTCACGTGGCTCGGTGATGTAGAACCACCCCGATTGACACCCCTTTATGGTCTCCACGAAGGAGCCCTCGAGCCATAGGACATTGGGCATCTTGCCCACCATGGCACCTCCGCACTCCGCTTGGCAGCCGCCCACTACCTTCGGCTTGACATTGAAGGTCTTCAGCCATAAGCCGAAGTGGGGCTGGATGCAGAGGAAGGCCTCGCACACGACGATGCGCCGAGATGTTGAGGATGAAATTCGGGGCCAGATCGTGGAAATCCAGGCCGTAGTAGAACATGAGCCCCCGGACAAATGGGTGAAGTGGAAAACCTAGTCCGCGAAGGAAGTGGGTGAGGAACACTACCCTCTCATGGGGCCCGGGGGTGGGGATGAGCTGCCCCTTGTCGGGGAGCCAATGCGTGATGTCGCTGGACACGTATCCGGCCTTCCGCAGCCTCTTGATGTGCCCCTCCATGATGGAGGAGGCCATCCACTTGCCTCCTGCTCCAGACATGGTTGGGGAAGGTTGAGGCGAGATGTGCGGACTTAGGCGCTGGAGCTCGAGTGCGCGGAAATGGATAAGCAAAGGAGGAAGAAGGCGTAGGTCAAAAGGTGGATCCTTATCCCCTTATATGGACGGACGAAGCTATGCGTCCCCACTAGCCTGGTAAAACTCACTTATCTCCCAAGCGCCGTAATCAATGGCGCGGTTTGGTTACCCACGCCCGTATTGATGAGAATCCCGGAATAAGGGGACATGATCTCTGCGTTGACAAGACGTGCCAAGGAATCCGCCTCGCTAAACGCGCTGAGGTGGGCAGTAAAAACAATTTGAATAAAGGCTTGGCCGTGGCGTGATGTCACGCCACGAAATACGTCAGCAGATTGAATTTGTGTAAATATTATTCTCTCTACGGTGGTATGTGGAACTTATTTTGCAGAGCCGGACACTATCCTTGTGTTCAAAATCTTCTATGAAGTATTCGGAGGAGGAACCCGCCTTGCAATGCCGAAGACAACATGCGCGCCGGACTCGTTGTCATTGAAGCCTGGTTCAGGGGCTACTCAGGGAGTCCTGGATTAGGGGGTGTCCGGATGGCCGGACTATAGCCTTTGTCCGGACTCCTGGACTATGAAGATACAAGATTGAAGACTTCGTCCCGTGTCCGGATGGGACTTTTCTTGGCGTGGAAGGCAAGCTTGGCGATACGGATATGTAGATCTAGCGGAAGCACGCCAATGCAACTCCAGTTGCCGGTTTGCCACTATTCTTTTTTACTGGAAAGGTTGGACTGCCGCGTTGCAAAGCCGACTACGCATACCCTACAAGGACGGGTCATGGCATTTTAAGTTAGAAGGACGACGTCACAAATCCGACCACATGAACACTGCAAGGACGACTGACAATGATGTAAAGTCGGGCGCATATTGTTGCGAGGTCAATTGGTGTTGCAGCGAATTGTATGCGTGAAGATGCAAAACTAACTAAGTGTACATTTAATATTTTGAAGAAGTAAGTTTCCTTACCATCAGTATTAAGACTCACTTAATGATTAATGTGTAGTTGATATACATTTATCCTATACCTCAGCATGATCCTCTCTGCCATGGCGCCGTCCGATGCTATCATACCATGCTGGTGGATGTTTTGATGAACATGTCAATTTTTTCTCTTGTTGCAATGCACGGGTATTTTGCTAGTGTGTGCATATATATATATATATATATATATATATATATATATATATATATATATATAGAGAGAGAGAGAGAGAGAGAGAGAGAGAGAGAGAGTATACATGTTGCCCCCTCTTTGACATTTACTACATACTCCTACCATGCATATACGTAACACAGATAAAAAAAGAACCATCCTTGTTGGTCAAATTAACATCTCTCTCGTTGTACGTTCAATTGATCGACGAAGACCTCGCGGGCCCATAAAGAGTCACAGGCAAACGAGTGTCATAGGAAAACCACCGCGTGCATGTTTGTTGTGTGTTGTGTGATGTTTAAATACCCAATGCACAACTTTGACGTGGCACATGCTTCACAAATCAGAAACGCACTACACAGAGGTTCATGATGTGTAGTAGCTAGCCCCCTCAGTGAGAGGGACTCATGTGTACACACGTGCCCAAACTTTGATATGGAATCTCACCATGATCCACACCATAACACACATGCCAAGATGAGTCCACCTTCAGTATGATGCCGCTCGTTGTCAGTGGAAACTGAAAACCCTTGCGGGCTAATGAATGGGCATTGTCGTGGAATTGTCACGACAGATGTTCTAGTGTGAGGACTTAGTCATGGAGCCATCGCAACTAGGTTAGCTTAAAGGGGTTAAACGGGACAAAGGACACATGAGTTTATACTGGTTCGGCCCCTTGCGGTGAAGGTAAAGGCCTAATCCAGTTGGAGGTGGTATTGCTTATCTCTCGATTACTAGGGAGCGATTTCACTTGACCTAGCTTTCGATATCTTATTTGTTACCCTGAACCGCCATGGGGTGGTACCTTTATATACACAGGTTGATGCCCAGTGACTCACGGAGTCCCAGCCGGCTCATAGACAACGTGTCCAGCTCGGTCACTAAATATACTTGCCATACAATATAAGTCATACACATGGCTGTTTACTCCTATGGGCCTTAAGTCGCTCTTGGGCCTTGGGCCCTTGCTTCATGGATCGCCATCTTCAACATCCTCATGGGCTTTGTATTGATGAACCGCCATAGGTATAACCCGGCCCCTCCTAGGTGGGTCATACCTAATAATCATATCCCCAACATTAGGCCCCAGGTTGATTTGAACTTGTTCATGTCAATCTTCTACACTTAGAAAAAAATCCTTCCTTCTTTATTTGTGCGAGATTTCATAGCCGCCATGACATCATCTCCTATGATTGTGGTAACCCGCCATGATGCCATCTGCCATTAATTTTACACAATACCCAATATATCTTAACAGATCCTTATCTTTAATAACCATCCCTAAAATCAAGGCATCCAAACGGCTGGATAATCATCCTTTGGCCTCCTCGTTTTTCGCGCCTACATGTTACCCTTCTCCTTATAAATAGTGTGTCACAACCCTCCTTTCATTTTTTCCCTTGCCTTATTTGTCTTCTTCTTCCTCTCGCGACTCCTCTGCCGCCTCGAGCTTCGCCGCCGCTGTCCTCCGACCGCTGCACCAACTCAGGCTACTGCATCAACCTGACTGGTCCAGAAAACACCGGCGCTCCACCGCAGTCCATCTGCATCTGTAAGTGTTCATCTCCCTATGCGTCAGATCTGCATTAGGGTTAGCCTTGTTCTTCGGTGTTCTTCGTTGTTCTTTGCTTTCTTCTTCCACCCTAGTAGCTTCTAATTTGAATATAGTATA
This sequence comes from Triticum dicoccoides, assembly GCF_002162155.2. NCBI lineage: Eukaryota > Viridiplantae > Streptophyta > Magnoliopsida > Poales > Poaceae > Triticum > Triticum dicoccoides. Next base: position 273,998,781 of record NC_041381.1, read on the forward strand.
AAACTCATGCGGTAGCAGTTTAGCCTTTGTTTTTAATATCAGAATACTTTTTTCTTCATAGAAGATCTCACCGGAGAACACGAACTCCTCTGTTGCCGCTTTAGGTTTAGAATTTACTGCATTTTCTGAACTACCACCGATCCAAAATTACAGCTTCAATCTGTGAAATATTTTGTCCATCACTTAGCAAAAATTTCTTCTTGATAGATCTTAACTATCAGTATTGTCATGGCAGCTTACATCACCAGTTATAGCTAGTCATATATCATTAGGCCCCTTTTAAGCCACCACTCTGAATATATATACTTTAGTGTTTTACTTCCGTCTTAATGAATCAACTTAAACCGGCAAACTATTCTTTCTTTTTAGGCTTCTTTCTTCACAATGATGCCGAAGACAGTCACTTCATGTAATTGGGTTCCCTCCATTGTCACTGAGGACACGCTCAAAGACTTTGTTAAAACCGGCTATTTACTAGCAAAAACTATCATGCATTATCGCGCACCCAATCCAGAAGAACAAAGACCTCAGGCAAAGGATGATGAGGTCATTGTTTTTACTGATCACATGAATTGGGGCTTCTCACCGCCCGGTTCTAAATTTTTCTGAGATGTTATGCACTTCTTTCAGCTTCATCCTCAAGACATCGGACCCAATTCCGTGTCAAACATCTGCAACTTTCAAGTTTTCTGTGAAGTATACCTTCAAGAGGAGCCCAGTGTTGAATGTTTAGGGAATATTTTTATTTGAAACGCCAAAACGAGTTTATGAACGGACCCATCTTGGAACTTGGCAGAATCTCAATTCAACAAAGAAGAGATGCTATCTTCCCCTATGCTTGCTTGCCGAGTCACCCCAAAGATTGGAACCAGACAGGGTTTTATTGCAAAGATACCTCCCCAGCTGACGAGAATCCACTGCCAGGCTATCGTGCCCAGCGTCTTGACCCAAAACATCATCTTCCTAAGAAGCTTACCACTGCTGAACTTTGCAAAGCTCTCCCCCACCATTGCAAAGGTCAAGGCTCTGCTGGAAAATGGTTTAACTGGCATTAACTTCGTTCAATATTGGGTTGCTTGGCGAATCATACCCTTGAGTCGCCGGTCCGACTTAATGTGTACTTACACGGGTGGAAAAAGGATCCATTACGCCACAGCTCCGTGCGTTTAACTGATGAGGCAATCAATGAAATGACAAAGAGCCTTCTGAATGAAGATCCGGAGGACTGCAGCAAAGTGGGTCTGAACCCTTTCTGCAAACTTAATCCGCCACCAGATGTGAGTCTTTAAATTACTTACTTTTACCTTCATCACTCCAATATTCTATTAACTCCATTTTGATGACTTTCACAGGCTAAATCTGATTTTTGGAAAAAGAAATATGACCATGAAGCTGCCAAAAAGGCCAGGGCTGCCAAGAAAGCTGCCAAGAAGAATAAGAAGAAATCAAGTACTTCCGAGCTGTTTGAACTGGATGACAGCTCTGAGTCGGAGGTAGCTCTAGATTCTCTTGGCTCCTTTTTCAACTATCTTATTGACATTGATTATAATCAGGATGACACGGGGGCCAGTCAAGCTGGCGAGGAAGAGGTAACTATCATTTCCGTCGACTCCAAGCCTTTGCCAAGACAGAAAATTCGAAGAGTAACCCGGAAAGTAAGCTTTTCACACCCCTTAGCTCATCTGGATCCTCACTTTCTTTTGAAGCAACAACAACACGAGATCCGGCGACAGACTCGGACTAGCGGAGGTGAAGAATTATCTTCCTATTTACCAAATACTCCAGCTCCGAGGAAATGTCAAAACGAGGTCATCACAAATTTAAACTCTTTTTATCCTTTGGCGGGTCTCATTCGCCAGCCACTTAATTCTTCCGATTCAAATTATCAGGAGACTTCTCGCTCCTCTTTCGGCGACTCATCACAGTCCCAGCTGCCGGCTTTCAAAACTGCTCCTGAGTAATAACAATTACTTATTATTTGTCTCCTTATGCTCCTTTATATTTATACCGACCTCTCAAGACCCATGTAGTGGAAAGGCCAAGCCTAGCAAGAAGGCAAAGATGAACAAACCGGCTGAAGACCCCAAAGTTCTTGAACCGGAGCAACAAACTCCGCTTCTGACACCTCCGTCCCACAACCACAAGAACCTGTTCATGACGTTCCACCAGAAATTCCTGACCCTTCCTGTTGGGGATATAACTACTAGGTATGACCCGCCGGATGGAGCCGGGTTATACCTACAAGCATTCTTGAAGACAGAAGCTCAAGTTTGAAGATGGCGGCTTAGTAAAGGCCCAACGGCCCAGAGGTGACTAAAGGCCCATAGTGTTAAACCGCCTTGTTCATGTAACTTGTACTGTACGGCAAGAAAGATTAATAGACCGAGCCGGATACAGTCTATAAGCCGGCCGGCACTCTGTAGAGCCAGGCGTCAACCTCAGTATATAAAGGGATGACCCAGCGGTGGTTCAGGGTATGAAACAACAACTCGAGAGCTAGGTCAAGCGATTCTGTTTCCTGGTTATTGAGACATACATAATCCCAATCACAACTAGGCGTAGGCTTTTACCTTCATCGTAAGGGGCTGAACTAGTATAAACCACTCGTGTCTCTTGTCCTGACTAACCCCTTCAAGCTTCCTAGTTGCGATGGATCCACGACTAAGTCCTTTCACTAGGACATCTGACGTGACAATTCCACGACAGTTGGCGCCCACCGTGGGGCCAGCGCATGGTGGATTTGAGTTCTTAAAGGGCAGCTTCGAAGGGCTCAAGGGATACGTTGTGGGCCGGATGACCAAGAGTAGTCACGGCAAGCTCTACATCGACGATGCAGGTTGGGGCCCCGAGGCCGGCTCAATTGAGTACGGGTACCGGGTCCCCTTCAGCGGAATCCACGTCTTCATCGGCAAGATTGGCGAGTCGGGCCCTGAGCCGGACATATACACCGACCTCGTCGAGACGGCTCAGCGTGCGAGACCCGCTCGGGCTCCGCCGGCTGTGAAGCGTGCCTTCGTAGGATGCATCCACGGAGGGCTCTCTGAAGGATCTGCCTCTGGTGGTGAGACGGCCATCTACTCTGATGGTGAGTCATCCACAGGTGAGACAGATTCATTATACCAACTGCAGGATGGCTGGCTTGGGGGCTGTTTCAATGGCAGCAGTATTCCGGATTGTCTCAAGCCGCCGAGCAGGGTCGGGATCTTCATGGCCAGCACCCAACCCATCCAAGACTCTACAACTGCAGCAGCCGTGACCTCCGAGTCAGCGGCAGCCAGGGCAGGAGGCCCTGTGCGCTCACCGGCCCAGGTGCTAATGGATCTTACCGACAAGTTGACCACCCTGTTAACCGCCGTAGTCAGACCGGCGGATCAAGCTAGTCATGATGTGGAAGTGGCATAGTTAAAGTTGGATATGGAGCAAGATAAGGAAGACCTGGCAGCAGAAGATGTTAGGATAACCGCAGAGCGGGCGGCTCTGGATGTTCAGGCCCAGCAGATCTAGGCGCACACTTTCCGGCTTGCACAAGACCAGAATGCGGCTAATGAGGTCATGAGGAGAAGGTATCAGAAGACCCAGTCTCGACTTCCCCCCGTTTATGACCCGCGGAACCTTTTTAGCATGCCAGGAGCAGGGCCCAGTAACCCCCCGTGGCTTACCCCGCAGACAGGCAACCCGCCATGGCTCCCTCCGCGCACAGGACAGACCATGTTGCGACACCCGGGGACGGAGCACCGTTTCAGTCACCGGTGATGGGACCTCCCCGTGTGAACATGGCGCCACCTCAGTACATACCAACACCCCCGGGTCATTACTCCAACCCATTAGAAAACATGATAGCAGCAGCAACCCGATTGGCGGCTCTCCCAATTGATGGCGACTCTCCGGCTGTAGTTGAAACCTGCCGAGTTAGGGAACTCCTTCAGACGGCCTTAGCACAGTAGGAGGCATACTCATACAGCCAAGACAGGATCCACTCGACCCCTCGTCCAAGACGAATCCCGAGTTATAGCAGGCACATGGATTCAGCGGCCGTGTCAAGCAATGTTAGGCGTTGTGACCAGCCGGGTGGCGGTAACCCGCCACGTCATGAGGTCGTTAACTTGGTAGAGCAAGAGAGACTACGGCAAGAGGCCGAATAGGCGGCTGAGCAAGCGGCTCAGTTGATGGCTTATCAGCCATATCAGGTTTACCTGGCGACTTCTGTTGAGGCAGGTATAGCCACCCGAACTGGAGGAGTCCCGTGTCTAGTGCCAGCTCTACGTAACAAGCGGTTGCCCAAAGATTTTAAAGGACCAAGGAAGGTGCCGAATTACACAGCTGATTTACAACCTGGGGCATGGATTGAGAGCTACGAGATGGCTATGGAGCTGTTGGAGGTTTCTGACGCAGCAATGGCTAAGTACTTCACCATGATGTTGGATGGAACCGCCCGCACCTGGTTGAAAGGCCTGCCACCTAATCCAATCAGTTCATTGGCGGAGATAAAGGCCCGGTTCATCCAGAACTTCAAAGACATGTACAAGCAGCCCATGTCGATCGTGGACCTGATGAATTGTAAGCAGGAAGAGGGTGAGTCTATAACCCATTGGGTACGCCGGGTTAAGGCCATAATACATTCATCTGATAAGATGGATGCCGACTCTGCAGTATTAATGTTGGAGAAGAATTGTCGTTTCTTACCTTTGAAACAAAAGCTGGGGCGGCTCAAACGTGAGTGCAATGATATGGGCACGCTAATGGCGGCTCTGGTCAAGTATGCTGATTCTGATAGTACCAAGGATCCTGAGTCTGATGATGAGAAGGCAGGGAAGGGAAAGAGGAACAGCAACAGCAAGGGCTCTCAGCACAACCCGGCAAATCAAGGAGGTAATAAACGTAAGGCTGACGGTAGTTTGGATTTTGTGGCTAACGCTAGTGCACAGGGTCATAACCAGCGGCGCAAGGGAAGGCCACCTCCTCGATCCGGCGGGTCAGGACCCACACTTGAGCAGTTGCTGAATGAACCTTGGCCGAGACACGACACTAAGGAGAAGCCAGCTACACATTTGTGGAAGGATTGCATGATTATGAAGGCTTTCTAAAATTCCAACATGTTTGATGGCAACAATGGCCCGGGCGGCGGCTCAGGTGGTGGCGGTTTTCATGGCCCGGGCGGTGGGTCAAATCCCAATTTTCAAAATTCCCAGGGAAACCAGGGTGGATATAACCAACAAGCTGGCCAAGGCAGTCAGCAGCAGCAGGAAGGTGGATACCAGAGCAATCCGAAGCAGTTGAACAGTAGGCAATATCATGTGTTTACCACCAGTTTATGTAAACGAGGCCAGAAGCTTCATAAGAGGGCTGTGAATGCGGTTGAGCCGGCAATTCCTCGTTATTTGAGGTGGTCTGAGCAGCCTATCGTATGGAGTAGAGAGGATCACCCTCCCCGGGTTGACAATCTAGGTCACTTAGCCCTGGTCGTGGCCCCTCAAGTGGGCGGATACAAGTTCACCAAGGTGCTCATGGATGGAGGCAGCAGCATCAATATCCTCTATTATGAGACCTTCTGTCGCATGGGGTTAACTGATAAGAACCTTAAGAAGTCCAACACCATCTTCCATGGAGTTGTACCCATTAAGTCGGCATATCCGGTCAGCAACATAGAGTTGGAGGTAGCATTTGGGGATGAATATGATTCCAGAGCCGAGAAATTGATGTTTGAAGTCGTTCAGATCAAGAGCCCGTATCATGCCCTGTTTGGGCGGCCAGCTTACGCCAAGTTCATGGCACAACCGTGTTATGTGTACTTGTAGCTCAAGATGCCGGGTCATAAGGGAACCATTACGGTGCACGGGAGCCGTAAGGTGGCTCTGGAATGTGAAGAAGGTGACGCGGCTTATGCTGAGTCAGCTGCGCGACGGAAGAGTTAAAGTTCTACAAGGACAATGTTGACCCGGCGGATATGACATCCTTAAAGAAGCCAACTACAGAGCATGAGCCGGTCATGAAATTTAAGTCGGCGGATGAGACTAAGCTTGTCGATTTTGTCCCAGGCGATTCATCCAAGCAGTTCAATATGAGTGCTAATTTGGATCCCAAATAGGAAAGCACGCTTATCGAGTTCATCCGTGAGAACCGGGACATTTTTTGCATGGAAGCCATCTGACATGCCGGGTGTACCGAGAGAACTAGCTGAGCACACTCTTAATATCGATCCAAAGTTTAAGCCGGTCAAGCGGTTTCTTCGGCGGTTTAATGAGGAGAGAAGGAAAGCTATCGGTGAGGAAGTGGCCCGGCTCTTGGCAGCCGGGTTCATAATTGAGGTGTTTCATCCAGAGTGACTGGCTAACCCGGTGCTTGTTCTTAAGAAAAACGCCACTTGGCGTATGTGTGTGGATTACACGGACTTAAAGAAGGCTTGTCCCGTTGATCTTTTTGCTCTCCCCCGTATTGATGAGATCATTGATGCTACGGCGGGTTGTGTGTGTTTGAGCTTTCTGGATGCTTACTCTGGTTATCATCAGATCAGGATGGCTGTTAAGGACCAAGAGAAGATGGTGTTTATTACTCTGTTTGGAGCCTTATGCTATGTTTCAATGCCTTTTGGGCTCAAGAGAGCCAGGCAATACCAGCGATGCGTACAGAATTGTCTTCATGATCAGATTGGACGCAATGTTCATGCTTATGTGGATGATATAGTGGTTAAATCCAGAGACAAAGAGACCTTGATTGATGATCTCAAGGAAACCTTTGATAATCTCCGGGTTTACAAGATGATGCTTAACCCGGCTAAATGTGTTTTTGGTGTGCCTGCACGCAAGCTTTTGGGCTTTCTGGTTTCTAATAGAGGCATCAAAGCTAACCCGGAGAAGATCAAAGCCATCACCTCCCTGGCCAAGCCGGCATGCATTAATGATGTCCAGCGTTTGGCGGGTCGTATTGCCGCTTTAAGCCGGTTCATAAGCCGGTTAGGGGAGAAGGCTATGCCGCTGTATCAGATGATGAAGAAGACAGATAGCTTTACTTGGAGTGACGCCGCCAATACTGCCTTTGAAGATCTGAAGAGACAGTTGGCTGAGCCGCCGGTTGTTGCTGCTCCCATTGACAAGGAACCCTTGTTATTGTATGTGGCTACTAACACACGTGCTATCAGTGTGGCTATTGTGGTGGAACGCAAGGAGGCTGGCAAGGAGCACCCGGTTCAGCGGCCGGTTTACTACATCAGTGAAGTACTGATTGAGTCCAAGCAGCGGTATCCGCACTGGCAGAAGCTTGTCTATGGGGTGTTCATGGCCAGTCGGAAGCTTAAGCAATACTTCTTGGGCCATCCCATCATCGTGGTTAGTTCTGCCCCCTTGGGGGGCATTATTCAGAACAGAGAGGCCACAGGGCGAGCCGCCAAATGGGCCATTGAGCTTGGGCCTCATGGTTTAAAATATGTGCCACGCACAGCTATTAAATCTCAAGCACTGGTAGATTTCATCAATGACTGGACAGAGTTGTAGATGCCTGAGGAAAAGCCGGACAATGCCTATTGGACAATTCATTTTGATGGGTCTAGGCAATTGGAAGGCTCGGGCTGGAGTTATTTTGGCTTCCCTTGGGGTGATAAGTTTTGTTATGTACTCCGGTTCATGTTTCCTTGTACTAACAATGCAGCTGAGTATGAAGCCTTGCTCCATGGTCTCCGGATGGCTAAAGAGATGAATTTAATCCGGGTAAGGTGCTTCGGCGACTCAGATCTAGTGGCTCAACAAGTGTCAGGAAAGTGGGATTCAAAGGATCCTCTCGTGGCGGCTTATCGCCGGGAGGTTGATGTAATTGCGGGGCACTTCAAGGGTTATCAGGTGGAACACATTGACCATAGAAAGAACGAGGCGGCTGACGCCTTAAGCTGGCTGGGATCTCAGCGTAAGCCGGTGCCGCCTAATACTTTCTTGGATGTTTTGCATAACCCTTCTGTCAAGCTACCTACAGAGGAAGATTTGGCTGTTCCTGACCCTGAGGCACAGTTGGTGGCGGCTCTTCATATCATCCTAGATTGGATGGTGCCGTATCTGGCTTATATGACACAGGGCGAGTTGCCTGACGATGAAACCTTGGCCAGGCAGATAACCCCGCAGTCTAAGTCCATGACGATTATCAATCGCGAGTTGCATCATTGCAGTGTTATAGGGGTTTTCAGTGTTGCATCTCTCCTGAAGAAGGCCAAGAAATTCTCCGTGATATTTATGAAGGAGATTGCGGTCATCCCGCCGGGTCAAAATCTCTCGTGGCTAAGGCTTTTCGTCATGGGTTTTATTGGCTGACGGCTCATGCAGATGCAGAGGATCTGGTCAGTAAATGCGACGGTTGTCAGAAGTTCTCAAGACGGGCTCATGTGCCGGCTCAAGAGTTGATGATGATTCCAATTACTTGGCCGTTTGCAGTCTAGGGGCTTGACATGGTTGGGCCTTTCAAGAGATCCAAAGATAAAAAGACTCACCTCTTGGTGGCAGTTGATAAGTTTACAAAGTGGGTTGAGGCAGAGCCGGTCAGTAAGTGCGATGCAGCCACGGCGGTTCAATTCATGAAGAAGGTGATATTTCGTTTTGGTTTTCCACACAGCATTATAACTAACAATGGCACTAATCTGTCTAAAGGCGCCATGGAGGAATTCTGTCAACGTGAGCATATCCGGCTTGATGTTTCATAAGTAGCTCACCCTCAGTCCAATGGTCAAGCCGAGAGAGCCAATCAAGAGATCCTGGAAGGCATTAAGCCCCGGCTCTTTGTCCCCTTGTAACGGACACCGGGTTGTTGGGTTGAGGAGTTACCTTCTGTGTTATGGAGCATCAACACTACTCCTAACAGATCTACGGGTTATATGCCTTTCTTCATGGTCTACGGAGCTGAGGATAGTGACATCCATCATGATTCACCTCGTGTGGCGGCTTATGTCGAGGAAGACAATGAACAGGCATGCCAGGATGCTCTTGATCTATTGGATGAACATCAGGACTTGGCAGCAGCTTGTTCGGCAATTTATCAACAGGACTTGCGTCGTTATCACAGCCGCCGAGTTATGTCTAGATCCTTTCAGGAAGGTGATTTAGTGCTCCGGCTCATCCAGGATCAAACTGATGCTCATAAGTTATCCCCACCTTGGGAAGGGCCATTTGTGGTCAGCAAGAACTTGAACAATGGGTCATATTACCTTATTGACGTTCGAGAGCGCAAAGACTCACGTAAGTTGGAGGAAGAGACCCGGAGGCCGTGGAATATTGCTCATCTCCGGTCCTACTACACTTGAGCCATAGGCTCCACTGATGTATATATTTTGCCAATGTATATATTATGATAAATAATAAAGCAGGACCTCTGTCCTTTTTCCCCTCTCACAAGGTAAATTTGTCATTGTCATTGTCGTGATTTTCTCATGATAGCTCGGGGGCGGGTCATATTTGATCCAGCTCAACCCGTTCTGATCCGGCTTACAATCGTATTAGAATCTAGCTGTTTAAAATTATGATCACTAGGGGGCTTCCTGTTCAAACATAGGTCGTATTCGAACCAAAGAGAACATAGCTGTCGATACCCTTTTGATTGGCACACTGCCGAGCTCACTTGGGGGCTTCTTGATCGTATTCGAATCATAGCTTAACCCCATTTGGGAACCGACTTTGATCGTATTCGAATCAGAGTCATTAAAAAACTCTCAAGATCATTAGGGGGCTTCCTATTCAAACATAGGTCGTATTCGAACCAAAGAGAACAGAACTGTTGGTACCCTCTTGATCGGCGCAATGCCACAGCCATTGGGGGCTACATGATCGTATTCGAATCCTAGTTTAAACCCCTCTGGGACGGTTCACTGATCGTATTCGAATTAGTAGCCTTGCCATTATTATTTCTCTTTTTTGGTTTAAGTTATCTTTGGAAGCCCCATTGTTTGACTTAAGATTTTTTTCCCTCAAATATAATGTCTGTAGCCCGGTTCAATATCGACTGATAAGTCGCCAACCCATAAGCACTGATGTACTTTTTGGGTATCCACATATTGGATCTTCATCCTTTCTGGCCGGGTCTATAAATCGGTGGGGTTAGTGTTTATTTGAAGGACAGTTTTTCAAAAAGGATCAGCTGTGTGCACGAATATAACAAGGCGGCTTAAAAATGTTAAGCATAAAAAACATGCACGATGGCATGGCCACAACAGAGTTATATCTACCCTATTATAGGACTCATTAAGTCCAAATAGTTTGCATTGTTTTTTACACTAGGTATTGAGTCGCCATGACAAGTTCAACTTCAAGATTGTCCGGAAGTGTCCGGGTTAGCCCTCTCCATGCTTGCGCTTTGCTCCTTTTCCTGGAAGGTTGATGATGACCAGTCAATGTTGTCTAAGGCTTGAAATTCTGCTTCATCATCAACAAGACCGGCCGGGTCAATTTCAGGAGCAAAGGTATGCTTACGAATTGGGGGAATAAAGACTGGTCACGTCATATTGAGGCGTCAGAATTCTTTGATTTTGTTCATCATAACCCGCCTGGTACTTGGTAAGATCTACCTCAGTAGCTATCAGAGTCGCCACGGGGCGTATCTCTTTGACACAGGCAAGAAAATCCATGTCCTCAAATGGTGTGTCATCTTCCTTCAGACTTGGGTAGCCAATGGCGATACCTCCAGGTCTAATTCAGGTAGCCAGGCCTTAGCCCGGCTTAGAGCATTTATTGCTCCGGCTCTTGCAGATGACCGTCTCAATTCATTGATCCGTTGCGGAAGGACTGAAAGCTTACTCAAGACCCGTGGTAGGAGGGTTGGAATTTCATTGGATAAAGCCACCGAAGCAAGTGTACGTTGTGACCCGGTGTACAATTGTTCCACCAAGGTATACACAGCTTTCAACTTCGTCATCATGTTGTGGTTTAAATTTGCGCTTCTAGGGCCTGTACAAAGCATACTCAGAAAGATTAATTTCTGGGCACATACTCTATTGTACGGCTTAAGATATAAAAACAACAGCAAGGCGACTTACCGAAGATGGCTGCGACCATTTATGAAATATGGCTCTTTAACCCGGACAATTCTCCAGTGACCTCTTCCAGAGCCGCTTCTGCTTTTTTAGCTCGGCTTATCAATGCGGTCTTCTCATCCGCCCATGCTTTCTTTTCAGTCTTAAAGTCTTTCTTTAGTTTATCCTGTTCAGAAACGCTGAACTCAAACTTACTATTGGCCTTCTCAAGTTCTGACTCTTGGAATTCAAGGCGGCTCTTCAAATTGGTCACCTCCGATTCGAGTTGACCTGTGGTAGCCTGTGCAAGTATAAAATCAAGTAAGTTGTTTATGCAGTATTAAAGTCCCAAGCATTTTGCCAGCAACATACTTGGCACTTGGGGGCTAATGTCTTGTAGAGTTTTTCTTTTCTACGACGGTTCATTATAAGGTGATTCATATGAGTAAGTCCCAAGCATTTTGTAAACAATAACACTTGTCACTTGTGGGCTAATGCATATTGTTGTTTAAAGACCCATAAGAATCTCTATAAAGAACCGGCTCAACCATATTGGTTAAGCCGCCCCTTGGGCATTACATGGTAAGCCAGAAGTTTATTCTTTCGTTATGTTGTCAAATTTGTTTCTAAGTCTACAACATAAGTATCTTAAGCAGCAGACTTGGGGGCTAACATACTGAAGGATAAGGAACAAGACAACACGGGTTATACCTCGAATTTATGATGCATCTGCTTCACCATGTCAATCTCAAGGTTCCGGCTGTTATCCACTTGGCTCATATAGCCAGAGAAGACATCTGCAATACTTATATGAGCATAATTGGTGACATCCATCTTGACTCGGCGTTGGTCTAGAAGTTCCTCCTTGGCTGGGCATTTGGCCAGCACGGTTGGCCTCCCCGGGTCAGCATGGCCGGTTCCGGCGATTTCAACATCAGCATTGGAAGGATCAGCTGTCCGGGTTGGGCTTGGAGGTTTGGGATTCTCTGAACCAGTAGTACCTTGGTCAGTAGGCAGGTCAGTAGGAGGTGACACATCTTGTGCTGGTTCAGGTGGCGGTTCATGAGTGCTTAACTCCGGCACGGTCGTCTCAAAAACCGGCTCATCAGTGGCGACTCTTTCTTCAGCTGGTTTATTCTTTCTAACCCTCTTGCTGGGTTTAGCTTGACCACTGCGTTCAAATCAACAGATTAATACGGAAGTAAGAAGATTACAATAACTACAAAAGTGAGTGGCTTATTATACCCTACTATAGTCTTGAAAGTCGGCAGATTGGACTACAATGACTCGCCGGAGGGAGGGGAAGTATCCTGATAATCCGAGTCAGAGGAATTGAGTGGTTGATGAAAGAGACCCGCCAAAGGGTAAAACTTAGTTAAAATAGAGGTAACCTCGTTTCGGCATTTCCTTGGAGTATTTGGTAAGCCGGAGGAGAGCTCCGCGTCCTTGCTAGTCTGGGTCTGCCTCCGGCTCTTATGAATTTGCTACTTCAAAAGAAACTGAGGATCGTGATGAGCTAGAGGATGAGAAAATCTTACTTTTTGGGCCACTCTGCAGATTTTTTGTCTTGGCAAAGGCTCGGAGTCGAAGGAAAGGATAGTTACCTCGTCAGCCTTGCTACGGCTTGTCCCAGTGTCCTCCTGCTGATGATCAGTGTCAATAAGATGATTAAAGAATAAGCCAAGGGAGTCAAGGGCTACCTCTGACTTAGAAGAATCTGACAGCCGAAGCAAGTCAGAAGCAGTAGCTTTCTTGCCCTTCCTTTGGGTAGCTTCTTTCCTGGCGGCTCTCTTTTCCTTCCTGGCTTTCTTAGCCGCTTCATGATCATATTTAACTTTCCAAAATTTATCACCCGCCTGCAAGGATTAAGTATATTGTGAGTATGGGTGAAGCATTAAGAAAATAAGGTAAACATTTTTATACAGGTGTTTTTTACCTTTGGAGCCGGGTTGTCTTTGCAGAACGGGGCGAGACCCACTCTGCCACAATCCACCAGACTCTCATTGAGAAGATATTTGGTCATGTCATCAATAACATGAGAAGGTAAGTCATCAGAACTATGGCATAAGGGGTCATTGTTGGCGCCGGTATATTCACACATTAAGACGGTACGGCGGCTCAATGGGATAACTCGCCAAGCAAGCCAGACTCGAACCAGATCAATGCTCGTCAACCCGTTCCCCAACAGAGCTTTGATCTTGGCCATAGTAGGAGAGAGGGATCTGCGTTCTGCGGATGTAATCTTGTCGGGCAAATGATGATTGGTGTCAAGACGAAGGGAACGAAAGACGGGCAGAGGATTCTCGTCAGCCGGGGAGGTGTCCTTGCAGTGGAACCATGTCATGTTCCAATCTTTTGGATGGCTTGGCGGGTTGGCATAGGGGAAAAGTGCATCCCTGCGGCGCTGAATTGAAATCCAACCAAGTTCCAAGCTCTAACCGCTGGCACACTCTGTCTGACGGTTCAAATAGAACATCTCTCTGAAAAGTAGTAAGTTTGGTTCTTCACCAAGATAAACTTCGCTGAACACTTGGAAGTTGCAGATGTTAGACACGGAATCGGGTCCAATGTCTTGTGGGCGAAGGTCAAAAAACTTCAGCACATCTTTGGAAATTTTTGAACCAGGAGGAGTAAAGCCCCGGTTCATATGATCGGTAAAGACAACAACCTCTCCGTCTTTGGGTTGAGGGATTTCTTCATTCAGGTGAGGAGCACGGTAAGGCATGACTTCTTTCTTTGGCAGATAACCGGTTTTCACGAAGTCATCTAAAGTGTTGTCAGTGACAATGGATTTCACCCAGTTGCAAGTAGTAGGTGCCTTGGGCGCCATTATGTTTGAAAGCCTAAATACAAGGTAAATAAGGCCGGTTCAAATTTAAGCCAAAATATGGCGACTTATGAAGGGGCCTAATGGTATGAGGATAGTTACATCTGGGTTACTTAAGCCGCCATGGGTTTATTAAGCTGTCAGTATTATTTCTTTAAGCCGGCAATCAAAGCCGCCGTGACCGGCAAATCTAACAAGTTATGGTTTTTTCCTAAGTGTAGGACAAACAAGTTTCACAGTTTGAAGTAATTATTTTGGATCGAACAAAGGTTCAGAAAATAATAATTACTAGACCTAAAAACAGAGCGCAGAGAAGTTCATGGGCTGTGATGAGGTTTTCTTACAAGCAAAGGAGGATTACTGTTAATCAAAATGGATGCGGAGTATGAACCGCATCAGATTTATGGGGTCTTTTGGATCTGACGAAGCCATGGCAAGAAAAATGCAAAAGCTCGGAAGAACTGTGCCTGTACAGAGGAACGCGCTAGCCCTAATGCAGATCTATGGCGCGGAAAGGGGGAGAACTTACTGCGGAGGATCTATGGAGGAGGAGCACTGCCGTTCTCTGGTCAAGATCAGGTCGATGCAGCGGCCAAGCTCGACGAGGACGAAGGGTGTAGTGGCGACGACGGCGGAGCTCCAGTGGCAGATGGGGGCGAGAGGAAGAAGATGCGAAACGGAGAATGCAAAGAGACCTAGTCGGGTCTATTTATAAGGAAAAACCTGTTAAGTGGGCGCGAAAAACAAGGAGGCCGAAAAACATAGTTATCCAACTAAAAAGGCGCCTCGATTTTCGGATGGGCATTAAGACAGAGATCCGTTGAGATGTATTGGACAAAGCATACATTTATGACAGGTGACGTCATGGCGGGTTACCACAAATTCGAAGGATGACGTCATGGCGGGTTACATGAACCTTCTTAAGTAAGAAGCAGAGAACTTTTTATTAAGTATTGAAGACTGACATGAACTAGTTCAAATCAGCCTGGGGCCTAATGTTGGTGATATAACTACTAGGTATGACCCACCGGATGGAGCCGGGTTATACCTACAAGCATTCTTGAAGACAGAAGCTCAAGTTTGAAGATGGCGTCTTAGTAAAAGCCCAACGGCCCAGAGGTGACTAAAGGCCCGTAGTGTTAAACCGCCTTGTTCATGTAACTTGTACTGTACGGCAAGAAAGATTAAGAGACCGAGCCGGATACAGTCTATAAGCCGGCCGGGACTCTGTAGAGCCGCTGGGCGTCAACCTCAGTATATAAAGGGACGACCCGGCGGCGGTTCAGGGTACGAAACAACAACTCGAGAGCTAGGTCAAATGATTCTGCTTCCTGGTTATCGAGACATACATAATCCCAATCACAACTAGATGTAGGATTTTACCTTCATCGTAAGGGGCCGAACTAGTATAAACCTCTCGTGTCTTTTATCCTGATTAACCCCTTCAAGCTTCCTAGTTGCGATGGCTCCACGACTAAGTCCTCTCACTAGGACATCTGACGTGACAATTCCACGACACTTCCATTGACCAGACAAACAACAATCCTTTGAATACTGAATCATCAAGCCCAATAAAACCGGCTGAAACACATGCCGATGATGTGATGATTACCAGCACCGGCTTTAGAGAGCAGGGAAGACCTACTGTCTTGGCCAAACACTCCGCCAAAGAAGAATATATTGAGAAAGGAATAGTGATATTTGACGTTGCCAACTACTCTCAACTGAGCGTTAGTGAAGTATTCTCTGGTTATCTCAATCAAGTGCACACCAGCCGCGACCTTGAAGTTGACATGGTGAAGCAGATGCATCAAAAATATGAGGTATAAACTCCTTTACTGAGCTATGCATATCCTGTTAGCCCCCAAGTCTATTGTGTATGATAGGATTGAATATGCTGTAGACTTAGAATAACCATGAGTATAAATAGTACCCTTGATTGAATCTTTCAAAATCCGGCTTACTTATCCGAGTTAAAGCAGATCTTTAATGATTAACACTGCATCTGTAACCCCCCAAGGGCCGGTTTAATCAGCATGAATGAGCCGGTCCTGTTCATCATTGTTATAAATCAAAGCTTCCTTGTGTAGCCCTCATGAGCCGACTGTGATCGTTTGCAGCACGAACGGGTCATCATAAAGTAGTAAGAAGACACAAGCAATATGCATTAGCCCCCAAGTGCCAAGTACTCTTGCTTGCAAAGTGCTTGGGACTTATTCACATAAGCTGTTGTATAAATAATTTTTTCGACAAACATTCGCCCCGAAGTGCCAAGTGTTGTTGCTAGCAAAAGGCTTGGGACTTCATTTCTGTAACCCAAACATGAACATGATTTTAAACCAGTGTATGTATAGGACACCAATGCTCAACTTCAGTTGCAATTGACTGACGTGAAAGCCCGGCTGGAGAACCAAGAATCTCATACCTGGAAAGAGGACTCAAAATTCCAATTTAGCTTGGCTGAAACGGAAAAACTGAAGACCAGTTTTGAGGCTGAAAGAAATGCCTGGGCTGAAGAGAAAACTGCCTTGACACAGCGGGTTGAAAAGGCGGAGGCGGCTCTTCAGGAGGTGACCACTGAGCTTACCGGTTTAAAACACCATGTAACCCAGATGGTTTCTGCTAGCTTTGGTGAGTCGCCTTGCTAGTATCAAATTTGAATCTCTTCCTTGATGGTATAAACCGCCTCTAACCTATCCATAATTATTACTCAGGTCCTAGGAGCAATAATCTTAGTCAAGAGCTGCTTCTGAAGCTCAAGGCTGTTTATACACTTGATGAACAGTTATATACTGGAACTCAGTGCGCACTGGCCACAATTTCTCCGACTAATCAAGCACCTACTCTCTTGAGTGATGTCTTGAAAAAGCTTTCCGTTCTTCCTGAGAGTATTAACAAGATGAAGCAATCATCTGCAAGAGCCGGTGCTGTGACAGCTTTAAGGCGGGCCAAGGCATGGCTGGCAAAGCTAGACCCAGCCGATATAGCTACCGGGTTTCCAAGCTTAAAAGAAGATCGCACTCCCTTTGAAAAGAAAGACTTCGCTGCCTGTGTGAAGGAGATACGTCCCCTGGCCAGCCTAATTGCAAATGAAACAGATCTTTCAAGATACTAGCCGGCTTATGACATGGAGAATCAGAAGCTGCCCACGCCGGCTTATAAAGTGATGGATCTAATTCCCCCAATCCATAAGCACACTTTTGCTCCAGAAGTTGAACCATCCGAGCTTATAGATGATGAAGCTGAATTCCAAGCCTTGTGTGGCATTGATTGGTCATCACCAAACTTCCAGGAAGCAGAGGAGGATGAAGAACCGGAGAAGGATGATCCAGAAGCTTCAAGTCGTCAAGGCCAAGAAAATTGATCCGCTGGGCGGTTGATATATTTGATCTTCTGAAAACACTTAATCATTTTGGCTCATTGAGTCATGTAATAGGCTAGTAAAACTTTGCTCTGCCGCGCCATCATGCACGTTTGCGTTTTGCCCAACACTATTTGATCCGCCACTGGAAAACTATCATCTTACACTTATGATGACATTGATTTATGCAGATGAGATTTAGTATTATCCTGCACACAAGCAGATCATAAGGGCCTTGGCAACTTACCGCAGGGCGGGTCATAATATCCTATATAAAAACACTGGCGACTAAAATAGTTCATGACCAGGTCCGGTTTAATCATAACCAGATAAAATCATAACAAAAAATATCATACCTGTGATATTTAATTGTACTGCTGTCTTATGATACCAGTGCAGTAAGGGTGATAACCCAAATTTTGAACACATAATGTTCTGTTCAATTGCCACATATTGCCGACTGGGTTTAAAAACTCAACAATGCTCAAATATGAGACATAGACAGGGCTGCTTGGCCCAGCTTGTAATAACCATATGGTAAGAAAAAAGGAAGTGATATAAATCCAAGATGGAAAAGAAAACCAAAAAATATGAGGCTTTTATAGGCCGCCAAGCTAGTGAAACTAGCATGATAGCCGCTGGAGTATCCACGCTTTCTGTGAGCAGGCTTTCACATGACCCAATCGACATTTTAACTTGGATAAGTTCAGAGTCTTTAAAAGATTAACTTATCGAGAGTATGAAGTGGTCGGAATAGCATCATGCAAAACAGGCTGGTTTAACCAAGTTTCAAAGAAGGCGGCTTATCAGCCTAAGCTTCTCCTTGTGTACTGCAATCCGGCTCTTGCATGACCCAAGCAATGTCTTTACCTTAACAAGTTCAGGGTCTCTTTAAAAGATTGACTTGTTAAGAACAGGGCGGGTCATCTAGGATTACCTGGTCGAAGAGCATCTTGGATACAGGCCGGACAACACGTATTTTTGGTGAATACACCTGGCATCCATGCCTATCAAGAGGGTAATTTCAGCTATGTTCTTTGAACAAGAAACCCCCAAGTGATATATTTCGGAGTTGTGCTCAACGGGTACCTATGTTTGAGTTGTGATGTGCATCCAACTCTCTTTGGTCCCTGTAATTTGGGCGTTAAGCCTCTTTAACTAAGATGATAATAAAGTCTCATCTTCGAAGAAGTAAAACGACAGAGGCCCTAAATTATCAGGCATGCCGGTTTTATTATATTCATCATAATATATACATTGTCGAAAATATGTACATCACAGGAGCTGTTGGCTCAGGTGTAATACGGCCGAAGATGGGCAATATTCCATGGTCGGTGGGTCTCCTCCTCCGACGTGCGTGAGTCCTTGTGATCTCGAACATCGATAAGGTATATGGACTCATTGTTCAGATTTTTGCTGACCACAAAGGGCCCTTCCCAAGGTGGGGATAACTTGTGCATATCATACTGATCCTAGATAAGCCGGAGCACTAAGTCGCCTTCTTGAAAGGTTCTGGTTTTAACCCGGCGGCTGTGATAACAGCGTAAATCTTGCTGGTAAATCGCCGAACGAGCCACCGCGAGGTCACTCCCCTCATCTAACAGGTCAAGTGCATCCTGACGTGCTTTCTCATTGTTAGCTTCAGCATAAGCCGCTACACGGGGCGAGTCATGATGGATGTCACTAGGGAGAACCGCCTCTGCTCCGTAAACCATGAAGAAAGGTGTGTAACCCATAGACCTATTGGGGGTAGTATTGATGCTCCATAACACAGAAGTAATTGCTCCACCCAACAACCCGGCGTCCTCTGCAAAGGAACAATAAGCTAGGACTTGATGCCTTTCAAAATTTCTTGATTGGCTTTGTCAGCTTGACCATTGGATTGGGGGTGAGCTACCGACAATACGTCAAGTCGAATATGCTCACGTTGATAAAACTCTTTCATACCACCTTTGGACAGATTAGTGCCATTATCAGTTATAATGCTGTGGGGAAAATCGAAGCGAAAAATCACCTTTTTGATGAATTGAACCGTTGTTGCCGCATCACATTTACTGACCGGCTTTGCTTCGACCCACTTTGTGAATTTGTCAACTGCCACTAAAAGAATGGTCTTTTTAACCTTGGACCTTTTGAAAGGCCCAAGCATATCAAGCCCCCAGACTGCAAACGGCCAACTAATTTGAATCATCCTCAACTCTTGAGCCAGCACATGAGCTCGTCGCGTAAATTTCTGACAACCATCACATTTACTGACCAAATCCTCTGCATCGGCATGAGCCGTCAGCCAATAAAATCCATGATGAAAAGCTTTACTCATAAGAGACTTAGAACCAACATGATGACCACAATCCCCCTCATGAATCTCGCGAAGAATTTCACGACCCTCTTCAGGAGATACACAATGTTAAAACGCCCCAGTAACACTGCATGGTGTAACTCTCCATTGACAATTGTCATTGGTTTAGTCCACCGGGTTATCTGCCTGGCCAAAGTTTCATCCTCAGGTAACTCACCCCGGGTCATATAGGCCAAATATGGAACTGTCCAATCAGGAATCGCATGAAGAGCCACCACCAATTGTGCTTCCGGGTCAGGAATAGCCAGATCTTCCGCTGTAGGCAATTTGACAGAAGGGTTATGCAAAATATCCAAGAAAGTGTTAGGTGGCACCGGCTTACGCTGGGACCCTAACCGGCTTAAGGCATCAGCCGCCTCATTTTTCCTGCGATCAACATGTTCCACTTGATAACCCTTGAAGTACCCAGCAATAGCATCAACCTTGTGGCGATAAGCCGCAATGAGTGGATCCTTAGAATCCCATTTGCCTAAAACTTGCTGAGCCACCAAGTCTGAGTTGCCGAAACACCTCACCTGGCTTAAATTCATCTCTTTAGCCATCCTAAGACCATGGAGCAAGGCTTCATACTCAGCTGCATTGTTAGTACAGGGAAACATCAACCTTAAAACATAACAAAACTTGTCACCTCGAGGGGAAGCTTAGACAACTCCAGCCCCCGAGCCCTCCAATTGCCTGGACCCATCAAAGTGAATAGTCCAATATGTGTTATCTGGCTTCTCTTCAGGCATCTGCAGCTCCGTCCAGTCATTGATGAAATCCATAAGTGCTTGATACTTGATGGCCGTGCGAGGCATATACTTCAAACCATGAGGTCCAAGCTTAATAGCCCACTTGGCTACCCAACCTGTGGCTTCTCTATTTTGAATAATATCCCCTAAGGGAGCAGAACTAACCACAGTGATGGGATGACCCAAAAAATATTGCTTAAGCTTCCGACTAGCCATGAACACCCCATATACGAGCTTCTGCCAGTGCGTATACCTCTGCTTGGACTCAATAAGCACTTCACTCATATAGTAAACCAACCGTTGAAACGGATATTCCTTGCCTGCTTCCTTCCGTTCCACCACAATAGCTACACTAACAGCCCGGGCGTTAGCAGCCACATACAATAACAGCGGCTCTTTCTCAATAGGAGCAGCAAGGACTGGCGGCTCAGCTAGTTGTTTCTTCAAAGCTTCAAATGCGTCATTAGCAGCATCACTCTAGACAAAGTGATCTGTTTTCTTCATCATCTGGTACAATGGTATAGCCGTCTCACCCAACCGGTTTATGAACCGGCTTAAGGCAGCAATACGACCTGCCAGATGTTGAACATCATTGACACACGCTGGCTTTGCCAAGGAGGTACTGGCCTTGATCTTATCCGGGTTAACTTCAATGCCTCTGTTGGAAACCAGAAAACCCAAGAGCTGCCCTGCTGGCACCCCAAAAACGCACTTGGCCGGGTTAAGCATCATCTTGTAAACCCGGAGATTGTTGAAGGTCTCCTTCAAATCATCTATCAAAGTTTTCTTCTCTCTGTATTTCACCACAATATCATCCACATAAGCATGGACATTGCGCCCAATCTGATTGTGAAGGCAATTTTGCACACATCGCTGGTAAGTCACCTGGGCACTCTTGAGCCCAAAAGGCGTAGACACATAGCAGAAGGCTCCAAATGGTGTGATAAAGGTTGTCTTCTCCTGGTCCTTAACTGCCATCTTGATCTGATGATAACCAGAATAAGCATCCAAAAAACTTAAACACTCACAACCCGCCGTAGCATCAATGATTTGGTCAATACAAGGGAGAGCAAAAGGATCAGCCATACAAGCCTTGTTTAAGTCTATGTAATCCACACACATACGCCAAGTGCCATTCTTCTTAAGTACCAGCACCGGATTATCCAACCACTCAGGATGAAAGACTTCAATAATGAACCCAGCCGCCAAGAGCCGGGCCACTTCTTCACCAATGGCCTTACGCCTCTCCTCATTGAATCGACGAAGGAATTTCTTAACCGGCTTAAATTTTGGATAAATATTAAGAGTGTGCTCAGCGAGTTCCCTCGGTACACCTGGCATATCAGAAGGTTTCCATGCAAAGATGTCCCGGTTCTCACGGATGCTCGATGAGCGTGCTTTCGTATTTTGGATCCAGGTTAGCACTGACACTGAATTGCTTGGATGAATTGCCAGGAACAAAGTAAACTAGCTTAGTGTCATCGGTCGACTTAAACTTCAATACCGGATCATGCTTTGTAGTTGGCTTTTTCAAAGATGTCATATCCGCCGGATCAACATTGTCTTTGTAAAACTTCAATTCTTCCGTTGCACAGACAGATTCAGCATAAGCAGTGTCACCTACTTCACACTCCAAATCTATTTTCAGGCTTCCATGCACTGTGATGGTCCCCTTGTAACCCGGCATCTTGAGCTAAAGATAAACATAACAAGGTCGTGCCATGAACTTGGCATAAGCCGGCCGTCCAAACAGAGCGTGATACGTGCTCTTAATCTTGACCACTTCAAAGGTTAATATCTCGGCCCTGGAATCATGTTCATCCCCAAAGGCTACTTCTAGATCAATCTTGCCTACAGGATACGCCGACTTACCAGGCACAACTCCATCGAAAACAGTATTGGACGGCTTAAGACTTTTATCAGTCAACCCCATGCGACGGAAAGTATCATAGTAAAGGATATTAGTGCTGCTACCCCCATCCATGAGTACCTTAGTGAATTTGTATCCACCAACTTGTGGCGCCACCACCAAAGCCAAGTGACCTGGATTATCAACCCGGGGCGGGTGATCCTCTCGACTCCACATAATGGGTTGCTCATACCATCGCAAATAATGGGGAATTGCCGGCTCAACGGCGTTCACAGCCCTTTTATGGAGCTTCTGATCCCGCTTACTGATGACCCGCAAGTATACGGGATAGTTGTAGCCTCTTTCGATAAGTAAGGGTGTCGAACCCAACAAGGAGCTAAAGGTAGAACCAATACTCTCTCATCTCCTATCGGCCACTGATACGACTCTACGCACGCTTGACGTTCGCTTTACCTAGAACAAGTATGAAACTAGAAGTACTTTGTAGGTGTTGCTGGATAGGTTTGCAAGATAATAAAGAACACGTAAATAAAAAGTAGGGGCTGTTTAGATATAGATGCAATAAAGTAAATATAGCGAGTGTGGAAAATTGGTGGTAGGAGTTGCGTAATTGTCCCTAAGCAATTGACTACTTTACTAGACCGATAGCAAGTTTTATGTGGGAGAGGCTACTGCTAGCATGTCATCCCTGACTTGGAATTCTATGCACTTATGATTGGAACTATTAGCAAGCATCCTCAACTACTAATGTTCATTAAGGTAAAACCCAACCATAGAATTAAGATATATTGGTCCCCCTTCAATCCCGTATGCATCAATTTCTATGCTAGGTTGAAGCTTCTGTCACTCTAGCCCTCCAATACATAGTCCTATCAACATACAACTAACCCTATGGTGTGATCCACGCGCGCGCTCATATGATGGGCACCAAATGACAGCAACATAACCACAAGCAAATTAAATCAATCATAGCAATTCATCAACCACCAATAGGACAACAAAAATCTACTCAGACATCATAGGATGGCAACACATCATTGGATAATAATATGAAGCATAAAGCACCATGTTCAAGTAGAGGGTACAGATGGTTGCGGCAGAGCGGACCGCTGAATATAGAAGGGGGAAGGTGATGGAGATGTTGGTGAAGATGATGGCGGTGTTGGTGAAGATCGCGGTGATGATGATGGCCCCCGACAGCGCTCCGGCGCCACCGGAAGCAAGGGGGAGAGAGCCCCACTTCTTCTTCTTCTTCCTTGACCTTCTCCCTAGATGGGGGAAGGGTTTCCCATCTGGTCCTTGGCTCCCATGGCTTGGGAGGGGCGAGAGCCCCTCCGAGATTGGATCCATCTCTCTGTTTCTGCATTCTCAGATCCTTCCCCTTCACCGTTTCTTTTATATCCAAAGATCCGTAACTCCGATTAGGGTGAATCTTTTGCCCAGATTTTTCTCATAAAATTAGCTTTCTTGCGGCAAAAGAAGAGCGTCAACCGCCTTACAGGTGGCCCACAAGGGTGCCAGACGCACCCAGGGGAAGGGCGCGCCCCTCTGTCTCGTGGCCACCTCGGGCACTGCTTCGCGTTGATTCTTCCTCTGGAAAATCCCAAATATTCCAAAATAATTATCCGTCCATTTTTATCCCGTTTGGATTCCGTTTGATATTGGGTTTATGCGAAACATAAAACATGCAACAAACAGGAACTGGCACTGGGCACTGGATCAATATGTTAGTCCCAAAAATAGTATAAAAAGTTGCCAAAAGTATATGAAAGTTGAAGAATATTGGCATGGAACAATCAAAAATTATAGATATGACGGAGACGTATCAGCATCCCCAAGCTTAATTCCTGCTCGTCCTCGAGTAGGTAAATGATAAAAAAAAGATAATTTTTGATGTGGAATGCTACCTAGCATAATCTTGATCATATGTCTAATCATGGCATGAATATTAAGACACGAGTGATTCAAAGCAATAGTCTATCATTTGACATAAAAACAATAATACTTAGGGCATCCCAACAAACAATCATGTCTTTCAAAATATCAATGCTTCAGAACGTTATACCTACAAAATCATATAGTCTGGTATGCTCCCTTTTCTTAACACAAGGTACCCCTCATGCCTATCCCGGTGCCAGCCAAGCAATTGTTTCATACTTTAGTATTCTCAAACTTTTTCAACCTTCATGCAATACATGAGCATGAGCCATGGATATAGCACTATGGGTGGAATAGAATATGATGGTGGGGGTTATCTGGAGAAGACAAAAAGGGAGAAAGTCTCACATCGACATGGCTAATCAACGGGCTATGGAGATGCCCATCAATTGATGTCAATGCGAGGAGTAGGGATTGCCATGCAACGGATGCACTAGAGTTATAAGTGTATGAAAGCTCAAACTGAAAACTAAGTGGGTGTGCATCCAACTTGCTTGCTCATGAAGACCTAGGGCATTTTGAGGAAGCCCATTGTTGGAATATACAAGCCAAGTTCTATAATGAAAATTCCCACTAGTATATGAAAGTGACAACATAAGAGACTCTCTATATGAAGAACATGGTGCTACTTTGAAGCACAAGTGTGGTAAAAGGATAGTAACATTGCCCCTTTTTTCTCTTTCTTTTTTTGGGTGGGCTTCTTTGGCCCCCTTTTTTATTTAGGCTTCTTTGGCCTTTCCTTTTTTTTCTTCTTTTTTTATTTTTTTTCTTTTTTTTCATGGGGCAATGTTCTATAATGATGATCATCACACTTTTATTTACTTACAACTCAATATTACAACTCGATACTAGAACAAAGATATGACTCTATATGATTACTTCCGGCGGTGTACAGGGATGCACAATGATCTAGCGTAGCAATGACATCAAGAAACGGACAAGCCATGAAATCATCATGCTAGCTATCTTACGATCATGCAAAGCAATATGACAATGAATCCTCAAGTCATGTATATGATGATGATGGAAGTTGCATGGCAATATATCTCAGAATCGCTATGGAAATGCCATGATAGGTAGGTATGGTGGCTGTTTTGAGGAAGATATAAGGAGGCTTATGTGTGATAGAGCGTATCGTATCACGGGGTTTGGATGCACGAGCGAAGTTTGCACTAACTCTCGAGGTGAGAAAGGGCAATGCACGGTACCGAAGAGGCTAGTAATGATAGAAAGGTAAAAGTGTGTATAATCCATGGACTCAACATTAGTCATAAAGAACTCACATACTTATTGCAAAAATTTATTAGCCCTTGAAACAAAGTACTACGCGCATGCTCCTAGGGGGGAGATTGGTAGGAGTTAACCATCGCGCACCCCCGACCTTCACGCAAAGATAAACAATCAAAATACAATGCGCGCCAATTTGGTTACATAGTTAGTAGACCATACGTGCATGCTTCGGGAATCACAAACCTTAACACCAACATATTTACTAAACACAACCATCTACTAGTACCTCCCAGATATTATCACCTTTATATCACAAAACTATTGCTAGGAATCAAACATATCATATTCAGTGATCCACAAGCTTATGTAGGATTTTATGACTAACCATGTGATTGACCAATTCCTGTCATCTCTCTAAATAGATATAAGTGAAGCAAGAGAGTTTAATTCTTTCTACAAAAGGTATGCCCACGCTCTAACAAATATAAGTGAAGCAAAAGAGCATTCTACAAATGGCGGTTTTCTATGTGAAGAGAAACAGGCAATCCAAACTTCAAATGATATAAGCGAAGCACATGAAGCATTCTATAAAGCCATACTCAAAAGATTTAAGTGAAGTGCAATGAGCATTCTATAAATCAACTAAGGACTATCTCATACCAGCATGGTGCATAAAAGAAAAGTGAAAACTAAATACAGAAGACGCTCCAAGACTTGCACATATCGCATGAACGAAACGAATCCGAAAACATATCGATACTTGTTGAAGAAAGAGGGGATGCCTTCCGGGGCATCCCCAAACTAAGACGCTTGAGTCTCCTTGAATATGTACTTGGGTTGCCTCGGGCATCCCCAAGCTTGAGCTCTTGCCCCTCTTCCTTTTCCTCATATCAAGACCTCCTCGATTAGACACTTCATCCACACAAAACTTCGACAGAAAACTCGGTAAGATCCATCAGTATAATAAAGCAAATCACTACTCTAAGTACTATAGAAAACCAATTCATATTTTGTTTTTTCATTGTGTCTACTGTAACATAAATTTTTCATGGCTTAATCCACTAATATAAATTGACAGATTCATCAAAACAAGCAAACTATGCATCAAAAACAGAATATGTCAAAAACAGAACAGTCTGTAGAAATATGTACATCCACCATACGTATGGTACCCCAAATATTCTACCACATTTAGGAAAAGGAATCAGAACCGTTTGGCATTCCAGTAAAAAATGTAAAATCATGCACTACAGCCAAAGTTTCGGTCCTGCACCATTCAAACCAACAAGCATTGTAAACATTCTAAAGGCAAACCTTGGCACATTATTTTTATAATACAATGGAATTGTACAAGGGGATAATTATTTTTGATGAAAAGTTTCTGTAATCAAGATTCACAAAGTTTCCGTGAGCATGAACAAAGTTCAAGGAGCTCTCCCACTTCAACAATGCTTGTCTCTCTCACTTTCACTTTCCTTTTTGAAAAGTTTTGGGTTCCCCTCTTTATTTATTTTTTGTTTTTAGACTATATAAAAGAACTCAACAGAAATAAATGACTCTCTAAAACTTCCGGGTTGTCTCCCTGGCAGCGCTTTCTTTAAAGCCATTAAGCTAGGCATTTAGTGCTCAACTAATGAATCCACCCAGATCCCAAGGTATATCAAAGCCAATTTTAATTAACAATGATTTGTAATTTAGTAGTGAGCACAAAGTAACATATATCATGTAGCAACGAAGTCTAACTCTGTTCCTATGCATCGGCATGTCATAAAAGAACAATTCATGCACACCAAGTAAAGGCCAATGCATAGTATAAGCAGTTTCTTGCAATTCTATCGTGTTGGAAACATAAAGAGGCGGAGATATAGTTCCTCTCTCATAATAATTGCAAGTAGGAGCAGCAAGCACATGCATATTACATTCATCAAAATCATCATGTGCAATGGAAAAAGGCAACCCATCAATATAATCCTTGCTAAGCGCAAACTTCTCCAATATAGTGTAGTCGGGAGAATTCAAAAAGATAATAGGACTATCATGCGTGGGTGCAATAGCAACAATTTCATGTTTAACATAAGGAACTATAGCAAGTTCATCTCCATAAGCATAATTCATATTGGCATCTTGGGCACAAGCATAGCAAGCATCATCAAAAAAGGATATTTCAAGAGAATTAACGGGATCATAGCAATGATCCTTTGGTAAGCACGAAGGGGAATTAAACAATGTATGAGTTAAAGAGTTAATCTCATTAGAAGGTGGGCACGGGTGATCAATCCGCTCTTCCTCCTTTTGTTCTTCGCTCTCCTCATCATCTTTTTCATCCAATGAGCTCATAGTTTCATCAATTTCTTCTTCCATAGCTTCCTGCAAAATATTAGTCTCTTCTTGGACAGCGGAGACTTTCTCAATAAATGCATCAATATTGTAATTATATTCATAATTCTCATAGCAATATTTGAATATAGCAAAATTTTCAGGCCTATAAACATCATCATCAAAAGCTTCATAGTTTTCAAACAAAGATTCAATTTCATAAGAAGCCTTAAAATCAACAAATTCTTCAATTCGTTCGACATCATAGTAATCATAAATACCATTAGCATAAGAAGCTAAGGTTTCATTATCATTAAATTTGCATGAAAAGGGAAGGTGTGGAGCCTTCATCCTAGAGCAACAAGTAATATCATATCTCAAACATAGATCCCAAGCATACCAACGCAACATACTAATTTGATCCCATAATAGTTTCCCTTTTTGTGTCAAGCGATAATCCCTAAAGTATTCACGTTGATCCAACGTTACTCCCATAACATAGTTGAATGGGGTTTTCTCAGGATTATTAAAGTAGTACATAATATCTTTCACATAACGATCATTGAGGGTTTTAGGAGGTTCCCCATCTCCACGAGCAGCAAGTACACCTAATTTTTTTGGTATTTCGTGTACCATATCCATAACTAAAGATAGAGAACAACTAGGAACAGCAAATAAAAATTACTTAGTGATAAAGCAAACAAGCACACACAAGAATATTCAACCCACGCTATCTCTCCCCGGCAACGGCGCCAGAAAAAGGTCTTGATGACCTGCAAGTATACGGGATAGTGTTAGCCTCTTTCAATAAGTAAGAGTGTCGAACCCAACGAGGAGCTAAAGGTAGAACAAATACACTCTCAAGTCCTATCGGCCACTGATACGACTCTACGCACGCATGACGTTCGCTTTACCTAGAACAAGTATGAAACTAGAAGTACTTTGTAGGTGTTGTTGGATAGGTTTGCAAGATAATAAAGAACACGTAAATAAAAAGTAGGGGCTGTTTGGATAAAGATGCAATAAAGTAAATATAGCGAGTGTGGAAAAGTGCAATTCATGGGAAATAAAGCAAGACGGAAGCACTTCATAAAATGGTGGTGGCATTGCTTCAATTTATCGATGACACTAGACCTTTACTTATAGTGACATTAGGTGGCATTGTTTCATGTGATTTTACATTAACGGTAGTGATATGGGCGTAGGGACAGCAGGAGCATAAAGTGATGAGGCATATGTGGTTGCCGAGAGAGGCAAACACTCAGGCAGCATGTCTACTTTTGTCCCATTTTTTGTCTCCTCGGTGACATTTTCCTATGTGAGCACAGGAAATCTAGACCTGCTCATTCTCATTTGCGTTGTCCCCCAACACCCGTCACTTTCTTTCCTTTTTCAATCAAGACATAGGTCCACTTCCCCCCACCCTTCGCCATCCACCATGCTTTCTTCATCTTTTCAACCAAGAGACCGGTTGGGTAGCCAGTATCTACTACTTTCCCCCGTTTCCTCTTGGAACCAAGTCCTAGATTCATGCTACAACTTTCCCACTTTCTTCCCTGTTTGAACCAACTCTTAGAGTCGACTGTATGATTTAGCTTTACCTCTAATAATAGTAATAGTCTAGGTGGCTTTGGAACAGCGGACGGAAGTAGAAAAAGATCCACACGAAGCCAAGTGGGGAGCTGGGGCAGTAGAGCAAGGCAGGTTTCGAAGGAATATATACCTGAGGGTCGTCGGCATGTGGCAAAGACGGTGTCGGGAGGCCGCATCTTGGCCACAATACCGCAGGGAGGAAGAAGGGGTCGGAGGCCCTCCCAAGCCGGCACTCTCTCGGAGAGAATGGCATGGTCGCCGATCGGGACGTGCAGGCAGCAGTTGGTCTCCTTCTTCGCCGCCAACGGCAGCGTGAATGATGCACCTACACCCCTGCCCCGATCGAGGTTCTCCGACCGGATTTGTGACCAGCCATGAGCTGAGAGAGAGTGTGTCCACCTATGTCTTGCTTTGATCTGGAGAGCATGGGAGAGTGAACGAGAGGAACCCTAGTAAAGCAAGCGCTAAGGCTCTTGCTTATATATATATAGTGGAGTGATTTTGTTGTACCAGCTTCAAAAAATGCGCTCCTACATGTACCCGCGAGTGGGTGTGAGAGAACTAGTGCGTGCGTGCACCGCTTCTCTTCGTGAGAGTACAATATACTATGCCGAAAGAACGTTCGCCACAAGAGTAATAGTATAAGTGTGTGACGTGTGAGCTAAAATAAAATGTGCGCGACGTCTTGTTTTTTAGAAGTTCTGAGGGTAGGGTGTGAAGAGCACATATGTGTGTGACGTCTACCTAAAGATAGATGGTGGATGCGAGAGGACTCGAGAGAGTCGTGACTCGTGAGGGTGCGTGTGCGTGAGAGAGAGGGGGGCACGTATCAATGCAATGCATGTGTCTGTAAACCATTATCCGACAAACGTTCGCCACAAGCCTTTTCCTGACGAACGCCGTAAGAACCGTTAGATCGGCATCCGACAGTGTCAGTTTTGCCATGTCATTTAACAGAACAGCCACTCCTCCTACACACAAATCTTCCATGTGAGTGTTAGCAACTGTCGTATGCTCCATCCGTTCCAAAATGCAGTGCATATAGCTTTATTGAAAATTCGAACCTCGCAAACTTTTACCGAGTTTTCGTGTACCAAATTGCACATGTAGAATACCCTGTATATATCATTTCATTCATCTTCGAGAGGTAACTATAAATATGGGGGAGGAGTCTAAAAAGAAAGACCATCGTATCACCTGCAGCAGTTTCAACCATCCTTTGGTGTGGAGGAATATCATAGGAACTCTATATGATATGATTTTTATAAGATTTTTCCTTTAGAGCCAATTGGTTCATAGGAATTCATATACTCCACATTTCAAAGGAAATAAACATGATATCATTCCTATACTCCCATAATTTCAAAGGAAAATAAACATTAGCTTATATTCAATAGAAAGGTTCCTATGATATGAACCAAATTGCATCTCTTTTCTAATCCCTCCTCATAGGAATTGAGATACATGTCATCTCTAAATTCAATAGAAAAGTTCCTATGATGTGAACCAAATGAGATCTCTTTTCCAATCCCTACTCATAGGAATTGAGATACTCCATGTCATATCTTTCCCTACAACTTCCATGTATACATCTTCTACTCCTAAATAGCTAGTACAACCAACTACTAGCTTTTTTCCAAGACATGCAACTATGGCACAAGAACTATATAGTATGCGAATAACTTTGAAAGATGGTCGCTAGATGAAGCTAATCTGACTGTGCAGTGATGGCAAATCCAAGCAATACTGGCCGTTGGATATCATCAACATTCCACCAGATCTGCCACATGTACAATTTAGAAGACTCCATGGTTGAACTTAAGCATAATGCACAAACCTCAAAACACAAGCACTTTTCCTTTGTTCTAGAATCTTTCGTATCATAATTGATTTTTTTTTCTAAATGAATTGCCATTAATTGTTTTTTACTTTATGCTTTACAATGCACAACCCCATGAATCTTAACATTTTTATAAACCTAATTGATTTTGAATGAGATGAACTATAAGAACAAAACGAACATATACATCATGCATATATCACCCAAAGCTTTATATCTATAGTGTGTATTTATTCATAATTTGGTTTCGAAATCTCATGCGTTCAATGCATGTGTACCTTACTAGTTTTGAGTAGAGTAGCAAATTTCATGCGGCCCCGGGTATATCAAAATGCAGGGCCCATACATCATTGCCTTCCGGTCGAACCTACGTCCACAATTTTTTATACGTACTATATCTCCATTGGTCCCTGAACCAAAAATGTTGCCGCGCTCCCGTAAAACCAAGTAGCCCACACATATTTGAGGCATCGACTTGAAATCAATCCCTCTCCCATTTACTACGACGTGGCCTCGCACGCTGTAGTACTCCTACAAACCCTACCGCCGCACTCGTCATCGGTTTTCTTCAAGAGGACGAGGGAGAAGCCGATTTGTAGTGGAGGTGCTTTCAAAAAATGATCTGTGGTGGAGACCCCTACCCTAGGGTGCCCTAGGTAGCTGCCACACACATCATTGGTTTTCTCTTTTCATTATGATCTTGTGCCCTAGAGTGAAATGATGATTGCTTCGTCCGTCCAGCTTAATGTGGGAAAGGTGGGGCTTTGTGATTTGACCCCTCATCGCTCATTTTCTACTACTGTGGTGCTACTACCGGGGTGCCTCCAATTCCAACCACTGCTCCAAACTGTAATTTGGTGCATCGCACGTAGAACAAGACAGTGGATGAGCCACATGTCGGCCAAAGGGGTCATGTTAAGTGTGTCGCCATTTCGTGTGTGGACTGACCCTGCTTGAGTTACTACGCCCACACGACAGGAGCAGGCTACCACTTGGTTTTGCTCCTTGGTGAGTCCCGACTATATTGATCTAAAAAGATACGTACTGAAGTACCCTCTCCATCTCGCTTTTTAGGCATCTCAGTTTATAGGGCGTGCACGTAGTTCTAGGTCATCCATTTGACTAACTAAATATGAGTTACTATGTCACAAAAAGTATATCATTGGATTCTTAAGCGGATGTAGTTTCTAAACTTATATTGTTCATCACATACATAGCCAGTTAAATTCTCAACCTAGTAACTCATATGTCATGATGTACCAAGACAATGCGTGTGTCCCTCTTGAGGCAGAAGCAATACTACGTGGTTTGAGATGATGGCGAACCGAAGTGTGCAATAATGGTTGCTTCGTCCGTCTGGGAAGGTGCGGCATTGTGATATGCGTCTCATTGCTCATTACTACTACTGGGCGGTACGACTTAGGTGCGTCCCCCCTGGTGTTTTGCACTATTATTTGGTGCTTGACACGTCGACCCGGTTGCTATATGTGTCACATGTCGGCGACAGGAAGTACAGAATTCATGAAAGGGAGCATCGACGGAGGAGTACAAGACACGGCTTGGGCTTTTGCTTCTTCGTACGATCCATCGATACAAACCCGGACTAAAGAAAGGCGAGGGCGGGTCTTTTCCCACGTGGCGGGCACGGGAGTTTGGCATAGTCTGTTCGAGGCAAGGAGGCAGGAAGGGAAACATGCAAATAAAGGTTGAGCGACTTAGTTTTGGGAAATATCTGATTTCACGGAGTACGTACCCACTAGGGTTTATAGGGCTCATCTAAAAAACATTCATTTTTCCGTTTTATAAATCTCAATTCTACTACTAGTAGTAGTACCATCACATGTGAGATTTCGAGGTGCGCTAGATCACCCGATGCAAGCAGTGTCAAGAGAAAACTCAACAATGCATGTAGAAGTTCACGGAAATTTAGTGGTCATTCATGCATTCGTTCTAATTAATGCCTCGGTAAACATAACTTCTTAAGAAAAACCAGCGTACTAATTACTTATGCAAACTACGAAATTAATTTGACCATTCACCGTCTACCTTGGTTGGAGAGATTTTGAAATTGAGCCATAAACTGGAAAGGAGGCAGTAGTAACTTTTGTCTTGATTACTATTCGTGGCCTTGTATAGATGCAAAATGTATTTTTTATAGTGGCCTGGTATAAGTAAATGGAGGGAGTACTAAAGGACATATATATTCCAAACAATATGGTAATCTCTCTAACCAAGGTAGTAGGGACGAGGAGTAAACGGAAGGAGTAGTAAATTTTTCTCCTCGTCCTGCGAGCCACCGCGCGCGTGGGCGAGGGAGCAGGCGTAAGGCGTACAATAGTACTACTACTAGTAAGCAAGCTTCACCTCATCCTGCGAGCCACCGCGCCCGTGGGCGGGGGAGACGATGTACTAAGCAAGCTTCTCCTCGTTCTGCGAGTTGACGGGACACATGAAAAGTACTCAAGTGTATAGCCTTGCCTCTAAGGTAGTCCCCACATGGTTTGCCTCTTGTCGGTGTCAAAACCAGCTGATCTCGGGTAGGGGGTCCCGAACTGTGCGTCTAGGCGGATGGTAATAGGAGACAAGGGACACGATGTTTTTACCCAGGTTCGAGCCCTCTCGATGGAGGTAAAACCCTACTCCTGCTTGATTAATGTTGATGATATGGGTAGTACAAGAGTAGATCTACCACGAGATCAGAGAGGCTAAACCCTAGAAGCTAGCCTATGGTATGATTGTTGTTTTGTCCTACGGACTAAAACCCTCCGGTTTATATAGGCACCGAAGATGGTTAGGGTTACACAGAGTCGGTTACAATGGTAGGAGATCTACATATCCGTATCGCCAAGCTTGCCTTCCACGCCAAGGAAAGTCCCATCCGGGCATGGGACGAAGTCTTCAATCTTGTATCTTCATAGTCCAGGAGTCCGGCCAAAGGCTATAGTCCGGCCATCCAGACACCCGCTAATCCAGGACTCCCTCAGTAGCCCCTGAACCAGGCTTCAATGATGACGAGTCCGGCGCGCATATTGTCTTCGGCATTGCAAGGCGGGTTCCTCCTCCGAATACTTCATAGAAGATTTTGAACACAAGGGTAGTGTCCGGCTCTGCAAAATAAGTTCCACATACCACCGTAGAGAGAATAATATTTACACAAATTCAATCTGCTGACGTACTTCGTGGCATGACATCACACCACGGCAAAGCCTTTATTCGAATCATTTTTACTGTCCCACCTCAGCGCGTTTAGCGAGGCGGTTTCCTTGTCACATCTTGTCAAAGCAGAGATCGTGTCCCCTTATTCCGGGATTCTCATTAATACGGGCGTGGGTAACCTAATCGTGCCCGTTGGCATGTCTCCTCTATCGAAGGCGAGTCCCGAACGGTCACAGGGAAGGCTCTTGGTATTCAACCTCTTTATAAAGAGACCAAGGCTCCACTCCTTTCTTTCAATCTCAATAGAATCCGCCCCCCGCCTCGAGTTCCAACACCCAAAGATCTAGATTCAGGCGCTTCGGACCTTCGATGATGTCCGGCTCCGACCTGCAAGGCCGGTGGATGCCTTCCTTCATTACGGAAGAAGACGTGCTAAATCTAAGAGACGCCAGGTATCTAACCGGCGAAATTTCGCATCGGTTGCCCACCCAAGGGCAGGTTATTCCCACTCCCAAGCCTGGTGAAAGCATGTTGTTCGCGTCTCACTTCCTTCGGGGGCTAGGCTTCCCGACGGACCCCTTCATGAGGGGGCTCATGTTTTATTATGGGTTGGAATTTCCCGACTTGGATCCGGAGTCCATCCTCCACATCTCATTGTTCATTGTCGTATGCGAAGCCTTCCTCCACATTACCCCTCACTTCTGATTGTGGCTCAAGACCTTCAAAGTGGAGCCGAAGATGATCGGGGGGCAGCAGGCAGAGTGCGGAGGGGCTGTTATAAGCAGGAATGCTGATGCTCCGTGGCCCGAGGGCTCTTTCCAAGAGGAGCTCAGCCTATGGCAACAAAAATGGTTTTATATCATAGCTCCCAGGGGCACCAAATGGGTGGCCCCGCCTGCCTTTTTCTTGGGTCCTCCATCGCGGCTGGCGTCATGGGTCAATAAATGACTTGACTGGGGGCCTTCCAAGGACGTGCCCTTGTTGCAGGGCCGCGTTCAAGACTGCCTAGAGAGAGGGATCACTCTGGTCATAGTAGCGCAGGTCATGCTGATTTGTCGCATCCTGCCCTGCATACGTCGTCCCCTCCGCCTGTGGGAATTTAACCCGGAGGGACCATGAGCTCTCCAACATTTTATGGGCGCAACGCCCGTGGATATGTATAAGCTTTTCTTCGGATCACAAGCGATGTGTCCGGACTTGACCGAGGGCGCAGGTCTGGGCTGCAATCGCCCGGATAGTCAAGTAAGTAGCCCTATACCCGGACACGCTACCCCATATTTATCATGAATTTGCCCTCAAAAGAGTTGTCCCTTGAACAGGAGTGGATAGCGAAAGCAAAGTTAACCAGGTGTCCGGCCCCCCTCCCTGAGACCACGCCGGATCTCATGTTAACCAGGATGCTGGAGGTTACGCCTTCGGAAGAAGGTGAAGGGGGGAACAAGGAAGCTACCGCCTCCGCGAAGGAGGCTGTCAGGAAAGGAGGGATCGAGAATCCCTCCATCTAGGGGAAGAAGGGGACCGCCTCTGAAGACCCGGAGACCATGGTCTCAAAGCGAGGGAAGAAATCTTCGTCAGAGGGTCTTGCGCCGAGAGATGCCTTGGCCGCATTGTGCCCCCAAGGGGATCAACCCTCCATCGAGCCGTAAGTAAAAATGGGAGTTAAAATAAAGGATATCCCTGCCTTATTTCTGATGAAGATAACCGAAATTTTACCTTGTAGTTCGGATCTCAGCCCTTCTCAGCACAGCTCATCTTCGGGGGACCTTCATCCGGAGATGATAGAGAGCGAAATGCCTCCCCCTGCCGTACCGTCTTGCGAGGCGGCCGACCCTGAGGTGTCGTCGCGGAGGGTTTCTCCGAGTCCGGCGGGGCCGGAAGGCAGTCGTATGTCCCCCCGAAGCCCTCCGCGTCCGGCCTTCGAAAAAGGCCATCAGACCAGTCCGGCACCACCTGGTGTATGGTCAGAGGAGCTGAAGGATCTGCTTGGGCGAGCGTCTATCTTAGAAGATCACCGTGCGTTAATGGGTACGGTGATTGAATGGATTTCATCCACTGAGAGCGGATTGCACGAAGCCGTCAGAAGTTTACTGACGGGTTTTGAGGTACACAAAATGATGTACCTTCTGACAGTTCCGCATATAAAATGCGCCCTGTGTAGATAGTAGCCCCTGAGGCTCGGTGTGTTGTCAAAAAATGATAGCGCGCCGAGGATCATAATCCCAGGTATAATATGTCGCCCGTCCTATGTAGGTGGCGAAGGGTCCGATGGCTAGCCGGACTAATGAATTTGTCGAACTAAAGCGGCAACTTGACGTGGCGGATGCCAACATTGCGCTTGTCAATAAGCGACTTTACGAGTCACAAGGTATGTAATTTCTCTGCGGACACCTGGTAAGGGAGCTTGATGCCCGTGCCTTAGAACATGTATGCTTGATGCAGATGGTGTCGCTGCCATGGAGAACCTTCGGGCGGAGCTCGCCCGAGCTAAGGAGCAGGCCAGAAAGAGTGATGCGGCTGCCTTGAAGGCGGCCGAAGAGCTAAAAGCCGAAT
This sequence comes from Triticum dicoccoides, assembly GCF_002162155.2. Lineage (NCBI taxonomy): Eukaryota > Viridiplantae > Streptophyta > Magnoliopsida > Poales > Poaceae > Triticum > Triticum dicoccoides. The sequence goes on from NC_041381.1 coordinate 274,035,527, forward strand.
AGGCTGCTCACTGCCGAAGCAAGAATGAAATGGCCGAGATGGCCGTGAAGTTGAAGAATGCTGCCGACCGCTGCAAGCTTCTTGAAAAAGAAGATTGAGGGGTACAAGAGGGCCTGAAGAAGGCCACTACCGAGGCCAAGGATGCTCGCTTTGCGATGAGAGCTATGAAGGAGGAGCTGCGTCAGGCCGGGGATATCGCGGCTGGAAAGCCCTTTCTGCTGCAGAGGAAATTCATGGATCCTAAATATGCTCAGTTGGACCGGCTGTGGAGTGCAGAGGATGCTTATCTGGACTTGGCGGCAAGTGCCGTGGACGCGGCCGAACACTTCCGAGATCAAAAGGATCACGAAATGGAAAAGGTTTTTTGGTCGCAGTTCCATAATCCAGAGCGCCCACTTCCAATAACCGATCGCTTGGCCGAATGGGCGGAGCTGAATAGGTTATCCAAACTTGCCATGAAGGATGTCGTGAGTCTTTTGTGGCCGAAGAGGCCCGAGCCGAAGAGTTATTTTGGCTTGGTGCAGCAGTTCCTTGGTGCGGTGCCGCATATCAATGCAATGAGGAGGTCGGCATGCATAGAGGGTGCGCGGATGTGTCTTGCCCGTGTCAAGACATACTGGGCGGAGATGAAGGCCACCGATGTTGCATCCCAGGATTCGGACGAAAGCCGAGTACCTGTCGAGCACTATTTTCAGGAAGTTCTGTAGGGCGCTCGTTTAATAGAGACGCAGTGCTCGAAGGATATTATGTTCGAATAACATGTATTATTGTGAAATAATGTTTCAATGAAATATAAAAGCTTTTTATACTTGTGCCTTCAAGAATTAAAATACCTCCTGTGCGGTCGTTAATGTATATGTGTATATAACCTGAAAGATGGCAGTCTTCGGCTTCAGCCCCCACGCATATAATGCGGGGGTGTTTGCAAAAGGCGCATTTTCACACTTGATCCAACATCTTGGTCCTATAAAGGAGGTGGTAGCGCAGCAAACTAGGCAACCAGACTATAATGCTTTATCACTTTCACTTAGCCATAGGAGTTTGACAGTAGGGCTACTATATAGCCCCTAGGGGCACCGCGCTCACCCGAATTCGGGACGCGTAAGTGCCTGACCGGGAAACGGCCCTTCGTCAAAGCGGAGGAATCCTAAATATTCCGGTGGGTCATCGAGTGGTTGACCAGTCTCACGCTATATCATGACAGCCATTTTTCGGCTTTCTCTACTGAGGTGCTTGCCTGGCCGAACCGAGGCACAATCGCAGTAGTTCTCCTGGTGCCGCCTTAGCCGATAGAGCGGAATGTAAGGCAGCAAAACACATGAGCCGGGCAAACCCAACATTTGACCAAAGACATGATTCGGAGCTGATGCATATAAGGCCTAACTGGAGACGTCGAACACTCCCTAAGGTATTCGGTCTTTATGAAAACGGGCCGAACAACGCCCTTGGTAATAAGCCCCTGGTGTCCAGGTACGTGCAAAATTCTGACGTGGCCCATGCCAAAACGCCAGCCCCCTCCTCGGTTATAGCAAAAAACCTGGGGATGTGTATCAACAAGGGACAGTAAAAAAGGTTTACGCAGGGTCTTAATCTGAAAAGAATCCTTGTCACGGGTCCCTACTGCACGTCTGCGCCTGTGTCTCCGTTGTGCCGTGTCCTGGACGGGTGTAGCACGGTGTTCATCTGTAAAAGAGAGGAACTTAGTTGAAAAAGATCGTGCAAGAATGTACGTTATATTAAATAAAGAAAGTACGATTCAAAAAATGAATAAAATTGAGCTTTATTGTCTCTTGTTGTACATGCGCGGAGCCCCTTGTGCGGGGGTATGCGGCTAGTAAGCCCTTGTATGTTTGCGCCGGGCTCGTCTAACCGTGTCCGGGGTCTGAACGACCTGTTTAGGTGCTTTGATTAGTGAAGCCGGTTTAGTGTGTGGCTGTCAAGGCAGTCACACAATCTTCCGCTCTCGAGGAACACTCGATATTTCCCTTTAAGGAGATGATGCCTCGCGGACCGGGCATTTTAAGTGTGAGGGATGCATAATGCGGTATTGCATTAAAGCGGGCGAAAGCTTCGCCTCCCAGTAGTGCTTGGTAGCTACTTGCAAATGGGGCGAGGTGGAAGTTTAACTTTTCGCGGCGGAAGTTGTCGGGTGAGCCGAACACAACTTCTAGTAGTAGAGAGCCCGTACAATGGGCATATGGGCCTCGCATTACCCCTTGAAAGGAAGTGTTGGTATGGCGAATTTTGGCTGGGTCTATCCCCATTTTGCGGATTGTGTCCTGATATAGCAGGTTTAGATCACTGCCGCCGTCCATTAGGACTTGTGTAAATTGGAGTCTGTCGATTATCGGATCTAATATCAAGGCAGTCCATCCTGCATTCCGGATACTTCTAGAGTAATCCTGATGGTCGAAGGTGATTGGTTTTAATAACCAGTGGCGGGACTCCTCTGGGATAGGCCGCATGGCGTGTATCTCTATGGGCGCCATTCTGTTTTTCCCTTTTGTCACGTAAAGTGAGTTTATTGTTTTGACTTCTTGTGGGAAATTCTTTTGTTTTCCGGTGCTCTGCTTGTGGGGTTCGTCATTGTCCTAGCTTGGTGTGTCGAGCCCCTTGTGTTTGGCATTGAGTTTGCCAGACTGCTTGAAGACCCAACAATCTCTGTGGGTATGGTTTGCAGGCTTCCCGGGAGTACTGTGGATTTGGCATACCTTGTCCAAGATTTTGTTCAAGTTAGATAGCTCGTCCTTGTTATCCTTAAGGGGCAGTTTTTTTATGATTCCGCCGTGATCTTTTGAATCCGGCGTTGACTGCCGTGCTCTTGGAGCTGTTTCCCTTTGTCCGGCGCTGGTCCTTGCTGCGTTGCGGTTTCCCTTTTCCATCCCTGACTTCGGATGTACTTGGGTCGCTGGTACTGCATCTTGCCAGCCAGCTATCCTCTCCCGCGCAAAAGCGGGTCATGAGGCTTGTTAATGCGACCATTGTTCTTGGATTTTCTTGGCCGAGGTGTCTGGCGAGCCATTCGTCTCGGACGTTCTGTTTGAAAGCTGCTAATGCTTCGGCGTCCGGACAGTCAACTATTTGGTTCTTTTTAGTAAGGAATTTGTTCCAGAATTTTCGGGCTGACCTCCGGGTTGTTGAGTTATGTGACTTAAATCGTCTGCATCCGGAGGTCGGACATAGGTCCCTTGAAAATTTGCCCGAAAAGCGTCCTCGAGCTCTTCCCAACTTCCAATGGTGTTTTCGGGGAGGGTTTTGAGCCAATGTTGGGCTGGCCCTTTGAGCTTGAGGGGTAAATATTTTATGGCGTGGAGGTTATCTCCTCTAGCCATGTGTATGTGGAGGATGTAATCCTCGATCCAGACTCCAGGGTCTGTTGTTCCGTCGTATGCCTCTATGTTTACGGGTTTGAATCCCGCTGGAAATTCGTAATCCAGAACCTCATCGGTGAAACATAGGGGGGGTGTGGCACCCCTATATTTAGGTGTACCGTAATATTCGGATACTTGATGTGTTGCATTTCTCACTAGAGCTTGCTTTCTTGGCCCGTAGATAGATCTAACTGGGCCATCTTTTTGATGCGAATCCGTGTGCGGATCACGTGCCGGCTTGTGCGGTGCCATTTGCCGCTGTATGCTTGCCATGGGGTCATCTATCCGACCGGGTGGTCTCCTTGTTCTTTGATTGTGGGGGCTCTACGACCTCCTCGTCAAATTCGGGTTGTAGTTTTCGCTTCAGGTAGCTCTTTGTTCGGTGTCTATCGCCGTATTTGTCTGCGGTGTTGAGTACTTTGCTCCATATGATTCTGAGTGCATCTTCCGTTGTTTTGAGCTTCCGCTTCTGCTTTTTCAGGCTACGCGCAGTGGCGACGAGCCTTTTGTGGAGGTTCTTCTGCTCTGGCAACTTGTCCAGCATGAGATCATCTGGACTGTTATCTTCGCTGGGGACGGATTGTTTATCCAGGTTGTCCTGTTCGGACGGTTGCTTGATAGCATGTTTGTCGTCCACCGGTTCGCCCTGCTCTATGGCTGGGTCTGAATGGCTGCTGTCTTTGTCGAGGCGGGACTTTGAGCGGCGCTTACGTCGCCGTTTTGACTGCTTTTCGAGGGGATGATCCCTCATGGCGTCCCGTTGTTCCTCGTCGTCGCTTCCTTTAGGTGTGTCCACCATGTATACATCGTGAGATGAGGTGGCTGTCTAGTGCCCTATAGGTACTGGTTCATGTTTGTCTCCTGCATCGTCGTCCGTACCGTCGATGTCTTCGGAGTCGAAGTTGAGCACATCGTTTAAACTTTCGACAGTGGCTACAAAGTGGGTGGTGGGTGGGAGTCGAATTTGTTCGTTGTCCGCATCCCAACCTTGCTGACCATAGTCCGGCCAGGGCTCTCCTGATAGAGAGAGACACTTTAGTGAAGTCAGGATGTCGCCGAAGGGCGAGTGCTGAAAGATGTCCGTGGTGGTGAACTCCATGATCGGCGCCCAATCGGCGATTGGCAGGGGCGTGGAAGGTTCAGAGTCCGGAGAGGAGTCCGGTGCCTTGGAGTCACGAGCTTCGCAAAGGTCGGGGTTGGTGTTCGGCTCTATCGCCGTAGAGATAGCAGCCCCCGAGGAGGTGTCCAGCCACCCGACCTCGATCGGTGCAGTCGGCTCCGAGCTAAGGGTCAGAGCGGACACTTGTGCGGCCTCCAGGGCACTATCCGACAGCAGAGCGAGATCATGCCCATCGCGACAGTGCGGCGCGCTTGGCTGCGGCTCGAACCCGTCGAAGATCAAGTCTCCGCGGACGTGAGCCGTATAGTTGAAACTTCCAAATCTGACCTGATGTCTAGGGGCGTAGCTTTCAATCTGCTCCAGATGGCCAAGTGAATTGGCCCGCAGTGCAAAGCTGCCAAATACGAAGATCTGTCCGGGGAGAAAAGTCTCACCCTGGACTGCATCGTTGTTGATGATCGGAGGAGCCATCGGGCCTAAAGATGACGACACACAGGATCTCTCAATGAAAGCACCAATGTCGGTGTCAAAACCGGCGGATCTCGGGTAGGGGGTCCCGAACTGTGTGTCTAGGCGGATGGTAACAGGAGACAAGGGACACGATGTTTTTACCCAGGTTCGGGCCCTCTGGATGGAGGTAAAACCCTACTCCTACTTGATTAATATTGATGATATGGGTAATACAAGAGTAGATCTACCACGAGACCAGAGAGTCTAAACCCTAGAAGCTAGCCTATGGTATGATTGTTGTTCTGTCCTACGGACTAAAACCCCCCGGTTTATATAGGCACGAAGAGGGTTAGGGTTACACAGAGTCGGTTACAATGGTAGGAGATCTACATATCCGTATCGCCAAGCTTGCCTTCCACGCCAAGGAAAGTCCCATCCGGACACGGGACGAAGTCTTCAATCTTGTATCTTCATAGTCCAGGAGTCCGGCCAAAGGCTATAGTCCGGCCATCCGGACACCCCCTAATCCAGGACTCCCTCACCTCTTTTTTAACATAACGCGTCAAGTCGCAATTTGTTTGTTCACCCATGGTAGACGATCCTCCCTCCATCAAGTGGACAACTAGTACACGTGTCAAATTACCACGTTGGCTGCCTTTTTGTACAGAAATGAGCTCCATCGTGTACCCGCGGGTGTGGTTGGGAAAGAGACGGGAGTACGTGTGCCGTGCGTGCACATCTTCTCTTCGTGCGCGTCCCCCATTTACATGGGTGTGTGTGAGAGAGATACAAACCTAGACATAATGCGCCGTCCATCCCCATGCCTCCGCCCAGTCCGACCACCAGTCATGACCACGCCCCACTCCTCCTAACCTTATCTCTCATCTTTTTCCCTCCATTTTTATATACAAGACCACTATCAAAATTATAATTTGCAGATATAGAAGGCCACTAACACTAATTGATGCAATATTAATGGTGTTTGCCTCGTAGTACTAGCAAAGGAGGACATTAATTATCCCCTGCATGCGGGAGTGTGAGCATTGGCTTGATGTGCATGAAAGATAAGAATACACATTAATTTACACGGCAAACAAGGAAACAAGGTGGCTTGCAACATTGACTTAGAAGACATTAATTTTCGCCTTGGTACCTGTAATATGGGTTTGTGGCCTTGTATAGAAAAATGGAGTCCAATAAAATTGTCGAGATACCATTTATCTGATAAAATTCTCGAGATATCATTAGTTTTTACAAAATAGGATTACTCCTGCATGGGTCAATCACAACAGGTGTTTTTGTAAAAAAAAAATGCATCTTGATGTTCCGTGCAATGCACGAGCATCTTGCTAGTCCATGAAAACAACACACGGCAAAAATCCAAGGCGAACGAGGGATTTGAATCTATTAGGAGGGGTTGTTGGGATCTTGCCCGAGGTAGCCAAAATATTGGCGACCCTTTTGTCCACCGGTGCCTTTGCCACTGATGAACGAGGAATGGCTCGGGTGCTCATGCATCCTCCAGCGCACACGTTGGATACGAGCTCGCACGAGCTGTGTTTATTTTGTCCCACCACGCCGCCCACAGACCGACCGACGACCCGCAAATTACGCCATCCAACCGTGGCCGCACACATTATGACAGCAACTCAACCAATCGGATGAAATTCACGCAAACACGGAGATATTTCATATAAACAACGATGGAAATCATATAAAATACCAGATTTTCATACAAACATGACGGATTTCATTACATTCAAATGAACTACGCGGTGCTAGTTCTGGACAGCACAGGTATATAATACCTGGCCTAAATGGTCGCATGCCGATCGATTTGTGTTCCTCATGTCTGGCAGCATGACCACCGGACTGCCGGGAGCCCCAGAGGTATATGTTTCAGCGCAAAGGACGGCTCGCTTCCCCACTGCCCGACTGATATCATTGGCTGATGTCGAAGATGATGGTGGAAGGGGGCTTCCCTGCTTCCATGGAGCCCATGCAGGGTCGACGAAGGTCCTCGCAACAAAAGGATCCGACAAGACACCTGTTGTGTACACCGGCGTCGCCTCCGCGGTGGCCTTCGTGGGACCCAAGCGGTGATGGCCTCCCATTTTCTACTTCTCCTCGATGATGGCAGCGGACACGGAGGCGCTGGCCACCAACTCGTCGCTCTCCGCCCACCCGGCTTCTATCGCTGCTTGCATGGTGCGGCCGCCAGCATGGGAGTCTCGACCACAGATACGGGAGACGCGGTACGAGGCGGCGGCGTGGACGGCAGCAACGCCGCCCGTGCACCGCTCCTCCTCGAGCTGGCCTGGAGCGGCGAGTTGCTGAACCGTGCGCCGGCTTGGGGCGGCAACTGGCTCCGTCGGGCGAGGGGAAGGAGGTGGATCAGCGAGCTGCATAGCTGGTATCTGGCGGGCTCAGCGGGCCACCCAAATAGCTTGGATGCGGAATAAGTACTCTTCGTAAGCCATTGTAAGAGTGGACAAAAGGGTGAAGGAGGAGATAGGGGAGCGGCCGAGGTGTGCGATTCTTGGCCGGCATTTGGCCTCGTTTAAATAGGCTATTAAATAGACGGCAGACGGGAGGAGCTCGGCCGGTGTTGTGTTTAATGCCGGCTGGTCATGAACGGATGTGTGTCCAGAGTGGGTTTCTCGGCTTCCACACGTGCGGGTTTCATGGAGGCATTTGAATGCGGCAAGGAGGCATGTTCAACCGGGCGTGCAGCGAGTGGCGCCCTCGACTCTGACGTAGGACACTGCACTGTTCTTCCACTGGCGTATGCGCTCTTTGGGTACATGGCCTGCATGTCAGTGACCCAACACAGGCAGCGCATAGCAGAGGAACCTTTGGTGGGCCAGGGCGGTCAGAAGCGAGCATTTCATAAACTGATGATTGTTCATTGAGTTTGACATCATCGTTTTCATGTAGATAAGCCTACTATGTTGATAGCTCGTTCGATATGTTGTGATTCGTAAAGACCACTTCAAACATCAATGTTCTGCTTATCATAGAGAAGATTGATTAATAACCGTCACAATCCATGTCCTTAACAAATGGTGCATGCACATATAGGTTGAGCGTGTGTCTTGCGTCGTGTGCTGTGTTCATGCAGGCGTGCGAGTGTTGCGTGCGTGCAAGGGTTCGTTTCAGTGTTGCATGCATGTGTGCGTACGTGCGTGTGTTCGAGAGTGCATGTGTACGTGTCAGTGTTGCACACCTGCATGCGTGCGTGTGTTCGTTATGTGTACGTGTCAGTGTTACACGCTTGCATGCGTGCGTGTCTTGCGTGCGTGCATGTGTATGTGCGGGGTGAGGCTACACGTCAGTCCATTGAATTTTTCATCTCTGGTCATTAGATTTTCCAGCCGTTGGATACGAAATCAAGGGTCTATAGTTTATCATCAAACTCCACCCCCCTGAGCCACCAGCCACCACCGGCCGAACCACCGGCCCCCGCCGCTCGCGGCCGGCCCGCGCCGCCACACCGCCCCGCCCGCCCCGAAACCACTCCCCACCGCCAGTCCGTCGCTGCACCGGCCATCCCTCTAGGCCCCCTCGTGTTGAGCTTTTTCTCCGGCGATCCCCACCCCACCGCCTAATCAACGCCCCCCCACACCGCTGGCGACTGCCAACCAGAGGTCTAATGACTTTGAATACCCACCACCACTAATTTATTACCATTTTTGTCCTTCATATACGCGCTGACGGGTGGGCCCTATGGTAATGTGCGCTGCTGAATGTGGACCGTTTGACTGGTCAATTGATCGTGTCATCAACAAATTACAGAGTTGTATGGTGAGCCAGTGACCGTATGATCACCCTAAAATGTATTTTATTAACACAGTACAGACTCAAACTACCATTTCTTTCTTTCATATATGGGCTGACATGTGGGCCCCATGGTTACGCGCCCCGATGGTGCAACACTAGTTGCACCACGTGGAACATTTGACTGGTCAATTGATTGTGTCATCAACAAAATACGGAGTTGTACGGGTGAGCCGGTGATCGTATAATCATGACATGTATTTTTTTAACACGGTACAGACACAAGGGCTCATATATATGCGCAAGCACTCACCGCTATAAGCGCACACACGCAGACCCTACCCCTATGAGCACCTTCGAGAGAGTGAGCCAGCATATCATCTTGAGATTTTACGAACTCACCATAGGTGCCTCATAGTCGAGTGGAACGTCTCCTCCCACTGAACGCATATCGCCGAAAAATACTGAAATTAACCCAGGATAATGCAAGCACCAGGACTTTAACCCTAGTGGGCTCGAGAAACCACTGTCCTCCTAACCATCCAACCACATGTTGGTTAGCACGACAAAATGTATGTGGTGACCATGATGAACTTATTCTGAAGTCCAGTGACCATATCGTGCTTTCGCTTCAAATACAATGACCGTAAGTGTCGTCAACAAAATACGGAGCACGCATCAAATGCAAAGTCCGCCAGTGTCATCAAGAAAATACGGAGACGTATCATGAGCTAGATACTGTATGATCACCACGAGAATGTATACGGTGACCATAATGAGCATATTCTGAAGTCCAGTGACCGTATAGTGCTTTAGCTTGAAATAAGTGCTTTAGCTTGAAATATAGTGACCGTGACGTGTGAATGTGTCGTGGGCATGCATACTTTTAGAGGGCCGAGAGATAGTTTGTGTGCGTACGTGAAAGTGGTGTAGAAAGAGGGGATGTCCGGTGGAGACAAGGAGAGATATGCCCTTCATTTCTCTTTCTCGTGAGTAATATTTTAGGAGAATATATAAACATTCACAATGCAGAACAAATATTTTTGGATGCACCATGCAATTAACTTTCATGTATAACATTGTACTATTGTATATGCTTATTTTCTTAGTGACCGATTGCGTGTGTGGTGTGGTGGGCACATCATTTCTAGTTGTGGTGGGTCAACATGTGGACTCATGGGTCGGTTCCATCCTGCGCCACATAAGTTGGACCGAGACGCGTTATACGAAGACCCATGTGGAGGACTCAGCGTACAACACGAAGCTACCAGAGTCACGGAGGACTCTATCCCCACTGGTGATAAGCCGACTATATATGATTTGTAACCATAGGCCCACAGTATGTTATAGAAGCTTGGGGGCTAGTTCGTCGATAGTATACACACACACAATGCCTGGTATTCACGTGTACTTTGTACACACCCGTATCACTAATATACAGTACCAAGAGTAGGCTTTTTCCTCAACTGCAAGGGTCCGAACTAGGGTAAAACTTTGCCTCGTATTACCATCCAGCCTAACAGTCAGGGATATCCTACCGAATGATATGATGGAATCATATCTGAGAGGTGTGTCTGGGGGGCAATGTGTGTGAGAGAGGCCTAAAGATAATGTGCATGCAGGAGACACGTAGGCACATATATGTGCGTATAGAGGGCTAGTAGAGCCCGTGCGTGTGTATATATGCATGTGAGATAAATAGTGTTTTCCAACTGAGATTAGTAAAAAGAGTGGTACATAGTAGTCAGAAAGAGAGAGAGATATAGAGAGAGCATGTGCGTGAGACACCCGAGAGAGATTGTGAGCATGTGTGAAAGAGAAATGCCGATGCATATAAAGTGTATGCACTTATGCGTTAGATAGAGAGATATAGCGCGCTTGTGAGAACAGGTCGAGGCATAGTGCATCTATGTGTAAAAGGCGGTTCTATGCATTAAATTAAAATATAAATGGCATTATTATTTTTGGATGAGATCATGAGTTTTGCGAATTGCGTATGGACGAAAATCGGTCTATCAGACACCCATACTCTATTGAATTCTAGAATGTGCATGTGTTTATTTCATATTATCGATCCATAGAGTGAGAGCGGTTTGAAATACAGGCAATGGATGCTTTTGCAATTCATATATAAACATTAATTAGTGCACTCCATGTTGTTAGTGTGAAGCACTTTATACATTTGTCACTTGCATGGATACATTCCAAATTGCTAGCTACGAAATAGAATACATGTTGAATTCAACATAAAGGTGGTTTTGAAGATTCGAATTCATAGGAAGTGCATTCATATATTTGAACCTGAGATAATGGCATTTGTAAATCAGATGTAAAAGTGGGCATCAATCTTTGTTGTGCGTTTGAACATGCTATATATATTCATACACATGTCTAACTTTTTTTGCAACCAAGGAGATTATATATGGAACCATGCATGAACTGAGGTAAGTTGCATATTTTTTAATATATACTCGTGTACAATGTATATTCAGATGTACCCCCTCCATTCCAAAATAATTGTAGCTTTAGGATTTTCAAGAGTAAAGATTTGTGAAGTTTGACAAATCCTGAAAGTTCAATTCAAGAGAACTGAAAACGTTAATACTTCTGCTCCCAAATATTGAACGAAGCGCCAAATAGGCCTCTTGTCCCCCGAAACCGCGCGAGACTAATGTTTGGTGGTGGGAAATTACTGTCCTGACTCTGGCCCGTGTAGCCTATCGGCCCAATGTCCAAAGGTCTAAACCGGGGTAGGTTTGTAACTTCAGCAAGACGCCAGTCTCAACCGCCTCCGAGAAGCATTCATAAGTCGTGGGTGCCTAAACACCCATGCGCTCGGCTGAAATCTATCCCGCCCACATTTGGGACACCTGAGATTACGTCCAACCCCCAACCTGCAATATGTCCAAAATTTTAGATGGGGGCAAAGTTTGTAACTTTCCCCAAATTTCAAACAAGCGCGTCCCAAAACGAAACATTGCTCCCCCTTAGTCCCCCGCCTCCCTCCGTTTCCCATTCATACTCCGTGGGCGCCAAAACGCCCTCTCCACCAGCCTCCTCCGTCCTCCACCCCATAGCGCCCAATCCACCGCCACCTCCTCCACCACGCCGGAGCCGGTACCCCAACATTGTCGTCCAACGCAACCGCAACTGCAACGCCCTCAAGGACATAGCAGCTGAATCCGAGGCAGAGCTGCCTCCACGACGTCGACACCGACGTGCGCCGTACTAGAACCACTCCGACCACGCCGTCCTGCGCCTCACTGCTGCCGCTCCACTGTCGCAACCATCCACCGCACCAGAGTTGTTCCCGCTATGCCATCGTTCGCTGCCTCGGATCTGATTCCCCGCCACTGACAGACGGCCACCGCACCACACTCAACAACTTGGTCATGGGTTCGTCCAAGGCTCCACCGTCCTCCACAACTTCTCGTTTCCAGCAAACCACAAGAAGATCGTTGGAAAAACAGAACGAGGACATAGCACTGCCAGTAGAAAGAGGTACTCCTCTTCCCTTATTTGTGCAAATCTTACGTCTCTGCTCACACCGTATTCATCCCACGTAAGAAACTAGTTGAGCGCTTCTTACTGCATCTTCTTCGTGATACTAAATGCACAGGGTTTTCTCCCATTACTATTTCACCTTTGCTAGAGGTCAGTAGCCCGCCTGGATTTCAATTCAGGGTCAGTCGAACCGCAATTAAAAGAAGCAGCACCCGCTTAGGCGCGCGGAGCACCTAGTCCTCATGTTCGCCGGGGAAGCTGTGCATCAGTGTCTATTATAGGGGTGTGGGGCGCAGGAGCTGCTTGCGCCCGATCTGGAGGTCGGCGGGGCTTGAGTGGATGGCCGGGGGGCGGTGCCAAGCACGGCAATGCGGTGAGGTCGAGGGCGGGGGGGCGCAGGCAGGGGACTGGGTCGGTGGTCGCTGGCGTTTCGAGGAAGATCGTCCCTAGTTGGAGGTAGATGAAGGCGATCTGCCCGTTCTTTGTATGTCGGCCGGTGCAGGAAAAATGGAATGACCTATTTGTTTTCAGTCGACTGTTATTTTCATAGAATCCTGTAGTAATTTAGTGTGCCATGCATGTTGTAGAGCTATCATATGTCTCCCGTCATTTATTTCTCACCGACCTGCTATCTGCTACCTTTACACTATACTAATTGTGCACACACTTAACCCATACTAACACTATTGTTTTTTTATGCATGGGTATTTCAGACTCTGACGCAGTGTTGATGAATGCAGAAAAGAAAAGACAGAAGTCGCTCCAGTGTAATTCAAAGATAAGCACTAAGCATTTCAGCGCTCTAAAGGGTGCAATGTTAGCAGTTGGAGACAGTAAACGTAGCTCTGTAGTTGATGATCTTAATTGCCACACACAACCATCCCAGGTGCTTGCTTTAACTTCGCGCTGTCAAATGTGGTTGCACGTTGCATATGGTGTCTAGCTTGTATTGCTTCCAATTTGGTTAAATTGCATCTGCTTACTTTACACATTATACCTTTGATAATGACATGCCTTCCTGTTTTTGATACATACTACATATGTCTATTAACCATGTTCGTACATCAAACTAATGCTCTTTTGTATCCCTTGTCAATCATTTATGATGAGACCGTCACCCCAGTGGGTTACTGTGAGACGCCCTACTCGTTTAAAGAGTGCAGTGACATCCTCCCCACATGATTCTCAAAAAACAGCAAGGCTAAATGAAGATAGTCAACGTAGCTCTCTAGTTGATGACCACAACTCCCCCACACCACCATCGCAGGTGCTTGCTCTTACTTGGCAGTGTGATATGTGCTTGCATGTTGCATATGGTGTCTACCTTGTAATGCTTCTAATTAAGGTAAATTTCATCTGCTTAGTTAACACATTATACCTGTGAATATGACATGCCTTCCTGTTTTTGGTACATACTACGTCTTTCTATCAACCATGTTCTTACATCAAACTACTTTTCTTGTGTATCCCTCATCAATCACTTCTGATGATACACCTTCAAGTTGACAGTGTAATATTGGTTGCATCTTGCATATCATTTCAAACATGTATTGCCTCTAATTTGTTGAAGTGCCACTTATAATGAGACACATCTAACTTGGTAGAGTGATTTTGGTTGGATCTTTCATATGGTGTCTAGATTGCATTGCTCCCAATTTGTTGAAATGCCTTCCACTTAGCATTTTTCATACATATTCCATCCTCCTACAATGTGGTTGCCATACATAAAAGTTGTGTTCGTCAGTATCATGCATCAACGAAGGACGAAGGTGAATTTCATTCCTTTTTCTTGTGTGTTTACTTGACAAGGCAAAATCTGAAAGGACGAAGGCACGGAATGATGGTGGTCCTCTGGAGCAACCGAAACAGATGATCTCTGCAGATTCTCCTGCTACTCGTACTGCAGTGCTAGTTCCAAATCTCATCTCCCCTACTCCATAACCCAAGGTGCTTGCTCTACCATGGCAGTGTGATATCTGGTTGCATGTTGCATATGGTGCCTAGCTTGTATTGCTCCTAATTTGTTAAATTGCATCTCCTTAGCTTACCCATTATACATGTGAATCTGACAAGCCTTCCTGTTTTTTGGTACATACTACATCTGCCTATCACACCATTCTTCTTACATCAAACTACTGTTCTTGTGTATCCTGCATCTATCGCTTATGATGAGATAGTCACGCCCGTGGGTTAATATGAGACACGCTACTCTTATAAAGAATGCAATTTCATCCTCTCCACATGATTCTCAAGAAACAGCAAGCCCAAATGAAGATATTGAATGTAGCTCTGCACTTGAAGACCGCACTTCCCCTACACCACCATCACAAGTGCTTGCTCTAACTTCGCAGTGTGATATGTGGTTGCATGTTGCATACGGTGTCTAGCTTGTAATGCTTCTAATTAGGGTAAATTGCATCTGCTTAGTTTACACATTATACCTGTGAATATGACATGCCTTCCTATTTTTGGTACACACTACATCTATGTGTTAACCTTGTTCTTACATGAAACTACCTCCCTTCTGTATCTTGCATCAATCACTTACGATGAGTCACCTTTATTCGTTGCATATTGCATATTATTTCTAGCTTGTTGCCATGTATTGCATCTAATTTGGTCAAATACATTAGTTAGGGCACCCTTTTAATTTGGCAGAGTGATATTGGTTTCATCTTTCATATGGATTCTAGCTTGCATTGATTCTAACAAGTTCAAGCACCTTGTGCTTAGTTTACACTTTATACATCATACATGTCAATATGTCACGCTGTCCTGTTTTTCATACATATTCCATCCTCCTATCATGCGGCTGCCTTACATGAAAGTAGTGTTAGTCAGTATCATGCATCAATGAGTTCTGAAGAGCAAATTTTATTCCTTTTTCGTATGGGTTTTACTTGACAAGGCAAAATCAAGAAAGAGGAAGGAAAAGAGTAAGGAAGGCGATGATGGTGGTCCTCTACAGCAATGTAAACGGAGCATCTGTACTGATTCTCCTTGTACTGATAGTGCATTACAAGGTCCAAGTCTCCACTCCCCTACTCCACCATCCAAGGTGCTTGCTCTAACTTGGCAGTGTGATATCTGGTTGCATGTTGCATATGGTGTCTAGCTTGTATTGCTCCTAATTAGTGTAAACTGCATCTGCTTAGCTTACACATGATATGTGTGAATATGACATGCTTTCCTGTTTTTGGTACATACTATATCTGTCTATCACACCATGTTCTTACATGAAATGACTCTTCTTGTGTATCCTGCATCAGTCACTTATGATGGGACACCTTTAAGTTGGTAGTGTGATATTGGTTTGCGTCTTGAATATGATTTCTAGCATGTATTGCTTCTAGTTTGATCAATGCCACCTATGACGAGACAGTTTTAACATGGCAGAGTGATACTGATTGCACCTTCCATATGGTGTCTAGTTTGTAGTGCTTCTAATTTGTTGAAGTGCTTCTGCTTAGTTACCACATCATAGGTGTGAATATGTCAAGCCGTCCATTTTTTCATACACATTCCATCCTCGTATCATGACTTTGCCTTTCATCAGAGTAGTGTTCGTCAGTATCATGCATGAATGAGTTCTGAAGAGCGAATTATATTTCTTTTTCTTGTCGGTTTGACCTCACAATGCAAAATAAATAAAGCTGAAGGAAATTAGCAAGGCATTGGATGATGGTGGTCCTTCAGAGGAACTGAAATGGAGGTTCTCTATAGATTCTACTCCGCCATCCTCCCAACAAGATTCGCAAGACAACGCAAGGCTAGACAGTCAACGTAGTTTTGTAGATGATGAGCACATCTCCCCTACTCCACCATCGCAGGTGTTTGCTCTAACTTGGCACTATTATATGTGATTGCATGTTGCGTATGATGTCTAGCTTGTATTGCTTCTAACTTTGTTGAATTGCATCTGCTTACTTTACACATAATGCCTGTGAATATGACATGTGTTCTTGTTTCTAGAACATACTATATCTGATCACACGATGTTCTTACATCAGACTACTGTTCTTGCATATCCCGCATCAGTCACTTATGATAAGGCACCTTTAAGTCACCACTCTGATAATGGTTGTGTCTTGCATATGATTTCTAGCATGTACTGCTTCTAATTTGTGAAACGCCATACAGTTTGAACTTCGTAGAGTGATATTGGTTGCATCTTTCATATGGTGTCTAGCTTGGAGTGCTTCTAATTTGTTGAAATGCCTTCTGCTTAGTTACCACATCATAGGTGTGAATATGTCATGCCATCCTGTTTTTCATACATATTCCATCCTCGCATCATGTGTTTGCCTTTTATCCGAGTAGTGTTCGTCAGTATCATGCATAATGAGTTCTAAAGAGCGAATTTATTCCTTTTTCTTATCGGTTTGACTTCACAATGCAAAATCATTACAGCTGAAGGAAATTAGTCTGGCAGTGGATGATGGTGGTCTTTCGGAGCAACTCAAACAGGGGGTCTCTACAGATTCTACTCCGCCATCCTCCCAACAAGATTCGCAAGACAACACAAGGCTGGACAGTCAATGTAGTTGTGTAGATGATGAGCACATCTCCCCTACTCCACCATCACAGGTGCTTGCTCTAACTTGGCACTATTATATGTGGTTGCATGTTGCGTATGATGTCTAGCTTGTATTGCTTCTAACTTTGTTGAATTGCATCTGCTTACTTTACACATAATGTTTGTGAATATGACACGTGTTCCTGTTTCTAGAACATACGTGTACATCTCCCCTACTCCACCATCACAGGTGCTTGCTCTAACTTGGAACTGTTATATGTGGTTGCATTTTCCGTATGATGTCTAGTTTGTATTGCTTCTGATTATGTTGAATTGCATCTGTGTAGCTTACAACTTATACCTGCAACGATCACTTACCCATAAGACACATTTAACTTGGGACTGTGATATAGGTTGCATCTTGCATTGTCTTCTAGCTTGTACTGCTTCTAATATCTTGAAATGGCACTTGCGACAAGACACTTTTTACCTGATAGAGTGACATTGGTTGCATGTTCATATGGTGCCTAGCTTTCATTTCTTCTAATTTTGTTCAAATGCCTTCCGCTTACTGTTTTTCACACATATTCCATCCTCCTATTATATGTGTGAATATGAAACGTTGTCTTTTTTTGTATATATTCCATCCTCCTATCCTGCGCTTGCCTTACATCAAAGTAGTGTTCGTCTGTATCATGCATCAACCAGTTATGCAGAGCTAATTTTATTCATCTTCTTGTGGTTTTGACTTCGTAAGGCAATATTAGAAAATAGGAAGGAAAAGAGTACGTTAGGGGATGTTGGTGGTCCTCCGCACCGATGCAAACAGAGACTCTCTAGATTTGCCACTACTACTGCTAATGAAGTTGAAGTCCCAAGTCTACATGATGAGTTCATCTCCCGTACTCCACCATCGCAGGTGCTTGCTCTAAGTTGACAGTGTGATAATTGGTTTCATGTTGCATATGTTGTCTAGCCTGTATTTCTTCTATTTTGATTAAATTGGACCTGCTGAGTTTATACGTTATACATGTGCATATGACATGGCTTTCTGTGTCTAGAATACACTGTATCTATCTATCATACCATGTTCTTACATGAAAGTACTGTTGTTGTGTATCCCACATTAGTCACTCATGATTGGACGCTTTTAACATGGCAGTTTGATAGTGGTTGCATCTTGCATTGATTTATACGTTGTACTTCTTCTAATTTTTCGACTTGCCACTTATGACAAGACACTTTTAACTTGGCAGAGTAATATTGGTTGCATCTTTCATATGGTGTCTAGCTTGCATTACTTCTATTTTCTTGAAAATCCTTCTGCTTAGTTTACAGATCGTAGCTGTGAATATGTCATGTCGTCCTATTTTTCTTACATATTCCATCCTCATATGGTTGTATTACATCAAAGTATTGCTTGTCTGTATCATGCATCAATGAGTTCTGAAGAGCGATTTTATTATTTTGTGTTGTGGGTACGGCTTGACATGGCAAAGTCAAAAAAGAGCAAGTAAAATAATATAGTAGGGAGTGGTGTTACTCGTCGGGTGAAACGGAAAAGGATCTGCCGTCGAGATTCTGCTGGTACTTATAGTGCAGTAGAAGGTCAAAGTCCACCGGCTAAATCTACAAACACAGTATCACCTGCTCCACCAGCTGCAGCATCCGCTTCAACTGTACCAGCATCTCAATGAGTTACTCGTTCATTTGCTCTGGAACTGGCCAGTTCCCATGTTGCCTTCACACCTAACACTATTTCCGAAGCACTGCTGACACAACAGGACCTGGCAAGATCAGATGAACCTCATGAGCATCAACACCAAGACGGTACCTGACCGAGTCAAGTTGCAGTTGCATGCTCCTTTATATGTACTCTCACAGTTTGATGTACACTAACACTTTCCATATTTGTTATTGAACTAGCACCACGGCGCAAGTGGAAACAGACATCAGGGATAATGCTTGACAGATTAACAAAATCTAAAGGAGGAAGAATGGAGATCCATTTTGAGGTAGGTTTAAAAAGGCCACGTGATGCTACAGAGTCAGCCAAGTTAGTATCAGAGGCAGCTATTGCCATTAGGTGTCGTGCACGTATCCTCCCAACGTGGATCTAGTACAGGAATGAGAAAGACAATACCCAGTTTAACACCTTCCTTGATCACTTATCTGTAAGTAATGTTATTCATCGTAATTAGTAATATTGTCTTGCTTTGTCCCATACTTTCTAGCTTCCTCCTAATAAGACTCACATTCTTTTTTCAACAGATGAGGTTCAAGTTGGATCCGAAAGATGATGCAACTAAACAAGAATGCACTCATGTTTTGTAGTCTGCTCTGCGACAGTATCGGTACCACCTTAGAAAATCTCGCTTTGAAGGCCAGGCTAACAATGAAATCGCCCAAACATCTCCATTGGAATATATTACAGATGAACACTGGACATCCCTCGTTAAACACTTGTCTGATCCAAACTATCAGGTAGGCTATATGTATTTGATCAGACCACATATTGAACTTGTATTTATGTATGTGCCTTACAAGTGTATCTTCTTCTAGGCTAACTGTTTAAAGAACAAGACCAACCGTTCTAAAGTGAAATTCCAACAGACAAGGGGATCTCGTAGCTATATTGCACACTTCGACGCTCTTGTAAATAGCTGCTACTTCCTTCTTTTTTCTGTGCCATATTATCGTATCTATATTGACTTGTTCCAAATACAGAGGAAAGCCCATGCGGACCAAAAAGAACCAAAATCGAATGCAGTGCAAATCTTCAAGGATTGCCACACCAGCAAGATGAAGGGCATGAGCACACAAGTTCAAGCCGCTGTTGTAATTCCTTACTCCTCCTGCCTTTGAACTGATTGGTACTGTGATGTGTTCATTTAACTACTTGGTTTGCAGCCAATGTTAGTTACTCTGTTCACTTTTATAGACAGTTGTCTTAACGTATCATTTCACCTTACATGGTTTAAAAGAGATGAAGGATATTCTTTTGGTCTTGATCTGTAATCTAGTTGTTATGTTCACGTGCGCACACAATGATAAAATAGCCTGTTTGTTTTATATCTGTTTTCCCATGATATGAATGATGTCATACTATGTTCATGCTACTTTAAACCATGTCTCTTTATCCTTAGATGTCAACGAATGTGAGGAAATAGACAATGCAGTAGGCATGCTACATGGACATATGTTTCGAAAGTGATTTTATTATGTAGTTGGCACTACAATACATGCTAATGTATTACAGTAGTTCACCAAAATAAGTTATGTATAAACGTGAAACCTACTTTGTTTGTTTTTGTCTCATTAGTAACTTATCTGGTACACTAATCTACAAGTTCAAACTTTCAGGAAGCTATGGAACAAATGATTGAGCAGCCACAACCACCTGAAGGTGATGAGGCTACCACAGGCACAATGTCACCTCTTGCTGCAGTGCGTCAGTATCTCTCCACTAACAGTGCAAAAAGCACCTTCCTGCGTAATTCTGGGTTAGTTGTCAAGGTAACCTCGTCCAAATCGCCTACTGAACAAAATCTTCCTGCTAGACAGAGTGATATATCTGTGCTCCAGACACAAGTCCAATCCCTAATGGACGTCGTTTCGGAAACAAGAATAGTGGTTGACAAATGTTGTCAAGATATGAATGGTTTTGAAACCAGACTATCGGACATTCGCTTTGTTGTTCAAGAGCAATGGTGGAAAAAAGGTGAAGATCGTGTTGCTCCATCAGATTCTACAACGTGAAACATTAGCACTTAGGTCAAATGATATGTGATTCTATACATCTGATGGTGCTTTTATCTACAAGGACTATAAACTTTATGCCAACAGGCCTTTTGTTGTATGGTTGGAATTTATTTTGTTGTGATACAACATTTATGATGCTGCCAAAGGCTGCAGTAATTACGACGCTATTTTTGTATAGTGTAGGTTTCTCTTAGTAATGTATTTGGCCGAAAGATTCGTAGGAGCCCAACATGCCAACATTCGTCGGGCCCATTCCAATTGGGCTAAAAACAATTATGGGCCGAAATTTGCATGTAGCCTGTCGGTGTCAAAACCGGCGGATCTCGGGTAGGGGGTCCTGAACTGTGCGTCTAATGCTAATGGTAACAGGAGGCAGGGGACACGATGTTTTACCCAGGTTCGGGCCCTCTCGATGGAGGTAATACCCTACTTCCTTCTTGATTGATCTTGATGATATGAGTTTTACAAGAGTAGATCTACCATGAGATCGTAAAGGCTAAACCCTAGAAGCTAGCCTATGATTCTGATTGTCCTTGTCCTACGGACTAAACCCTCTGGTTTATATAGACACCGGAGGGGGCTAGGTTTACACAGAGTCGGTTACAAAGAAGGAGATCTAACATCCGGATCGCCAAGCTTGTCTTCCACACAAAGGAGAGTCCCATCCGGACACGGGACGAAGTCCTGAGTCTTGTATCTTCACAGTCCAACAGTCCGGCCAAAGTATTTAGTCCGGCTATCCGGATACCCCCTTATCCAGGACTCCCTCGGTAGCCCCTGAACCAGGCTTCAATGACAATGAGTCCGGGCGCAGATTGTCTTCGGCATTGCAAGGCAGGTTCCATTCTCCGAATACTCCAAAGTAAACCTCGAACACTTAAATCGTGTCCGCCTCTGCAAGACGATTTTCACATACCACCGCAAAGAGAACGATATTCCACAAATATAATCTGCTGACAACTTTAGATAACGTGACATCACACCATGGTCGAGTCATTATTCGAGCCATTTTCCTAACCAGCTACTGCGCATATAGAGAGGCGGTTTCCTCGGCACGTCTTTGTCGAAGCAGAGATCGTGTTCCCCATATCACGGGACTTTCATCAATACGGGCGCGCGTAGCCCAACCGTACCGCCAATCGCGGCGAGTGGGGAATGAGCGGGTTCCATCAGGCAAGTGGGGAGGCGCAAAAGTTTTTATGGCCTCTATAAAGAGATAAGACCTCCTCTTCTTTACCCACGCCTTTTCTTTTCACTCGTCCATTCCCCTTCGCTCGAGCCCTAGCGCCCAAGAGTTCGTCTTCTCCACCAAAAAGAGGCTCTCCGAAGATGTCTGGATCCGGAGCAGGAGGCAAATGGATGGCCTCTACCGTACAGGAGAAGGATATCAAAAAACTTTGAGAGGCCGGGTATCTGGCCAAGAAAATCGGCCACTGTCTTCCGACGGCGGGACAGATCGTCCCTAATCCGGAGCCTCGCGAGAGGGTCATGTTTCTTCCTCATTTCGTCTGCGGGTTCAGGTTTCCCCTTCACCCATTTGTTCGTGGCGTCATGTATTATTACGGGATTGATTTTCACGATTTGTCCCCTAATTCTTTCCTTAACATCTCAACATTTATCGTCGTGTGTGAGGCCTTTCTCTGTATTTTGCCCCACTTCGGATTATGGCTAAAGATCTTCAATGTGAAGCCCAAGGTGGTGAACGGCGAGCACGCCGAGTGCGGTAGCGCCATGGTGAGCAAGATGCCCAAGGTCACATGGCCGACAGGCACCTTCAATGATTCCGTCAAGGAGTGGCAGCAGCAGTGGTTCTACATCACCGAGCCGTGTGGTAAAAAGTGGGCTGCTACTCCCGCATTCAGATCCAGGGCCCCCTACGGCTCACGTCCTGGCCCAAGAAGGGCCTGGACTAGTCCTCATCCGATGAGCTGTCGGTGCTCCAAACACACGTCAAGGGCGTGGTAGACAAGGATGTCAAACTCTTCAATGTAGTCCAGGTGATGTTAGTTCGCCTGGTTCTCCCTTGCCAGCACCGAGCCTGTAATTTGTGAGAATATGACCCGGCCGAGCACCAGACCCTGCGGGAGCTCTTCGGCTCCTCACACAAGGATATCTAGAAGGTGCTCTTCAAGTCCGGCAAATCGTGGCCGGGCTCCGCCGAGGACGGCGGGTATCAACTGTCTCGGTAAGTTATCGCTATGTTTTGCCTATCCATGTTTAGCTGGCATATCCCGAGGGAGACGCTTTATCATGCTTTCCGCAATTATCCCAGGAATGGACGAAGAAGGTGGGGCGGATACATTGTCTGACCCCGCTGCCGGAGGAACTGGCAGGACCTCTTCTGACGAAGATGTTGGTCCCAGCGCCTTACAAAGCGCCAAAGAAAGAGGCCTTCAAGGAGGCCAAGGAGACCTGGAGCGGCCTCCGTCGCCGCGGTGCTTCGGACACAAAATCCAAAGACTACAACGCCCATCCTTCCTCCAAAGATGAAGAGGAGGAGGAAGAGGACGAGTCCTCCATGGGGGGAGGGAAGAAAAGGGCGGCCTCCTCATCCTTGGAGGCCGAATCGCCGAAGAGGGAAAAATCCCCTTCCAGAGGCATCCATCACGGCTACCAATAGCAGCCCGGAGTGGGATCCCAGGGCCCAGCCCCTGGTAAAATCGCGAGTACACGAAATCCAAACACGCCTAAGCGCCCAGGATTAAGGTGCAACATTTTGACTTGCGCCATACTTTGTGCAGCCTGGCGAGGTCTCGCACCGAACGGTCCTCATCAGAGGATTCACTGAGCTTAGATGCCCTGGAGAGCGAGACGCCTCCGGAGGCCCCTTCCCCGAAGCCTGGGCGTGACACCGAGGTGTCGTCTCAGCAGGACCCAGAACAGGGAGGGCACACCTCTGGGGCCGGATGAGGGAGTCCTGGATTAGGGGGTATCCAGACAGCCGGACTATATGCTTCGTCCGGACTATTGGAGCGTGAAGATACAAGACTCGAGACTACATCCCGTGTCCGAATGGGACTCTCCTTTGCGTGGAAGACAAGCTTGGCGATCCGGATATTATATTTCCTTCTTTGTAACCGACTCCGTGTAAACCCTAGCCCTCTCTGGTGTCTATATAAACCGGAGAGGTTGGTCCTTAGAGGGACGATCAGAATCATACACATCATAGGCTAGCTTCTAGGGTTTAGCCTCTACGATCTCGTGGTAGATCAACTCTTGTACTACTCATATCATCAATATAAATCAAGCAGGAAGTAGGGTTTTACCTCCATCGAGAGGGCCCGAACCTGGGTAAACATTGTGTCCCTTGCCTCCTGTTACCATTAGCCCAAGACGCACAGATCGGGACCCCCTACCCGAGATCCGCCAGTTTTGACACCGACATTGGTGCTTTCATTGAGAGTTCCTCTGTGTCGTAGCTGCAAGGCTTGATGGATCCTTCAATCATTGTCAACAGCACGGTCCAGGGTGAGACTTTTCTCCCCGGACAGATCTTCGTGTTCGGCGGCTTCGCATTGCGGGCCAATTCGCTTGGCCAACTGGAGCAGATCGACAGCTACGCCCCTGGCCACCAAGTCAGGTTCGGAAACCTGAACTACACGACCGATATCCACGGAGACTTGATCTTCAACGGGTTCGGGCCTGCACCAGGAGCGCCGGACAATCACGATGAGCATGGCTTAGACCTGCTGTCGGACAACGCTCGAGATATCGCCCCTGCAGTCGCCCCGTACCTAATCCGAGCAGATTGCGTTGCCCAAGGACGGATGGATGGACCCCATCCCGCAGGCCACACACTCATTGGCAGTAGAGCCGAACACAGGCCTCACCCCTAAAGAAGCCTGTGACACCGGACCCCCGGACTCGTATCCGGCTGTAGGTTCTAGTCCGCGCGCTCCCAGGCCCGGTGAACCTGGTTGGGCTCCGGTAATGGAGTTCACCGCCACGGATATCTTCCAGCACTCGCCCCTTGGCGATGTGCTGAACTCGTTAAACTCTCTCTCTTTGTCAGGAGACTCATGGCCGAACTATGTCCGGCTCGAGTGGGAAGTAGGCGACGAAGGAATTCGTTGCCCACCCACCACCCACTTCATTGCCACTGTCGATGATGTATCAGACGTGCTTGACTTCGACTCCGAAGACATCGACGGTATGGACGACGATGCAGGAGAAGACTTAGAATCACTGGGGCGCTAGACTACCACCTCGTCATACGATATATACATGGTGGATACGCCTAAGGAGGACGACGGCGACAATCCAGCAGATAAAACTCCCGGGCAAAAGCCAAAACGACGGTGCAGACGCCGCTCCAAGTCCAGCAATAGTAAAAATAGCGATAAGAGCTGATGAGGACATGACTACCTTGGATATGACAAAAAATATTGCATATATGCATATTTGTCAGGTGATTTCTAGTGCAAACTATTCAATAATCTATTTATGTTATCCAGAACAAAAATACTTCACACACTTTTGTGTTTTGTCTAATTGAAGGTGTATGGGACATTTGTACAATCCACATATGAAGATAAGGAAGAAAGAGATGTTTATTTGCTGTCCAAAAAGTTCTCTCACGTCACTTTTGGCCCAAGAGAAGATAGAGTCCAAGTCTCTCACGTTCTGGATTCAGATTCGGACTGCACAGACACACCTGACTCAAAACGCACACAAGTTTTTCATACGGACTCCGAATTGGGTGATTCTTTTTTTGTTGGAAACTAGATTTCGTGCACTTTCCAACCCAATTGGAATCACCATCAAATTCGTCCTGAGCGTTGAGTTGTGGACGAAACAATCTGATGCTGCAGCAGAATCCGAGTCAAACTACAAGTCCAAAGGTGTTACATCACCTCCACTTGGGCCCATTGGCCTTGTACGACCTAAATTTAGTTTTAGGCTGCCTTGGGACGTCCTCCCACCTCCTTGGCCGCCACCCCTTGCTCCTATATAAGTAGATCCATCTAGTAGCTTTTCCTTGGGTTTTGTTTAGATTAAAAGTTCGCCATAGCTGCAACTTCGCGTACTTCGTTTGTGTTCAACGACCAGACAAAGGCGTCACAGAACCCCACCTTGATCAATAAAGCTTTCATCTTATATTCGCAATATCCAGATTGCAATCTTAGTTTCTTGCTTGTTCTTCGTTTGCTCGCAGGAAACAGACCCTCGTGGTCAGGTTGATCGTGCTCCGGCGTGGTCAATAACCTCTCGGAGTTGGTTTAGCGATTGCTAAGGCGCGACGTCCTCGCACGTTCGTAGTCGGATCGTCAAAGTCGACTTCCACCAAAACGAATTCCACCATCTCATCGAAAGACGGGACACCTTTGCCTCTATCAAGTGGTATCAGTTTTCAGGTTGCTCGGTGAGAATTTCCAGTTTTCCTAGATTAGATTTACTTTCTTACCTATTGTACAAGAAAAAGCCACAAAAAAGAGTTAGATCTATTCATCCTTCGTCCAAGCCAGTCTGAGCCTTTGCAATTTTCTTTTTATTGATTGCATAGTTGAATTATCGATTGCATCGTCGTGTCGAGTTGCTGGTCTTAGTGTCTAGTTCGTTTAGAGTTTCGAGTTCTGTTCACATTAGTCACGCCACCGCTGCATCATTATCTCTTCCGCTGTCCACCACCCATCCATCAATTTCCACCACGTGCTACCCACCATTTATTGTCATAATAATAGTTGAGATCGTTCACATCTTCACTTGATCCAATCTGCATCTTATCTAGTTTATTTTGGAAAGAGGGAGAAAAAAAGAGAGAAAAAAAAGAGAGAAAAAAAAGGAAAAAAGAAGTCAGAGAAAAAAAAAGGAGAGAAAGAAAAAAAAAGTGTGAGGAAAAAAAAGAGAGAAGAAAAAAAAACAAAAAAATCGGCACAAACTTTTTCAGAGGAAAGTTGGAGACAAAGTTGTTGATATATCCTGCTTGGCTGTTGTTTCACCTCATTATCTTCACTGCTGTTGTGATCTTCACTTATATCTTGCTGTCAAGAGCTACTTAGTATCCTTCATTGATGCTAGTTGTGCTACTCCGTGACCTCATTAGTGTTCTAGGCTCGCGTCTCTAGTCCGGTCTAGCCTAGGACCAGCACAGTACCGTCGTTGACCGTTTATTCAACATTGCATCTTTGAATTGATTATTGCTAATCTTTTGCTACCATATATAGCCAACCCAGCTCCACATATTTCTACACCGTGTATACGTACGCTCCCCTGGCAATCGCTTTACTCAATATTCGGAGTTACTTGACACCGCTGGTTGCCGATCACCGCCTGCTGCATGGTAAGAACTTGTAAGACATTGATATTTGCTTTACTGTGAGCGTTTTACCACCACATCCTAGTAGTTATAGGAACATTATTTTTGGGTTCTGTTTCTTGTTCTACTAATCATGACAGGATCCAGAGTCAATTCATGGGCTTTGTCGATCGCGGGAGACGTGCCACCACCTTTGCAAATACCACAACCGTCACGAGAGGTGCACAAACATCCAAATGCACATGATCAGGTTAATGTATCTATACCACCATTTAATGGCCGTTTTAAACCTGCTTTATATATTGAATGGGAGTTCGACATAAAAAACATATTTGCTTCCCATAATTTCGATGAACATAAAAAGGTTAAGGTTGCGGTTGGTTCTTTCACTGGTTATGCTTTGGTTTGGTGGAGTAATATTATCGGTTACACCCTGATTATATACCTACTACTTGGGATGATTTGGAACTTGCCATGCGACATACTTTCGTCCCTGCTTATTATACTCGTGACATGATTAAGAAGTTGCAACACTTAAAACAAGGTAGTGAAACTGTAACAAAATATTATGATGATTTACAAACTACCTTGTTGCATTCCTCTTTAGAAGAAAGTGAAGATGATTTTATGGATAGATTTTGGGGAGGATTAAACCGTGATATTCAAGAGATACTAATTCATGAAGAGTGTTATCCTATGGACCATTTGTTTCATCTTGCTTGCAAAGCTGAACAGGAAATAAAACGACGTGTTGGCCACGAGGAGAACAAGCGCACGGTGCACATTCCAAGAGTTGATATGATTGTTCCTTCAACTACTAGGCATACTATGACAACCACATCCGTTGTTGTCAGGACTACATCACCTACACCATGTGACACATCGCCCCCGAGAGTGGCTACATCATCTGAGTTGATCATAAGAGGTAATGACAAAGGTACTAATCTTCCATCTCTACATGAGAATGATGAATGCCTTGTCAATTTGAATGCACCATCTGATGAGCTACCCACTACTTTGATCACACCACCTATTTTAGAGGACTACGTTGATAATTTGACTTTGCCATGTGATCAAACAACTGAAATACCAACAATTTTGAGTGCGCCCATTGAATTAACTATTGATGCAAAAGAACCAATGTTTAATCATTTTGATATGACCTCTAATCTTGGTGATGATTCTGTGTTGAATGACTTATTGCATGTTTGCTTATTTAAGCATGTTGTAGCATGTAAATTTGATGCAAGTAAGGTTTATTCACCAATGTTGGGATGGTTTAATGATGAACATTGTCAATCTTTTGAAATGAATAAGAGCTTCACTTATATGTGCAAACTGAGTTGCAATATTTTCATGCCTTCTACTTCTTGTGCTAATTTTTTGGCTTTAGATTTTATGAACTATGCAAGTTACTCATCTATTCATGTGTCATATATGCAAAAATCAAGGGAAGTAAAAATGGATGACATATACATATACAACATGTACACCTTGTCTCTTTTGTTAGCCACATTTCAGATTAAGCAACGCCGAGGACGGCTTTAGTTTCAAGAAGGGGAGGATGATGAGGACATGACTACCTTGGATATGACCAAAAATATTGCATATATGCATATTTGTCAGGTGATTTCTAGTGCAAACTATTCAATAATCTATTTATGTTATCCAGAACAAAAATACTTCACACACTTTTGTGTTTTGTCTAATTGCAGGTGTATGGGACATTTGTACAATCCACATATGAAGATAAGGAAGAAAGAGATGTTTATTTGCTGTCCAAAAAGTTCTCTCACGTCACTTTTGGCCCAAGAGAAGATAGAGTCCAAGTCTCTCACGTTCTGGATTCAGATTCGGACTGCACAGACACACCTGACTCAAAACGCACACAAGTTTTTCATACGGACTCCGAATTGGGTGATTCTTTTTTTGTTGGAAACTAGATTTCGTGCACTTTCCAACCCAATTGGAATCACCATCAAATTCGTCCGGAGCGTTGAGTTGTGGACGAAACAATCTGATGCTGCAGCAGAATCCGAGTCAAACTACAAGTCCAAAGGTGTTACATCACCTCCACTTGGGCCCATTGGCCTTGTACGACCTAAATTTAGTTTTAGGCTGCCTTGGGACGTCCTCCCACCTCCTTGGCCGCCACCCCTTGCTCCTATATAAGTAGATCCATCTAGTAGCTTTTCCTTGGGTTTTGTTTAGATTAAAAGTTCGCCATAGCTGCAACTTCGCGTACTTCGTTTGTGTTCAACGACCAGACAAAGGCGTCACAGAACCCCACCTTGATCAATAAAGCTTTCATCTTATATTCGCAATATCCAGATTGCAATCTTAGTTTCTTGCTTGTTCTTCGTTTGCTCGCAGGAAACAGACCCTCGTGGTCAGGTTGATCGTGCTCCGGCGTGGTCAATAACCTCTCGGAGTTGGTTTAGCGATTGCTAAGGCGCGACGTCCTCGCACGTTCGTAGTCGGATCGTCAAAGTCGACTTCCACCAAAACGAATTCCACCATCTCATCGAAAGACGGGACACCTTTGCCTCTATCAAGTGGTATCAGTTTTCAGGTTGCTCGGTGAGAATTTCCAGTTTTCCTAGATTAGATTTACTTTCTTACCTATTGTACAAGAAAAAGCCACAAAAAAGAGTTAGATCTATTCATCCTTCGTCCAAGCCAGTCTGAGCCTTTGCAATTTTCTTTTCATTGATTGCATAGTTGAATTATCGATTGCATCGTCGTGTCGAGTTGCTGGTCTTAGTGTCTAGTTCGTTTAGAGTTTCGAGTTCTGTTCACATTAGTCACGCCACCGCTGCATCATTATCTCTTCCGCTGTCCACCACCCATCCATCAATTTCCACCACGTGCTACCCACCATTTATTGTCATAATAATAGTTGAGATCGTTCACATCTTCACTTGATCCAATCTGCATCTTATCTAGTTTATTTTGGAAAGAGGGAGAAAAAAAGAGAGAAAAAAAAGAGAGAAAAAAAAGGAAAAAAGAAGTCAGAGAAAAAAAAAGGAGAGAAAGAAAAAAAAGTGTGAGGAAAAAAAAGAGAGAAGAAAGAAAAACAAAAAAATCGGCACAAACTTTTTCAGAGGAAAGTTGGAGACAAAGTTGTTGATATATCCTGCTTGGCTGTTGTTTCACCTCATTATCTTCACTGCTGTTGTGATCTTCACTTATATCTTGCTGTCAAGAGCTACTTAGTATCCTTCATTGATGCTAGTTGTGCTACTCCGTGACCTCATTAGTGTTCTAGGCTCGCGTCTCTAGTCCGGTCTAGCCTAGGACCAGCACAGTACCGTCGTTGACCGTTTATTCAACATTGCATCTTTGAATTGATTATTGCTAATCTTTTGCTACCATATATAGCCAACCCAGCTCCACATATTTCTACACCGTGTATACGTACGCTCCCCTGGCAATCGCTTTACTCAATATTCGGAGTTACTTGACACCGCTGGTTGCCGATCACCGCCTGCTGCATGGTAAGAACTTGTAAGACATTGATATTTGCTTTACTGTGAGCGTTTTACCACCACATCCTAGTAGTTATAGGAACATTATTTTTGGGTTCTGTTTCTTGTTCTACTAATCATGACAGGATCCAGAGTCAATTCATGGGCTTTGTCGATCGCGGGAGACGTGCCACCACCTTTGCAAATACCACAACCGTCACGAGAGGTGCACAAACATCCAAATGCACATGATCAGGTTAATGTATCTATACCACCATTTAATGGCCGTTTTAAACCTTCTTTATATATTGAATGGGAGTTCGACATAAAAAATATATTTGCTTCCCATAATTTCGATGAACATAAAAAGGTTAAGGTTGCGGTTGGTTCTTTCACTGGTTATGCTTTGGTTTGGTGGAGTGAATATTGTCGGTTACACCCTGATTATATACCTACTACTTGGGATGATTTGAAACTTGCCATGCGACATACTTTCGTCCCTGCTTATTATGCTCGTGACATGATTAAGAAGTTGCAACACTTAAAACAAGGTAGTGAAACTGTAACAAAATATTATGATGATTTACAAACTACCTTGTTGCATTCCTCTTTAGAAGAAAGTGAAGATGATTTTATGGATAGATTTTGGGGAGGATTAAACCGTGATATTCAAGAGATACTAATTCATGAAGAGTGTTATCCTATGGACCATTTGTTTCATCTTGCTTGCAAAGCTGAACAGGAAATAAAACGACGTGTTGGCCACGAGAAGAACAAGCGCACGGTGCACATTCCAAGAGTTGATATGATTGTTCCTTCAACTACTAGGCATACTATGACAACCACATCCGTTGTTGTCAGGACTACATCACCTCCACCATGTGACACATCGCCCCCGAGAGTGGCTACATCATCTGAGTTGATCATAAGAGGTAATGACAAAGGTACTGATCTTCCATCTCTACATGAGAATGATGAATGCCTTGTCAATTTGAATGCACCATCTGATGAGCTACCCACTACTTTGATCACACCACCTATTTTAGAGGACTACGTTGATAATTTAACTTTGCCATGTGATCAAACAACTGAAATACCAACAATTTTGAGTGCACCCATTGAATTAACTATTGATGCAAAAGAACCAATGTTTAATCATTTTGATATGACCTGTAATCTTGGTGATGATTCTGTGTTGAATGACTTATTGCATGTTTGCTTATTCAAGCATGTTGTAGCATGTAAATTTGATGCAAGTAAGGTTTATTCACCAATGTTGGGATGGTTTAATGATGAACATTGTCAATCTTTTGAAATGAATAAGAGCTTCACTTATATGTGCAAACTGAGTTGCAATATTTTCATGCCTTCTACTTCTTGTGCTAATTTTTTGGCTTTAGATTTTATGAACTATGCAAGTTACTCATCTATTCATGTGTCATATATGCAAAAATCAAGGGAAGTAAAAATGGATGACATATACATATACAACATGTACACCTTGTCTCTTTTGTTAGCCACATTTCAGATTAAGCAACGCCGAGGACGGCTTTATTTTCAAGAAGGGGAGGATGATGAGGACATGACTACCTTGGATATGACCAAAAATATTGCATATATGCATATTTGTCAGGTGATTTCTACTGCAAACTATTCAATAATCTATTTATGTTATCCAGAACAAAAATACTTCACACACTTTTGTGTTTTGTCTAATTGCAGGTGTATGGGACATTTGTACAATCCACATATGAAGATAAGGAAGAAAGAGATGTTTATTTGCTGTCCAAAAAGTTCTCTCACGTCACTTTTGGCCCAAGAGAAGATAGAGTCCAAGTCTCTCACGTTCTGGATTCAGATTCGGACTGCACAGACACACCTGACTCAAAACGCACACAAGTTTTTCATACGGACTCCGAATTGGGTGATTCTTTTTTTGTTGGAAACTAGATTTCGTGCACTTTCCAACCCAATTGGAATCACCATCAAATTCGTCCGGAGCGTTGAGTTGTGGACGAAACAATCTGATGCTGCAGCAGAATCCGAGTCAAACTACAAGTCCAAAGGTGTTACATCACCTCCACTTGGGCCCATTGGCCTTGTACGACCTAAATTTAGTTTTAGGCTGCCTTGGGACGTCCTCCCACCTCCTTGGCCGCCACCCCTTGCTCCTATATAAGTAGATCCATCTAGTAGCTTTTCCTTGGGTTTTGTTTAGATTAAAAGTTCGCCATAGCTGCAACTTCGCGTACTTCGTTTGTGTTCAACGACCAGACAAAGGCGTCACAGAACCCCACCTTGATCAATAAAGCTTTCATCTTATATTCGCAATATCCAGATTGCAATCTTAGTTTCTTGCTTGTTCTTCGTTTGCTCGCAGGAAACAGACCCTCGTGGTCAGGTTGATCGTGCTCCGGCGTGGTCAATAACCTCTCGGAGTTGGTTTAGCGATTGCTAAGGCGCGACGTCCTCGCACGTTCGTAGTCGGATCGTCAAAGTCGACTTCCACCAAAACGAATTCCACCATCTCATCGAAAGACGGGACACCTTTGCCTCTATCAAGTGGTATCAGTTTTCAGGTTGCTCGGTGAGAATTTCCAGTTTTCCTAGATTAGATTTACTTTCTTACCTATTGTACAAGAAAAAGCCACAAAAAAGAGTTAGATCTATTCATCCTTCGTCCAAGCCAGTCTGAGCCTTTGCAATTTTCTTTTCATTGATTGCATAGTTGAATTATCGATTGCATCGTCGTGTCGAGTTGCTGGTCTTAGTGTCTAGTTCGTTTAGAGTTTCGAGTTCTGTTCACATTAGTCACGCCACCGCTGCATCATTATCTCTTCCGCTGTCCACCACCCATCCATCAATTTCCACCACGTGCTACCCACCATTTATTGTCATAATAATAGTTGAGATCGTTCACATCTTCACTTGATCCAATCTGCATCTTATCTAGTTTATTTTGGAAAGAGGGAGAAAAAAAGAGAGAGAAAAAAGAGAGAAAAAAAAAGGAAAAAAGAAGTCAGAGAAAAAAAAAGGAGAGAAAGAAAAAAAAGTGTGAGGAAAAAAAAGAGAGAAGAAAAAAAAACAAAAAAATCGGCACAAACTTTTTCAGAGGAAAGTTGGAGACAAAGTTGTTGATATATCCTGCTTGGCTGTTGTTTCACCTCATTATCTTCACTGCTGTTGTGATCTTCACTTATATCTTGCTGTCAAGAGCTACTTAGTATCCTTCATTGATGCTAGTTGTGCTACTCCGTGACCTCATTAGTGTTCTAGGCTCGCGTCTCTAGTCCGGTCTAGCCTAGGACCAGCACAGTACCGTCGTTGACCGTTTATTCAACATTGCATCTTCGAATTGATTATTGCTAATCTTTTGCTACCATATATAGCCAACCCAGCTCCACATATTTCTACACCGTGTATACGTACGCTCCCCTGGCAATCGCTTTACTCAATATTCGGAGTTACTTGACACCGCTGGTTGCCGATCACCGCCTGCTGCATGGTAAGAACTTGTAAGACATTGATATTTGCTTTACTGTGAGCGTTTTACCACCACATCCTAGTAGTTATAGGAACATTATTTTTGGGTTCTGTTTCTTGTTCTACTAATCATGACAGGATCCAGAGTCAATTCATGGGCTTTGTCGATCGCGGGAGACGTGCCACCACCTTTGCAAATACCACAACCGTCACGAGAGGTGCACAAACATCCAAATGCACGTGATCAGGTTAATGTATCTATACCACCATTTAATGGCCGTTTTAAACCTGCTTTATATATTGAATGGGAGTTCGACATAAAAAACATATTTGCTTCCCATAATTTCGATGAACATAAAAAGGTTAAGGTTGCGGTTGGTTCTTTCACTGGTTATGCTTTGGTTTGGTGGAGTAATATTATCGGTTACACCCTGATTATATACCTACTACTTGGGATGATTTGGAACTTGCCATGCGACATACTTTCATCCCTGCTTATTATACTCGTGACATGATTAAGAAGTTGCAACACTTAAAACAAGGTAGTGAAACTGTAACAAAATATTATGATGATTTACAAACTACCTTGTTGCATTCCTCTTTAGAAGAAAGTGAAGATGATTTTATGGATAGATTTTGGGGAGGATTAAACCGTGATATTCAAGAGATACTAATTCATGAAGAGCGTTATCCTATGGACCATTTGTTTCATCTTGCTTGCAAAGCTGAACAGGAAATAAAACGACGTGTTGGCCACGAGGAGAACAAGCGCACGGTGCACATTCCAAGAGTTGATATGATTGTTCCTTCAACTACTAGGCATACTATGACAACCACATCCGTTGTTGTCAGGACTACATCACCTCCACCATGTGACACATCGCCCCCGAGAGTGGCTACATCATCTGAGTTGATCATAAGAGGTAATGACAAAGGTACTGATCTTCCATCTCTACATGAGAATGATGAATGCCTTATCAATTTGAATGCACCATCTGATGAGCTACCCACTACTTTGATCACACCACCTATTTTAGAGGACTACGTTGATAATTTAACTTTGCCATGTGATCAAACAATTGAAATACCAACAATTTTGAGTGCACCCATTGAATTAACTATTGATGCAAAAGAACCAATGTTTAATCATTTTGATATGACCTGTAATCTTGGTGATGATTCTGTGTTGAATGACTTATTGCATGTTTGCTTATTTAAGCATGTTGTAGCATGTAAATTTGATGCAAGTAAGGTTTATTCACCAATGTTGGGATGGTTTAATGATGAACATTGTCAATCTTTTGAAATGAATAAGAGCTTCACTTATATGTGCAAACTGAGTTGCAATATTTTCATGCCTTCTACTTCTTGTGCTAATTTTTTGGCTTTAGATTTTATGAACTATGCAAGTTACTCATCTATTCATGTGTCATATATGCAAAAATCAAGGGAAGTAAAAATGGATGACATATACATATACAACATGTACACCTTGTCTCTTTTGTTAGCCACATTTCAGATTAAGCAACGCCGAGGACGGCTTTATTTTCAAGAAGGGGAGGATGATGAGGACATGACTACCTTGGATATGACCAAAAATATTGCATATATGCATATTCGTCAGGTGATTTCTAGTGTGATAGAGGCAAAGGTGTCCCGTCTTTCGATGAGATGGTGGATATCGCTTTGGTGGAAGTCGACTTTGACGATCCGACTACGAACGTGCGAGGACGTCGCGCCTTAGCAATCGCTAAACCAACTCCGAGAGGTTATTGACCACGCCGGAGCACGATCAACCTGACCACGAGGGTCTGTTTCCTGCGAGCAAACGAAGAACAAGCAAGAAACTGAGATTGCAATCTGGATATTGCGAATATAAGATGAAAGCTTTATTGATCAAGGTGGGGTTCTGTGACGCCTTTGTCTGGTCGTTGAACACAAACGAAGTACGCGAAGTTGCAGCTATGGCGAACTTTTAATCTAAACAAAACCCAAAGTCTAAACGATGCCCTAAGGGCTGTATATATGGAGGAAGAGGGGGGAATTTCGTGGCCCTTGGTGGAGGTGTCCGAAATCAACCCTATCTCTTGTTTCCCCACACATACGGACTCTAAAAATAGCCTATACTTATGTATTTCGAAATTACATGGGCCTGGCCCAATAATAAGGTGACGAAGCACCTAAAATAGCCTCGGGACGAAATTTATGAAGTGGCATCTTGTATATTTCGTCCAAGGCTTCATGCACCCATTATGGTGGCTTCAAAGTCCTGAAATCATTACTTGTAACTCCGTTCTTGTTCCCCTTGCGCATGCCATCATCTCCATGCTTGTTCTTGCTCCAATGTTCATCCTTCTCCAAGCTAGGCCCTTCATTTGTAAGCAAAACAAATGTATCCAATTTAGGCAGCATCATATTCTCATGAACATTAGAATCATTACCAAGAAACGAAAGTACCTGGTAATTTAGTTGGCGTGCACGAGCTCTAGTAATTGGTCCAGTATGTATAGCAGCAGGGGCTGTGGGTGTAACAATTGTATTGATGTCCTCATCACATGATCAGGTTAATGTATCTATACCACCATTTAATGGCCGTTTTAAACCTGCTTTATATATTGAATGGGAGTTCGACATAAAAAATATATTTGCTTCCCATAATTTCGATGAACATAAAAAGGTTAAGGTTGCGGTTGGTTCTTTCACTGGTTATGCTTTGGTTTGGTGGAGTGAATATTGTCGGTTACACCCTGATTATATACCTACTACTTGGGATGATTTGAAACTTGCCATGCGACATACTTTCGTCCCTGCTTATTATACTCGTGACATGATTAAGAAGTTGCAACACTTAAAACAAGGTAGTGAAACTGTAACAAAATATTATGATGATTTACAAACTACCTTGTTGCATTCCTCTTTAGAAGAAAGTGAAGATGATTTTATGGATAGATTTTGGGGAGGATTAAACCGTGATATTCAAGAGATACTAATTCATGAAGAGCGTTATCCTATGGACCATTTGTTTCATCTTGCTTGCAAAGCTGAACAGGAAATAAAACGACGTGTTGGCCACGAGGAGAACAAGCGCACGGTGCACATTCCAAGAGTTGATATGATTGTTCCTTCAACTACTAGGCATACTATGACAACCACATCCGTTGTTGTCAGGACTACATCACCTCCACCATGTGACACATCGCCCCCGAGAGTGGCTACATCATCTGAGTTGATCATAAGAGGTAATGACAAAGGTACTGATCTTCCATCTCTACATGAGAATGATGAATGCCTTGTCAATTTGAATGCACCATCTGATGAGCTACCCACTACTTTGATCACACCACCTATTTTAGAGGACTATGTTGATAATTTGACTTTGCCATGTGATCAAACAACTGAAATACCAACAATTTTGAGTGCATCCATTGAATTAACTATTGACGCAAAAGAACCAATGTTTAATCATTTTGATATGACCTCTAATCTTGGTGATGATTCTGTGTTAAATGACTTATTGCATGTTTGCTTATTTAAGCATGTTGTAGCATGTAAATTTGATGCAAGTAAGGTTTATTCACCAATGTTGGGATGGTTTAATGATGAACATTGTCAATCTTTTGAAATGAATAAGAGCTTCACTTATATGTGCAAACTGAGTTGCAATATTTTCATGCCTTCTACTTCTTGTGCTAATTTTTTGGCTTTAGATTTTATGAACTATGCAAGTTACTCATCTATTCATGTGTCATATATGCAAAAATCAAGGGAAGTAAAAATGGATGACATATACATATACAACATGTACACCTTGTCTCTTTTGTTAGCCACATTTCAGATTAAGCAACGCCGAGGACGGCTTTAGTTTCAAGAAGGGGAGGATGATGAGGACATGACTACCTTGGATATGACCAAAAATATTGCATATATGCATATTTGTCAGGTGATTTCTAGTGCAAACTATTCAATAATCTATTTATGTTATCCAGAACAAAAATACTTCACACACTTTTGTGTTTTGTCTAATTGCAGGTGTATGGGACATTTGTACAATCCACATATGAAGATAAGGAAGAAAGAGATGTTTATTTGCTGTCCAAAAAGTTCTCTCACGTCACTTTTGGCCCAAGAGAAGATAGAGTCCAAGTCTCTCACGTTCTGGATTCAGATTCGGACTGCACAGACACACCTGACTCAAAACGCACACAAGTTTTTCATACGGACTCCGAATTGGGTGATTCTTTTTTTGTTGGAAACTAGATTTCGTGCACTTTCCAACCCAATTGGAATCACCATCAAATTCGTCCGGAGCGTTGAGTTGTGGACGAAACAATCTGATGCTGCAGCAGAATCCGAGTCAAACTACAAGTCCAAAGGTGTTACATCACCTCCACTTGGGCCCATTGGCCTTGTACGACCTAAATTTAGTTTTAGGCTGCCTTGGGACGTCCTCCCACCTCCTTGGCCGCCACCCCTTGCTCCTATATAAGTAGATCCATCTAGTAGCTTTTCCTTGGGTTTTGTTTAGATTAAAAGTTCGCCATAGCTGCAACTTCACGTACTTCGTTTGTGTTCAACGACCAGACAAAGGCGTCACAGAACCCCACCTTGATCAATAAAGCTTTCATCTTATATTCGCAATATCCAGATTGCAATCTTAGTTTCTTGCTTGTTCTTCGTTTGCTCGCAGGAAACAGACCCTCGTGGTCAGGTTGATCGTGCTCCAGCGTGGTCAATAACCTCTCGGAGTTGGTTTAGCGATTGCTAAGGCGCGACGTCCTCGCACGTTCGTAGTCGGATCGTCAAAGTCGACTTCCACCAAAACGAATTCCACCATCTCATCGAAAGACGGGACACCTTTGCCTCTATCAAGAGCGCCAGAAAGATCGACACCCCAGTCAACTCTGAAGGGAACAACGACCATATGGACCCAGCAATGGAGCAGGATGAGCCAGGTCACACCGAACACAGCTCGGAGCAGACTCCCGATCACAATGATCCCGAGGGACCAATTAATCAAACCACCCCGGGACAAGAACACAATCCGGATGACGATGCATTCATCATCCCGGAAAGACGCTTGGAACGAGAAAACTTCCACAGAAGGCTTATGGCCACTGCGAGAAGTCTAAAGAAGCAGAAGCAACAGCTAAAAGCCGCACGAGAAACGCTCAATCGCAGCTGGAATAAAGTGCTAGACACTGAAGAGAAGTACGGCGACGATCGCCATACAAAGAGCTATCCAAAACGCAAGCTGCTGCCAGAATTCGACGACGAGGCCGTTCCACCAAAGAACAACACGGCCAGGAGGCCGGACAAACCACTTCATAACCACAACAGAGCAGCTACCGACGTCGCACATGATTTACGCGAGCTCCTGGATAAGAAAGCCGGCGCGGCTAGGTCCATCTACAGATCTAAAGGACACACCCTGGCGCAGGACCATGGTGACCAAAATGATCACACCGATCGGATACCAGTTCAGAATCAACACCGGACACAACAACAGCCGACGGCATGCCACAACACGTCCAGATACAGAGGGGCTGCTCACCCCCTGTGCTTCATCGAAGAAGTACTGGACCACGAATTTCCACAGGGTTTTAAACCTGTGAACATAGAGGTATACGACGGAACGACAGAGCCAGGGGTCTGGATCAAGGATTTTATCCTTCATATACACATGGCTCGTGGGGACGACCTCCACGCCATCAAATACCTTCCCCTCAAGTTGAAGGGGCCAGCTCGAGACTGGTTGAAAAGCCTCCCTGAAAATTCAATTGGAAGTTGGGAGGAACTCGAGGACGCTTTCAGGGCCAATTTTCAATGGACTTATGTCCGGCCTCTAGATGCGGACGATTTAAGTCACATAATCCAACAGCCCGGAGAGTCCGCCCGCAAGCTTTGGAACAGATTCCTCACTAAGAAGAATCAAATTGTCGATTGTCCGGATGCTGAAGCCTTAGCGGCGTTCAAACACAACATCCGGGACGAGTGGCTCGCCAGACACCTCGGCCAAGAAAAGCCAAGGACAATGGCAGCCTTAACAAGCGTTATGACCCGCTTTTGCGCGGGTGAAGATAGCTGGTTGGCCCGTAAAGGCACCAGCGACCCAAGCACATCCGAAATAAGAGATGGCAACGGGAAGCCATGGAGCAATAAAAACAAATGTCAAAACAAGAAAGAGAGCCCAGACAACACAACGGTCAACGCCGGATTCAGGGGCTCTCGACCAGGTCGGCAAAAGAAGCCATTCAAAGGCAGCAAAGAGGGACCGTCCGGTCTGAACAGAGTCCTGGATAGACTGTGCCAAATTCATGGCACCCCCGACAAACCTGCGAACCACACTCATAGAGAATGTTGGGTCTTCAAGCAGGCCGGCAAATTAAATGCCGAACACAAGGGAAGGGAAACACCAAGTGAAAACGAGGATGAGCCTCGCCAGCCGAACACTGGGGGACAGAAAAAATTCCCACCAGAGGTAAAAACAGTAAACATGATCCACGCGACTCACACATTCACGAGAAGGCACGAATGCGCGCTCAGTGACGCATACGCTATAGAGCCTGTCGTACCCAAGCCTAACCACTGGTCGTCTTGTCCGATCACTTTCGATCGCACGGACTGCCTGACTAGTATTCGGTGCAGAGGGATCAGATGCCTTGGTGCTCGACCCAATAATCGATGGATGACATCTTACTTACGTCCTCATGGACGGCGGCAATAGTCTCAATTTAATATACCAGGACACTGTCCGCAGGATGGGGATAGACCCATCCAGAATCAGCCAAAGCAACACCACCTTTGAAGGGGTGATACCAGGCGTTGAAGCCTACGACAGGGGCTCCGTCGTACTGGAGGTAACATTCAGCTCCCCAGGCAACTCCAAAAGCGAAGAACTACTCTTCACCATCGCACCTTCCAAAGCGGCTATCAAGCATTGCTTGGGAGAACGGCCTTCACTCGCTTCAACGCAATACCGCATTACGCCTACCTCACACTCAAGATGCCCGGTCCACGAGGCGTCATCACCGTTAACGGAAACACAGAGCGCTCTTCACGCACGGAGGAATACGCGACGGCTCCGGCGGCCGGATTCTAAGCGGCCTCCAATACCAGAAAGCATGACTGGTCGTCAAGACCACGGACACGGTTAGATGAGTCCGACAACCCGGATAAAACTGAGCTAGGGCGCCGCATATGTAATCCCATAGAGGACACCAGGGGCTATAAATATTTAATAAAAGCCCCACTGTTGGCTTGACCTTATTTACATGCCAATGTCTTACACTTTTATTATCCATCGCACACTTATGTTATACTCTCCTACATGAGTCTTTCTTTTTTACAGACACAATTCGTGCGATACCCTTCTAGGAAACGGCACAACGGAGACAAAGGCGCAGACGTGCAACAGGGCCCCGCTCACAGGTTTCTCTTTAGATTAAGCCCCTGTGTAAACCTTTTTTATTGTCTCTTGTTGTTTCCACATCCCATGCGTATTATACCCACAGAGGATACTGTCGTTATTGGCATTTCGCCACGACAGATTAATGCACGTACCTGATGAGGACATCAATACAATTGTTACACCCACAGCCCCTGCTGCTATACATACTGGACCAATTACTAGAGCTCGTGCACGCCAACTAAATTACCAGGTACTTTCGTTTCTTGGTAATGATTCTAATGTTCATGAGAATATGATGCTGCCTAAATTGGATACATTTGTTTTGCTTACAAATGAAGGGCATAGCTTGGAGAAGGATGAACATTGGAGCAAGAACAAGCATGGAGATGATGGCATGCGCAAGGGGAACAGGAACGGAGTTACAAGTGATGATTTCAGGACTTTGAAGCCACCATAATGGGTGCATGAAGCCTTGGACGAAATATACAAGATGCCACTTCATAAATTTCGTCCCGAGGCTATTTTAGGTGCTGCGTCACCTTATTATTGGGCCAGGCCCATGTAATTTCGAAATACATAAGTATAGGCTATTTTTAGAGTCCGTATGTGTGGGGAAACAAGAGATAGGGTTGATTTCGGACTCCTCCACCAAGGGCCACGAAATTCCCCCCTCTTCCTCCATATATACAGCCCTTAGGGCATCGTTTAGACTTTGGGTTTTGTTTAGATTAAAAGTTCGCCATAGCTGCAACTTCGCGTACTTCGTTTGTGTTCAACGACCAGACAAAGGCGTCACAGAACCCCACCTTGATCAATAAAGCTTTCATCTTATATTCGCAATATCCAGATTGCAATCTTAGTTTCTTGCTTGTTCTTCGTTTGCTCGCAGGAAACAGACCCTCGTGGTCAGGTTGATCGTGCTCCGGCGTGGTCAATAACCTCTCGGAGTTGGTTTAGCGATTGCTAAGGCGCGACGTCCTCGCACGTTCGTAGTCGGATCGACAAAGTCGACTTCCACCAAAGCGAAATCCACCATCTCATCGAAAGACGGGACACCTTTGCCTCTATCAGTACCTGGAACTACAAGGTTCATAATAAAAGGGCATTCTTCAGCCCATTTTATGTTGCAAAGTCCGAATACCTTTGGGAGTGTTCGGCGTCACAAGTTTGGCCTTATATGCATCAGCTCCGAATCATGTCTTTGGTCAAATGTTGGGTTTGCCCGGCTCCTGGGTTTGCCACCTTATGTTCCGTTCTTATCGGCTAAGGCGGCCAAAGGAGAACTACTGCGATTGTGCCCTAGTTATGCCGGATGAGCACCTCAGTAGAGAAAGCCGAAAACTGACTGTCATGATACAGCAAGAGACTGTTCAACCACTCGAAGACTTACCAGAATCTTTAGGATTCCTCCGCATTAACGAAGGACCGTTTCCCAGTCATGTACACACACGCCCTTATCCGGATGCACGCGAAGGTACCAGGGGCTACATAGTAGCCCCACCGTCAAACTCCCATGGCTAAGTGAAAGTGTTACAGCTATATAGTCTGGTTGCCTAGTTCGACGTGTGATCACCTCCTTAATGGACCAAGACGTTGTATCAAGTGTGATTACGCATATTTTTCGTGAACACCCCCGCATTGTATGCGTGGGGGCTAAAGCCAATGACCGCTAACTTTCAAATTACACGAATACATAAAACGTCCGCACAGGAGGCACAATAATACTTTCGGGCAAAAAGTATAAATATAGCCTTGTAATCAAAATAACATTGTTTTTACAATGACATGATTTGTCACTCGAACAAGATATCCTTCGAGCACTGCGCCTCTATTAAGCGGGCTCCTTCAGTTACCTGCTCCAAGTAGCGCTAGGCCGGATCCTGGCCTCCCGCCGGATTCTGGGTTGCAATAATGGTGGCCTCCATATCCGTCCAATATGCTTTAACATGGGCGAGTGCCATCCGTGCACCCTCTATACACGCCGACCTCCTCATAGCATTGATCTGAGATACGGCACCGAGGAATTGTTGCACCAAACGAAAATAACTATCCGGCTTAGGCCCCTTGTCCAAAGATGGTCTATTACAGACCGCATTGCAAGCCCGGACAGCCTATGAAGCTCAGCCACAGTAGCCATTTTCTCACTCAACGGCAATGGGCGCGCGGGAGCATTGAATTGCGACCAGAACATCTTCTACACTTCTTTATCACCTTGATCCTCAAAAAACTTGGCCGCATCAGCTATACTCTTTGCCAAGTCCGCATACACGTCCGCAGGACTCCAACGTCGATCCAGGGGAGCATACTTCGGATCCAAAAACTTCATCCGCAATAAGTAGGGGTTTCCAGCCGCGATTTCCCCGGCCTGTCAAAGCTCCTCCGATACATCCCTGATTTTGGTCCGCATCTCCTTGGCTGCATTAAGTGCCTTGTTCAGGTCAGCCAAATTAACCTGATTCTCCTTTTCAAGGATCTCATACCGGTCGGCGGCATTTTTCAATTCCACAGCCATTTCGGCTATCTTGTCTTTGCTTCGGCGATGAGCAGCCTGTTCGGCTCTCAACTCTTCGGCCGCCTTTAGGGCAGCCGAATTGCTAGCACGAGCTTGTTCCTTGTCCTGGGCAAGTTCTGCCCTCAGGGATTCCACAGTAGCAGCACCATCTGTAGTCCAAGCATATCGCATTAATATCATGCCCCTC
Organism: Triticum dicoccoides; assembly: GCF_002162155.2. Classification (NCBI taxonomy): domain Eukaryota; kingdom Viridiplantae; phylum Streptophyta; class Magnoliopsida; order Poales; family Poaceae; genus Triticum; species Triticum dicoccoides. The sequence goes on from NC_041381.1 coordinate 274,079,340, forward strand.
TCAAATTTTCCTATACAACATAATAAGGAAAGCATAGCACATACCTTGTGACTCGTTCAGCCGCTCGTTTACCAATCTGCCTCCTTAGTTTGTCAACTTCATAGGACTGGTCGACTGCCGGATCCTTAAACACCTGTGCATATATACAGCGCAATCATTACTTGCACAATATGATCCTCCGTTTGCCGCCTAGGGCGGGCAACTAGAGTCTCATCGGCTGCTATACATATGGAGCACACCTAGTGCGTGCCTCACAGCCAAAAAATTAGGTATTTTTCATTACATACCTCAAAGCCTCTGAGCAGGCTCGTAAATGCTTCATTCAAACCGCTTGTGGCAGATGAAATCTTCTTGAGCACCGTGCTCATTAATGAATGGTGCTCCTCCGAGAGAGTGGCTCGCTCCAGAAGGCCCGTCGGTGTGTCCGCCCGGACACCGACCTGTGCCAGACCCTTCTCATCACCCCCCATGGGAGACGAATGCTCCGGGCTCAGGGCGGCCGAAGGAGTAGCTTCTGGCTTCGGCAGATCCGGACTCCTCCGTGACGACACCTCGGGGTCGCCCGCCTCATGAGGCGGAGAGGTTGGTGGGGTCTCACTCTCCATCATCTCCGGAGGGAGGTCCCCCGAAGGAGAACTTTGTCGAGAAGAGCTGCTAGCTGGACTGCAAAGAATTGATCCTGGTTATTGAACTCGGAGAAAAGCAGTACCTTCGAATTTATGGTTAACTTACAGCTCGGTTGAGGGCTGGCCCGTTGGCGGGCATGACGCGGTGAGGGCGCCCTTTGGGGCAGGCCCCCCGGGTGACGCTTTCTTCCCCTGTTTGGGCATCTTCGTCTCCAAGTCTTTGGAGGCGGCCCTCTTCTTCTCGCATGGGGAGGAGGCCTTAGATTACCCTCCCCGACTATCCTCCTTTGAGGAGGTAGCAATTCCCCCAGTTTGGATGCGCAGTATGTGAAGTTCGGCTTCTCTATTCTTCCCTTTGTCTTTCCCTAAGGGCATTTTGCTAAGCACCCGGCCAAGCATCTTGGCTATGGTGGGACTAGGCGAACCTTCAGGAAGTGGCGCCGGACACCTGATTCTCTCCGCCTTGATGAGCCATTCCTAGCCACGGAGGATTTTCAGAATGATGATTATGACGAATATAAATGAAGTGTCTGGTTTCGGGGTTACTTACTTGGATATCTAGGCGATTGCAGCTTAGGCCCGCATCCTCGATGGTGTCCGGACACTTTACTTGTGGTCCGAAGAATAATTTACACATCCCTTCGAGCGTCAGGCCGAAGAAGTGCAGATTAGTCCGCACACTCTTCGGATTGAATTCCCACATCCGTAGAGGCCGGCGTTTACACGGCAACATCCGTCGGATTAACATTACCTGAATTATGCTGACGAGGCTCATGTCCCTCTCAAGAAGCTCCCGGATACGGCTTTGCAGTGTTGGTATGTCACTTGCAGGCCGCCAATCCCGTCCTACATTGGTCCATGACGCCAGTTGCGATGGAGAGCCCGAGCGGAAATCGGGGGCAGCCACCCACCTTGTGCCTCTGGGAGCCGTGACGTAAAACCACCTCCGCTGCCATAGATCGGATACCTCTAGGAAAGAACCCTCTAGCCATGGGGCATCGGCGTTCCTCCTTATTATGGCACCTCCGCACTCCGCATGTCGCCCCTCAATCATATTCGGCTTCACATTGAAGGTCTTGAGCCATAAGCCGAAGTGTGGATTGACGTGGAGAAAAGCCTCGCACACAATTATGAACAACGAGATATGGAGGATAGCGTCCGGAGCTAGATCGTGAAAATCTAACCCGTAATAAAACATGAGCCCCCTCACAAAGGGATCAAGGGTCAGGCCCAAGCCACAGAGGAAGTGGGAAACAAATACGATGCTCTCATTAGGCTCGGGAGTAGGGATGACCTTCCCTGGAGTAGGAAGCCTGTGCTGGATGTTGGCAGTCAAATATCCGACCTCCCTAAGCCTTGCAATGTCCTCCTCTTTGACTGAGGAGGCTACCCACCGGCCTTGAGGGTTGGATCCGGACATATTGGAGGGTCCGGGGTGTTTGAGCTTGGGTCTCGGGTGTTAGAACTCAAGATGCGAAAAGGCGCAAGGGTGGTGGAAAAGAGGTATAGGCCTTGGCCCCTTTATAAAGAGGGTGAATATCAAGAGTCCTCAGCGTGACCGCTTGAGACTTATCTAAAAACACGGAGTCATACCAATAGTCGTCGTGGGGTTGCGCACACCCGTATTGATGGAAGATCCCGCAATAAGGGGAACACGATCTCTGCTTTGGCAGGGCGTGCCAATAAAACTGCCTCGCAATGCGTGTCGAAGTGGGCTAAGAAAAACCGGTTCGTGTTGGGCCGGGCCACGATGCAGGAGCGCGATGAACCAAAAATTGCCAGTAGAGCAGATTTATGCTATGTTCTCTACGACGGTATGTGAAGACCATCTTGCAAATTGAGACACGGTTCAGGTGTTCGATGATTACTATTCGGAGACGGAACCCGCCTTGCAATGCCGAAGACAAAACTGCACGCCGGACTCATCGTCATTGAAGCCTGGTTCAGGGGCTACTGAGGGAGTCCTGGATTAGGGGGTATCCGGATAGCCGGACTATGTACTTCATCCGGACTATTGGAGCGTGAAGATACAAGACTCAAGACTACGTCCCGTGTCCGGATGAGACTCTCCTTTGCGTGGAAGACAAGCTTGGCGATCCGGATATTATATTTCCTTCTTTGTAACCGACTCCGGTAAACCCTAGCCCTCTCCAGTGTCTATATAAACCCGAGAGGTTGGTCCTTCGAGGGACGATCAGAATCATACACATCATAGACTAGCTTCTAGGGTTTAGCCTCTACGATCTCGTGGTAGATCAACTCTTGTACTACTCATATCATCAATATCAATCAAGCATGAAGTAGGGTTTTACCTCCATTGAGAGGGCCCGAACATGGGTAAACATTTTGTCCCTTGCCTCCTGTTACCATTAGCCCAATACGCACAGATCGGGACCCCCTACCCGAGATCCGCCGGTTTTGACACCGACACCGGATACGCGGGAGCAACGGTTCCCATGAACATCGATGGCGGGGGCGATTTTAAATTCAGCCCGCAGCCGGACACGGTCCTGGAGACCTTTGAAGCTCCAGGATCAGGCAGGCAGCGCCCCTTGACAGAAGGAGGCAAGCCCGCCCCGCCGGCAACCACTGTCCAAGCAGAGCTGCAGGGCAGCCTATCGACAGCTCTAAAGAATGCGTCCATCGTGGATGAACATCGCGCCCTTATGGGTGTGGTGATTGAAAAGATTTAGTCCGCTGAGAGCAGACTGAATGAATCCTGCATTAGCCTTATAAAAGGCTTTGAGGTATGTTTTTAGAAACTGTTGAAGGTTGTCATAGTATGAACGGTAGCCCCTGATGCACTGTCTGGTGAAAGAGAGAGAACCGGACAGGGGATCAAATTTTCGCTTCGCATGGGACTCAGTTAATGACATATATCTTTTTTTTGAAAACATGTGTCTGTAGCGATGACCGCCTCTCATACTGCGGAAGTGTCCGGACTAAAGCAGAGTGTGGAGCGGGATGAAGAAGAACTTGGCCGAGTGAAGAAGCAGTTGGAGGACAAGCAAGGTATGTCGAAACCTTTGATAAATTAAGCACAAATGAGTAGTTGTGCCTGATGAAATCATTTGTATTGTGTGCTCTAGGAGCAAATGTCAAAATCGAGGCGCTGAAGAAGGCTGTGGCCGAAGCCAACAAGAAGGCCGCGGCAGAGCAGGCTCTTCGCGAGAAGCACGAGGCCAGGGTCATTGAAGCTGAACGAGAGCTCCATGAGGCCGTGAAGAGAAGCGAGATCTTGGAGCCGAGTCTAGCAGGAAAAGAATCCGAACTTGCCCAAGCTCTCCAAGACGCAAATGATGTTTGGGAGGAAGCCCGAGGTGCTCTGAAGGACATTCAGGAGGCGAGGCAGATTGCGGCTGGTAAGGCTTTTTTACTCAAAGCAATTTTTATATAGTAACAGGAGAAATTCAAAGTGGCAAATTGAATTCTTGTTTCTCCAGGGGCGTTTGCAGACCTGCCATGCAGCATATCTGGCGCTGCTCAATTCGACTGGTTTGAGGAGAAGAAGTCTGTGGAAAAGCAGTTCTGGTCGCAGTATTTGGCGCCGAATTATCCGGTGCCCTTTGTCGATCAGCTGAAGCAGCTGATCGAACTGCACCAGGCGGCCAAACTATCCATGAAGGACTTAGTTGACTGGCTGTGGCCCGCTGAGCCAATTCCAAGCAGTTACTTCGGACTCGTGAATTCGATTGTTGGTGCTTGCCCTCGGCTCGAATCCATTAAGCGGTCGGTCTGTATAGAAGGTGCATGCATGGCATTTGCCCGTGCGAAGGTGCACTGGGGGAAGCTTGATGCTGAAAAGCTGATGACTGAGGGACCATCGGAGGGTAAGGAGCACCGCAAGCCCGAATTATATTATGATGGCATCCTAAAAGGAGCCTGCCTTGTGGCGGAACAATGTACCAAATATATTATATTTCCCTGAAGGCAGTCGTGCTGTCCTTTGTAATGCGGGATACTGGCACTGTTATTATTTATTGCCTATTATATGAAAGTTTTTTCTTCCTATGCGGCCATTTAATATATATGAATCCTGAGAGTTGGCCAGTCGTCGGCTTCTACCCCCACGTAGAAAGTACGGGGGTGTTCGGGACATACCTAAACACTCTTTATCCCATTTTTGGGTCCTTGAAGGAGGTGTTCATCACAACGAACCAGGCAATCACACTATAGGGCTTTATCACTCTCACTTAGCCATAAGAATTCGAGTATGGTAGGCGCAGCCCCTGGTGTTCGGAAGACCGTACGAGGAGCTCTAACAGCGCCTCATTGGAAGACTGAACCGTCGCACTCTGCATTTGTTATGGCATTAGGCGGAATAAATCTTTAAAGATTTTACAACCTCTCGAACAGCTGACCAGCTCTCGCCGTATCATGACAGTCAGTTTTCGGCTTTCTCTACTAAGGTGCTCGTTCGAAAGAACCGGGACACAATCGCAGTAGTTCTCCTAGCGCTACCTTAGCCGATGGAGCGGAACGTAAGATACCAAAACATGGGATCTGGGAAAACCCTGTTGGAAATATGCCCTAGAGGCAATAATAAAATGGTTATTATTATATTTCCTTGTTCATGATAATTGTCTATTTTTCATGCTATAATTGTATTGATTGGAAACCGTAATACATGTGTGAATACATAGACCACACCATGTCCCTAGTGAGCCTCTAGTTGACTAGCTCATTGATCAACAGATGGTCATGGTCTCCTAACTATGGACATTGGATGTCATTGATAACGGGATCACATCATTAGGAGAATGATGTGATGGACAAGACCCAATCCTAAGCATAGCACAAGATTGTGTAGTTTGTTTGCTAGAGCTTTTCCAATGTCAAGTACCATTTCCTTAGACTATGAGATTGTGTAACTCCCGAATACCGTAGGAGTGCTTTGGGTGTACCAAACGTCACAACGTAACTGGGTGACTATAAAGGTGCTCTACAGGTATCTCCGAAAGTGTCTGTTGGGTTGGCATGAATCAAGACTGGGATTTGTCACTCCGTGTGACGGAGAGGTATCTCTGGGCCCACTCGGTAATGCATCATCATAATGAGCTCAATGTGACCAAGTGGTTGGTCACGGGATCATGCATTATGGAACGAGTAAAGTGACTTGCCGGTAACGAGATTGAACGAGGTATTGGGATACCATGATCGAATCTCGGGCAAGTAACATACCGATTGATAAAGGGAATTGTATACGGGATTGATTGAATCCTCGACATCGTGGTTCATCCGATGAGATTATCGTGGAGCATGTGGGAGCCAACATGGGTATCAAGATCCCACTGTTGGTTATTGACCAGAGAGTTGTCTTGGTCATGTCTACGTGTCTCCCGAACCCGTAGGGTCTACACACTTAAGGTTTGGTGACGCTAGAGTTGTAGAGATATTAGTATGCGGTTAACGAAAGTTGTTCGGAGTCCTGGATGAGATCCTGGACGTCACGAGGAGTTCCGGAATGGTCCGGAGGTAAAGATTTATATATAGGAAGTCCAGTTTCGGCCACCGGGAAAGTTTCGGGGGTCACCGGTGTTGTACCGGACCACCGGAAGGGTCCCGGGGGTCCATCGGGTGGGGCCACCTATCCTGGAGGGCCCCATGGGCTGAAGTGGCATGGGAACCAGCCCCTGGTGGGCTGGTGTGCCCCACCCAAGGGCCCAAGGCGCCTAGGGTTGGAAACCCTAGGGGGCCGTTGCCCCCCTGGTTGGAAACCCAAAGGGGGCCGTTGCCCCCCGAGGGGCCGCTGCCCCGGGTGCCGCCACCCCTCCCTCTAGATGGGATCTCCAAGGGGGCATGCGCCCCCCTAGCCCCTATATATAGTGGAGGGGAGGGAGGGCAGCCGCACCCTAAGCCCTGGCGCCTCCCTCTCCCTCCCGTGACACCTCTTCCTCCTCCAGTAGCGCTTGCTACGTCTTGAGCTTGCATTGGTTTTCCTCGAAGAGGAGAGGGTGGTGCAGCAAAGTGTAGCGTAAGTATTTCCCTCAGTTTTGAGAACCAAGATATCAATCCAGTAGGAGGCTCCTCAAAAGTCCCACGCACCTACACAAACAAACTGAGAACTCGCAACCAACGCAATAAAGGGGTTATCAATCCCTTCACGGCGACTTGCGAAAGTGAGATCTAATAAAGATAGTATGATAAGATAAATATATTTTTGGTATTTTATAAGATAGCTGCAAAAAGTAAAGATGCAAATAAAGTAGATTGAAAGCAAATATGATAAGAGGTAGACCCGGGGGCCATAGGTTTCACTAGAGGCTTCTCTCAAGATAGCATAAGCATTACGGTGGGTGAACAAATTACTGTCAAGCAATTGATAGAAAAGCGCATAGTTATGAGACTATCTAGGCATGATCATGTATATAGGCATCACGTCCATAACAAGTAGACCGACTCCTGCCTGCATCTACTACTATTACTCCACACATCGACTGCTATCCAGAATGCATCTAGTGTATTAAGTTCATAAGAATAGAGCAACGCATTAAGCAAGATGACATGATGTAGAGGGATAAACACATGCAATATGATATAAACCCCATCTTGTTATCCTCGATGGCAACAATACAATACGTGTCTTGCAACCCTTTCTGTCACTGGGTAAGAACACTGCAAGATTGAACCCAAAGCTAAGCACTTCTCCCATGGCAAGGAAGATCAATCTAGAAGGCCAAACCAAACTGATAATTCAAAGAGACTTGCAAAGATAACTCAATCATACATAAAAGAATTCAGAGAAGATTCAAATATTATTCATAGATAAACTTGACCATAAATCCACAATTCATCGGATCTCGACAAACACAACGCAAAAAGAGATTACATCGAATAGATCTCCACAAGAGAGGGGGAGAACATTGTATTGAGATCCAAAAAGAGAGAAGAAGCCATCTAGCTAATAACTATGGACCCGTAGGTCTGTGGTAAACTACTCACAACTCATCGGAGGGGCAAGGATGTTGATGTAGAGGCCCTCCATGGTTGCTTCCCCCTCCGGCAGAGTGCCGGCAAGGGCTCCAAGATGGGATCTCG
>NC_041381.1:274087651-274095025 GCF_002162155.2 Triticum dicoccoides
AGAAGTACGTCAGTGGACGCCCGAGGGGCCCACGAGACAGGGGGGCGTGCCCTACGGGGGGGGGGGGGCCCTCCTATCTCGTGGGGCCCTCGGAGCTTTCTTGACTTGCACTCCAGGCTCTCCGGATCAGATTTGTTCCAAAAATAACGCTCCCGAAGGTTTCATTCCGTTTGGACTCCATTTGATATTCCTTTTCTTCGAAATACTGAAATAGGCAAAAAAACCACAATATGGGCTGGGCCTCTGGTTAGTAGGTTAGTCCCAAAAATGATATAAATGTGTAAAATAAAGCCCATACACATCCAAAAGGGGTAATATAATAGCATGGAACAATCAAAAATTATAGATACATTGGAGACGTATCAAGCATCCCCAAGCTTAATTCCTGCTCGTCCTCGAGTAGGTAAATGATAAAAAAGAGAATTTTGATGTGGAATGCTACCTAGCATAATTCATAATGTAATTTTCTTTATTGTGGCATGAATATTCAGATCCAAATGAATACAAAATAAAAGTTCATATTGACATAAGAAATAGTAACACTTCAAGCATACTAATCAAAGTAATCATGTCTTCTCAAAATAGCATGGCAAAAGAAAGTTCATCCCTACAAAATCATATAGTTAGGCTATGCTTCATTTTCGTCACACAAAGATGTTCCCAACTTCTATACCCCCGATGACAAGCCAAGCAATTGTTTCATACTTAAATAATCTCAAACTTTTTCAACCTTCACGCAATACATGAGCGTGAGCCATGGATATAGCACTATGGGTGGAATGGAATATGATGATGGGGATTGTGTGGAGAAGACAAAAAAGGAGAAAGTCTCTTATTGACGAGGATAATCAACGGGCTATGGAGATGCCCATCAATTGATGCCAACATGAGGAGTAGGGATTGCCATGCAACGGATGCACTAGAGCTATGAATGCTCAACAAAAGAAAACTAGTGGGTGTGCATCCAACTTGCTTGCTCATGAAGACCTAGGGCATTTGAGGAAGCCCATCGTAGGAATATACAAGCCAAGTTCTATAATGAAAAATTCCCACTAGTATGAAAAAGACAACTTATGAGACTCACTATATGAAAAACCATGGTGCTACTTTGAAGCACAATATATGAGACTCACTACATGAAGAACAAAGTGCTACTTTGAAGCACAAGTGTGGAAAAAGAGATAGTAACATTTCCCTTTTTATTTATTTCTTTTCCCTTTTTTCTTCTTTTTTCGGGCCTTTTCTTTTTTTTCTTTTGGCCTTTCTTCTTTTTTTTCCATTTTTTTGTTTGGGCAATGCTCTAATAATGATGATCATCACACTTCTATTGATTACAACATAAGAATTACAACTCGAAGCTAGAACAAGATATGACTCTATATGAATGCCTCCGGCGGTGTACCGGGATGGTGCAATGAATCAAGAGTGACATGTATGAAAAATAATGAATGGTGGCTTTGCCACAAATACGATGTCAACTACATGATCATGCAATGGCAATATGACAAAAGTAAAGTATGTCATGATGATGAACGGAACGGTGGAAAGTTGCATGGCAATATATCTCGGAATGGCTATGGAAATGCCATAATAGGTAGGTATGGTGGCTGTTTTGAGGAAGATATAAGGAGGTTTATTGGTGATAGAGTGTATCATATCATGGGGTTTGGATGCACCGGCGAAGTTTGCACCAACTCTCAAGGTGAGAAAGGGCAATGCACGGTACCGAAGAGGCTAGCAAAGGCGGAAAGGTAAAAGTGCGTATAATCCATGGACTCAACATTAGTCAAAAGAACTCATATACTTATTGCAAAAATTTAAAAGTCATCAAAAACTCAAGTACTACGCGCATGCTCCTAGGGGGGTAGATTGGTAGGAAAAGACCATCACTCGTCCCCGACCGCCACTCATAAGGATGCACAAGCCAGGTACACTTCATGTTTCAAATCTGTTACACAACTTTAACCATACGTGCATGCTAAGGGACTTGCTAACTTCAACACAAGCATTCTTTAAATTCATAATCACCCAACTAGCATGACTTTAATATCACTACCTTCATATCTCAAAAGAATTATCAAACATCAAATTAATCATAGCATCCAATTCACTTTCTATGATATTTTTTCTTATACCCAACTTGGATGCTCGTCATTCTAGGACCAACTTTATGATAATGGCAAATACCATGCTGTTCTAAAAGACTCTCAAAACAATATAAGTTAAGCATGAGGGACTAGCAATTTCTTCAAAATTAAGACACCACCGTGCTCTAAAAGATATAAGTGAAGCACTAGAGCAAAAACTATCAAACTCAAAAGATATAAGTGAAGCACATAGAGTATTCTAGCAAATTCGAATCAAATAGGCTTCTCCCAAAAGGTGTGTACAGCAAGGATGATTGTGGTAAACTAAAAATCAAAGACTAATATAATACATGATGCTCCAAGCAAAACACATATCATGTGGCGAATAAAAATATAGCTCCAATTAATGTTACCAATGAACGAAGACGAAAGAGGGGATGCCTTACCGGGGCATCCCCAAGCTTAGGCTTTTGTCTATTCTTGAATATCTTGGGGTGCCATGGGCATCCCCAAGATTAGGCTCTTGCCACTCCTTATTCCATAGTCCATAAAAGCTTTACCAAAACTTGAAAACTTCACAACACAAAACTCAACAGGAAATCTTATAAGCTCCGTTAGTGAAAGAAAACAAAACCACCACATAAGGTACTGCCATGAAATCATTCTATATTTATTTTGGTGTTACACCTGCTGTATTCCAACTTCTTTATGGTTTATAAACTAATTTACTAGCCATAGATGCATTGAAATAAGCAAACAACACACGAAAAATAGAATCTTTCAAAAACAGAACAGTCTGTAGCAATCTGTAACTAACGCAAACTTCTGGAACTCCAAAACTCCTACCAAAATAGGAAGTCCTGGAAAATTTGTCTATTGAACAGAAGCAAAACGAATCAACACAAAATCACGTCCCTGTGATTTAACAAATTTATATTCGTGCGCGCAAAGTTTCTGTTTTTCAGCAGAATCAAATCAACTATCATCGTAGGTTATCCTATAGGTTCTACTTGGCACAAACACTAATTAAAAGATAAAAACACATATAACCAGAAGGTAGATGCAAGATTTATTACTAAACAAGAGCAAAAACAAAAAACATAAAGAAAATTGGGTTGCCTCCCAACTAGCACTATTGTTTAACGCCCCTAGCTAGGCATAAAAACAAAAATAGATCTAACGAGTGCCATCTTTGGCACTAGGTTCATAAGTAGCACGCATGATAGATTCATAAGGTAATTTGACTTTCTTTCTTGGAAAGTGCTCCATGCCTTTCTCTAATGGAAATTGGAATCTAATGTTACCTTCCTTCATATCAATAATCGCGCCAATCATTCTAAGGAAAGGTCTACCAAGAATAATAGGGCAAGAAAGATTGCAATATATATCAAGAACGATAAAATCTACGGGCACCAAATTTCTATTTGCAACAATAAGGACATCATTGATCCTTCCCATAGGCTTTTTAATGGTGGAATCCGCAAGGTGCAAATTTAAAGAGCAATCATCAAGATCATGGAAACCTAGAATATCACATAAAGTTTCGGAATCATGGAAACACTAGCACCCAAATCACACAAAGCAAAACACTCATAATCTTTAGTTCTAATCATTATAGTTGGTTCCCACTCATCATTAAGTTTTCTAGGTATAGAAACTTCCAAATTAAGTTTTTCATCATAAGATTGCATCAAGGCATCAACAATATGTTTCGTAAAAGCTTTGTTTTGACTATAAGCATGAGGAGAATTAACAACGGATTGCAACAAGGAAATACACCCTTTTAAAGAACAATTATCATAATCAAATTCCTTGAAATCTGAGATAGTAAGTTCAACATTATTAGAAGTTGAGGATTCTCCAATCTCACTTTTACCAAATTTAACATCAAGATCTAAAGACTCCGAATTTTTGGGACGCCTTCTAGGCAAAGTTGATTCATCATCACTCCCATAATCATCAAAATTCATATTGCAAAATATAGATCTAATCGGAGACGCATCAATAACTTTAAGATCCTCATCATTATTTTCACGTACTTTTTCTGGTTTAGCGGCCATCTTATTGACTAAGGTGGCTTGCTTGTCAGAAATTTTGGCTATAGCATTTTCAAGCCGGGTAATTTGAGCGTTAACTCCATAGAATTCTTTGTTCATATCATCAAGCTCTTTATTCATAAAACCCAAAAAACTCTTTTGTTCCTTAAGCTCATTTCTAAAAAAATATTATGCTCAAATTGCAAATTCATAAAGCTTCTAATATTTGATTCAATCTCATCCATCCTTCTGAGAAGGTGGTCAGGACCCTTGGGCACAGCCATGAGGTCAAACAAGCAAACAAGCACGCAAAAGAAGGCGAGCAAAAAAGAGAGGAGAAGATTGGGAAAGGGAGGGCGAATAAAACGGCAAGGGTGAAGTGGGGGAGAGGAAAATGAGAGGCAAATGGCAAATAATGTAAATGTGAGGGAGATGAGTTTGTGATGGGTACTTGGTATGTCTTTACTTGAGCGAAGACCTCCCCAGCAACGGCGCCAGAAGTCCTTCTTGCTATGTCTTGAGCTTGCTTTGGTTTTCCTCGAAGAGGAGAGGGTGATGCAGCAAAGTGTAGCGTAAGTATTTCCCTCAGTTTTGAGAACCAAGGTATCAATCCAGTAGGAGGCCCCTCAAAAGTCCCACGCACCTACACAAACAAACTGAGAACTCGCAACCAACGCAATAAAGGGGTTGTCAATCCCTTCACGCCACTTGCGAAAGTGAGATCTAATAAAGATAGTATGATAAGATAAATATATTTTTGGTATTTTATAAGATAGATGCAAAAAGTAAAGATGCAAATAAAGTAGATTGAAAGCAAATATGATAAGAGATAGACCCGGGGGCCATAGGTTTCACTAGAGGCTTCTCTCAAGATAGCATAAGTATTATGGTGGGTGAACAAATTACTGTCGAGCAATTGATAGAAAAGCACATAGTTATGAGATTATCTAGGCATGATCATGATAGAAAACCAAACTGAAAATTCAAAGAGACTTGCAAAGATAACTCAATCATACATAAAAGAATTCAGAGAAGATTCAAATATTATTCATAGATAAACTTGATCATAAACCCACAATTCATCGGATCTTGACAAACACACCGCAAAAAGAGATTACATCGAATAGATCTCCACAAGAGAGGGGGAGAACATTGTATTGAGATCCAAAAAGAGAGAAGAAGTCATCTAGCTAATAACTATGGACCCGTAGGTCTGTGGTAAACTACTCAAAACTCATTGGAGGGGCAAGGATGTTGATGTAGAGGCCCTCTATGGTTGCTTCCCCCCTCCGGCAGAGTGCCAGCAAGGGCTCCAAGATGGGATCTCACGGACACAGAAGGTTACAGCGGTGGAAACTGTGTTTCGTGGTGCTCCTGGATGTTTTCGGGGTACGTAGACATATATAGGAGGAAGAAGTACGTCGGTGGACGCCCGAGGGGCCCACGAGATAGGGGGCGCGCCCTCCTATCTCGTGGGGCCCTCGGAGCTTTCTTGACTTGCACTCTAGGCTCTCCGGATCAGATTTGTTCCAAAAATAACGCTCCCGAAGGTTTCATTCCGTTTGGACTCTGTTTGATAATCCTTTTCTTCGAAGTACTGAAATAGGCAAAAAAACAGCAATATGGGTTGGGCCTCCGATTAGTAGATTAGTCCCAAAAATGATATAAATGTGTAAAATAAAGCCCATAAACATCCAAAAGGGGTAATATAATAGCATGGAACAATCAAAAATTATAGATACGTTGGAGACGTATCAGCGCTTGGCAAAGCCCTGCTGGAATCCCGTTGTTTCCACCACCACGCCGTCGTGTTGCTGGATCTCCATCAACTTCTCCTTCCCCCTTGCTGGATCAAGAAGGAGGAGACGTCTCCGCTCCGTACGTGTGTTAAATGCGGAGGTGCCGTCCGTTCGGCGCTAGGATCATCGGTGATTTGGATCACGACGAGTACGATCCATCAACCCCGTTCTCTTGAACGCTTCCGCTCACGATCTACAAGGGTATGTAGATCCACTCCTCTCTCTCTCGTTGCTAGATGACTCCATAGATTGATCTTGGTGATGCGTAGAAAATTTTAAATTTCTGCTACGAACCCCAACAGTGGCATCATGAGCTAGGTCTATGCGTAGTTTCTATGCACGAGTAGAACACAAGATTGTTGTGGGCGTCGATTTTGTCAATTTACTTGCCACTACTAGTCTTATCTTGTTTCGGCGGCACCGTGGGATGAAGCGGCCCGGACCGACCTTACACGTACGCTGACGTGAGACAGGTTCCACCGACTGACATGCACTAGTTGCATAAGGTGGCTAGCGGGTGTCTCTCGCTCCCACATTAGTTGGATCGGATTTGATGAAAAGGGTCCTTATGAAGGGTAAATAGCAATTGGCATATCACGTTGTGGTTTTGGCGTAGGTAAGAAATTTTCTTGCTGAAACCTATAGCAGCCACGTAAAAAAAAACTTGCTACAACAATTAGAGGACGTCTAACTTGTTTTTGCAGCATGTGCCGTGTGATGTGATATGGCCATGAAGGATGTGATGAATGGAATATATGTGATGTATGAGATTGATAATGTTCTTGTAACAGGAATCATGACTTGCATGTCGATGAGTTTCACAACCGGTAGGAGCCATAGGAGTTGTCTTTATTTATTGTATGACCTGCGTGTCAATGAATAACGCCATGTAATTACTTTACTTTATTGCTAAACCGTTAGCCATAGTAGTAGAAGTAATAGTAGAAAATTTCGGGGAGTTGCCGGTTACGGTGGGAGGTCGGGGGCGAAGCGATGCGCGTTTCTCTCGTACGTACGCGCGTGTGCGCGAGGCGTTGGCTCTAACTGAAACCGAGCGAGGCGTTGGACTCTAACTGAACCCGAGCGATTGCACTGCAGGCTACGCATTACTGAACCCGAGCGATCGATCGATGGCTGTTAACTGAACCCGATGGAGCGATTCCTTCGCTACTGCTGCTAACTGAAGCCGATCGATGCTGCCTCTAGGATGAACAGTGAGTGTTGCGGGGGGTTGGATGAACAGTGAGCGGTGGTGTTGCCTCTGGATGAACAGGAACCCGTGGTGTGGAGGGCTGGATGAACAGTAGACGGTGGAGGGGTGGCTGCGGAGGGGTGGTTGAACAGGACCCCGTGGTGTGGAGGGCTGGATGAACAGTAGACGGTGGAGGGGTGCCCGTGGAGGGGTGGTTGAATAGTAGCTGGTGGAGTAGCGCGCGGTGGAGGCTAGATGAA
>NC_041381.1:274095403-274103529 GCF_002162155.2 Triticum dicoccoides
TTCGTCCGTTTTGCGGTACGCCACACCCCTCCCGATCAACAGGACCCCCGTTTCGACCGTAGGAGGTCTGTTTCCTCCGTTCTACGGTACGCCAGGCCTCGTTTCCATCGCTTGTTCCGTCCAAGCCGGTTGGCTCCCATGCGTTCCGTTGCCTCCCGATGAACACGACGCATTCCGTTGCCTCCCCATGAACACGACGCATTCCGTTGCCTCCCCATGAACACGACGCATTCCATTGCCTCCCCATGAACACGACGCATTCCGTTGCCTCCCCATGAACACGAGCCCTCGCCGTACGTATGCGCGACTAGGTGTTCGAGACCCCACCCGTATGTACACATACGTGGCTGTAATTTCTTTCTTGCACCCTGGCCGCTGTACGTACATGTACATGCTACGTGCGCGCCTCTACTACGACACATACGCGCCTCTACTATGACACGTGCGCGCCTCTACATCGACCAGTATATATGTATGTACAAGTTCGCGACCAGAATGACAACGCTACATACGCTTCGACCAGGTGGGTCCCGACTGTCAGGCAGTTCCTTGCATGCGGAAATGTAGCTGGTGGGTCCCAGCAGTCAGAGGGGCGAATCATTTTTTTTGCCCGGACGCACTTCCTTTGCGTGCGAAGATGTAGCTGGTGGGTCCCAGCAGTCAGGGGGGCGAATCGTTTTTTTTTGCCCGGACGCACTTCCTTGCGTGCGAAGATGTAGCTGGTGGGTCCCAGCAGCGAGGGGGGTGAATCTTTTTTTTTGCCCAGACGCACTTCCTTGCCTGCGAAGGTGTAGCTGGTGGGTCCCAGCAGTCAGGGGGGAAACATTTTTTTCGCGAAATATGGTGGCCCGTCCGGTGGGTCCCCGATGTGAGGTGGAGGAATAATTATTTTGCGCGTAATAAGGAGGCACTTCCTTGCTGCGGTCGTGGACCCAGCTATCAGCCTCTCCACGTACAGTCCGCGTCCGATGGAAGCCGTACCTTGACCACGTTGACCACGCCGCGCTGAGAGCACCAGGGCGGTGGATGAAAGCGAGGCCTAGGAAGGGGACGACGTAGAGCCGGGGAAGACGCGGTAGTGGATGCCCACACGTAGAGGAGTACGAGTGATGAGGACATGACTACCTTGGATATGACCAAAAATATTGCATATATG
Organism: Triticum dicoccoides; assembly: GCF_002162155.2. Lineage (NCBI taxonomy): Eukaryota > Viridiplantae > Streptophyta > Magnoliopsida > Poales > Poaceae > Triticum > Triticum dicoccoides. Next base: position 274,096,560 of record NC_041381.1, read on the forward strand.
CATATTTGTCAGGTGATTTCTAGTGCAAACTATTCAATAATCTATTCATGTTATCCAGAACAAAAATACTTCACACACTTTTGTGTTTTGTCTAATTGCAGGTGTATGGGACATTTGTACAATCCACATATGAAGATAAGGAAGAAAGAGATGTTTATTTGCTGTCCAAAAAGTTCTCTCACGTCACTTTTGGCCCAAGAGAAGATAGAGTCCAAGTCTCTCACGTTCTGGATTCAGATTCGGACTGCACAGACATACCTGACTCAAAACGCACACAAGTTTTTCATACGGACTCCGAATTGGGTGATTCTTTTTTTGTTGGAAACTAGATTTCGTGCACTTTCCAACCCAATTGGAATCACCTTCAAATTCGTCCGGAGCGTTGAGTTGTGGACGAAACAATCTGATGCTGCAGCAGAATCCGAGTCAAACTACAAGTCCAAAGGTGTTACATCACCTCCACTTGGGCCCATTGGCCTTGTACGACCTAGATTTAGTTTTAGGCTGCCATGGGACGTCCTCCCACCTCCTTGGCCGCCACCCCTTGCTCCTATATAAGTAGATCCATCTAGTAGCTTTTCCTTGGGATTTGTTTAGTTAAAAGTTAGCCATTGCAACTTCGTGTACTTCGTTTGTGTCCAACGACCAGACCAAGACCGCTTACGGATCCCCACCTTTATCAATACTTCATATATACTCGCAATATTCAGATTGCTTTTATCATATTCTTGCTTGTTCTTTGATTGCTTGCAGGAATAGACCTTCGTGGTCAGGTTGATCATGCACCGGCGTGGTCAATAACCTCTGGAGATTGGTTTAGCGATTGCTAAGGCGCAACGTCGTGCACGTTTGTAGTCGGATCGTCAAAGTCGTCTCCACCAAATCGATAGTTATCATCTCATCGAAAGATCGGGACACCCCGCCTCCATCAAGTGGTATCAGAGCGGTATCAGAGTTGCTCGGTGAGATTTTACAGTTTTTCATAGTTTAGATCGCATCTGTCATTCATACCTATAGTTCATGAAAAAGCCACAAAAAAAAGTTAGATCTGTTCATCCTTTATCCAAGCCAGTCTGAGCCTTTGCAATTTTCTATTCGTTGCTTGCATAGTTGAATTATCGGTTGCATCGTCGTGTCAGTTGCTGGTCTTAGTGTCTAGTTCCTTTAGAGTTTCGAGTTCTGTTCACATTAGTCACGCTGCCGCTGCATCATTATCCCTTCCGCTGTCCACCATCCCATCTATTAATTTCCACCACGTGCTACGCGCTGTTCATTGTCATAATCATAGTTGAGGTCATTCACATCTTTGCCTAATCCAATCTGCATCTTATCTAGTTTGTCTTGGAAAGAGGGAGACAAAAAAGAGAGAAAAAAGAGAGAAAAAAAGGAAAGAAAAAAAAAGAAAAAGAGAGAGAAGAAAAAGAAAAAAAAAGCGTGAGGAAAAAAAGAGAGAAGAAGAAAAAAATCGGATCTATCTAGAATCAATCTCGTACCTGAATTCGGATTAGAATCTGTTTTGCGCACTGTTCAGTAAAACAAGTGTATCTTCCTCATATGAAGTCCGTTTTGGCTCCGTGAGTACTCAAATTGAAGCTAGCAACGAGCCGCATGTAAATAGTTGCAGAAGCAAGTTCAATATTTGACACCTCAAAATCGTCTTCTAAATTGGTCTTTTTTCTCTCCGAAGTTCGTGAACACAACTTGTTCCAATTTTTCAGGCCAGTTTTAAAATTCTTTGACTCCTCATATCAATTCAGAATTGAGTGATTCTTTTTGCATTGGAAAGCTTGAGTTAGTAGCAAACTTTTCAAGAGGAAAGTTGAAGAGAGAGTTGTTATATATCCTGCTTGGCAGTTGTTTTTCATCATTATCTTCACTGCCGTTGTGATCTTCACTTATATCTTGCTGTCAAGAGCTACTTAGTATCCTTCATTGGTGCTAGTTGTGCTACGCCGTGACCTTATTAGTGTTCTAGGCTCGCGTCTCTAGTCCGGTCTAGCCTAGGACCAGCACAGTACCGTCGTTGAGCGTTTATTCAACATTGCATCTTTGAATTGATTATTGCTAATCTTTTGCTACCATATATAGCCAACCCAACTCCACATATTTCTACACCGTGTATACGTATGCTCCCCTGGCAATCGCTTTACTCAATATTCGGAGTTACTTGACACCGCTGGTTGCCGATCACCGTCTGCTGCATGGTAAGAACGTGTAAGACATTGATATTTGCTTTATTGTGAGCGTTTTACCACCACATCCTAGTAGTTATAGGAACATTATTTTTGGGTTTTGTTTCTTGTTCTACTAATCATGACAGGATCCAGAGTCAATTCATGGGCTTCGTCGATCGCGGGAGACGTGCCACCACCTTTGCAAATACCACAACCGTCACGAGAGGTGCACAAATATCCAAATGCACATGATCAGGTTAATGTATCTATACCACCATTTAATGGCCGTTTTAAACCTGCTTTATATATTGAATGGGAGTTCGACATAAAAAATATATTTGCTTCCCATAATTTTGATGAACATAAAAAGGTTAAGGTTGCGGTTGGTTCTTTCACTGGTTATGCTTTGGTTTGGTGGAGTGAATATTGTCGGTTACACCCTGATTATATACCTACTACTTGGGATGATTTGAAACTTGCCATGCGACATACTTTCATCCCTGCTTATTATACTCGTGACATGATTAAGAAGTTGCAACACTTAAAACAAGGTAGTGAAACTGTAACAAAATATTATGATGATTTACAAACTACCTTGTTGCATTCCTCTTTAGAAGAAAGTGAAGATGATTTTATGGATAGATTTTGGGGAGGATTAAACCGTGATATTCAAGAGATACTAATTCATGAAGAGTGATATCCTATGGACCATTTGTTTCATCTTGCTTGCAAAGCTGAACAGGAAATAAAACGACGTGTTGGCCACGAGGAGAACAAGCGCACGGTGCACATTCCAAGAGTTGATATGATTGTTCCTTCAACTACTAGGCATACTATGACAACCACATCCGTTGTTGTCAGGACTACATCACCTCCACCATGTGACACATCGCCCCCGAGAGTGGCTACATCATCTGAGTTGATCATAAGAGGTAATGACAAAGGTACTGATCTTCCATCTCTACATGAGAATGATGAATGCCTTGTCAATTTGAATGCACCATCTAATGAGCTACCCACTACTTTGATCACACCACCTATTTTAGAGGACTACGTTGATAATTTGACTTTGCCATGTGATCAAACAACTGAAATACCAACAATTTTGAGTGCACCCATTGAATTAACTATTGATGCAAAAGAATCAATGTTTAATCATTTTGATATGACCTCTAATCTTGGTGATGATTCTATGTTAAATGACTTATTGCATGTTTGCTTATTTAAGCATGTTGTAGCATGTAAATTTGATGCAAGTAAGGTTTATTCACCAATGTTGGGATGGTTTAATGATGAACATTGTCAATCTTTTGAAATGAATAAGAGCTTCACTTATATGTGCAAACTGCGTTGCAATATTTTCATGCCTTCTACTTCTTGTGCTAATTTTTTGGCTTTAGATTTTATGAACTATGCAAGTTACTCATCTATTCATGTGTCATATATGCAAAAATCAAGGGAAGTAAAAATGGATGACATATACATATACAACATGTACACCTTGTCTCTTTTGTTAGCCACATTTCAGATTAAGCAACGCCGAGGACGGCTTTATTTTCAAGAAGGGGAGGATGATGAGGACATGACTACCTTGGATATGACAAAAAATATTGCATATATGCATATTTGTTAGGTGATTTCTAGTGCAAACTATTCAATAATCTATTTATGTTATCCAGAACAAAAATACTTCACACACTTTTGTGTTTTGTCTAATTGCAGGTGTATGGGACATTTGTACAATCCACATATGAAGATAAGGAAGAAAGAGATGTTTATTTGCTGTCCAAAAAGTTCTCTCACGTCACTTTTGGCCCAAGAGAAGATAGAGTCCAAGTCTCTCATGTTCTGGATTCAGATTCGGACTGCACAGACACACCTGATTTCGTGCACTTTCCAACCCAATTGGAATCACCTTCAAATTCGTCCGGAGCGTTGAGTTGTGGACGAAACAATCTGATGCTGCAGCAGAATCCGAGTCAAACTACAAGTCCAAAGGTGTTACATCACCTCCACTTGGGCCCATTGGCCTTGTACGACCTAGATTTAGTTTTAGGCTGCCTTGGGACGTCCTCCCACCTCCTTGGCCGCCACCCCTTGCTCCTATATAAGTAGATCCATCTAGTAGCTTTTCCTTGGGATTTGTTTAGTTAAAAGTTAGCCATTGCAACTTCGTGTACTTCGTTTGTGTCCAACGACCAGACCAAGACCGCTTACGGATCCCCACCTTTATCAATACTTCATATATACTCGCAATATTCAGATTGCTTTTATCATATTCTTGCTTGTTCTTCGATTGCTTGCAGGAATAGACCTTCGTGGTCAGGTTGATCGTGCACCGGCGTGGTCAATAACCTCTAGAGATTGGTTTAGCGATTGCTAAGGCGCAACGTCGTGCACGTTTGTAGTCGGATCGTCAAAGTCGTCTCCACCAAATCGATAGTTATCATCTCATCGAAAGATCGGGACACCCCGCCTCCATCAACGAGGGTTCATTGGTTCGCTGCGGTGTGAGGCTGCCGTCGCCGCAGAATAATAGGGGGTGTGGGTGAGTAGAGGGATGGCCTGGCCAGCGGTGGGAGTAGGAGGGGGCGGTGAGGCCTCCGTCGCATCGCAGCCGGCCACGGGAGGCAGGAGCACGAGGCACGACCTGCGCTGGTTTGGGCGGCTGGAGCAAGAAGACCAGAGGTTGAAGAAGCACTACGGCCGTTGGATGGACATCGTACGGTCACTTGAGCTAGAATCATGCATATTGACTAAGTTGACAAAGCCCTCCGTCCCCGTCAACTTAGTAGGCCCACAAGTCAGCCTGCCACTATACTGGGTCCCAGCTAACAGGGGGAGTATTCATTTTTTTGTGCGTAATAAGGAGGCACTTCCTTGCGTGCGAAGATATAGCTGGTGGGTCCGAGCTGTCAGCGGCGGTAACGTTTTTTCGCGAAATACTGAGGCCCTTTCGGTGCGTCCCTGATGTCAGGTGGACGAATCATTATTTTGCGTGTAATAAGGAGGCATTTCCTTGCGTGCGGCCGTGGACCCAGCTGTCGGCCTCTCCACGTACAGTCCACTTCAGATGCATGTCGGTTGTTGACCACGTTGACCAGGCCGCACCGAGAGCACCAGGGCGGTGGACGACGGCGAGGCCTGGGAAGGGAACGACACGGAGGTAGGGAAGACTCAGCAGTTGTTTCCCACGCAGAGGGGAGTACGACTGAACGAGGGTTTACTGGTTCGTCCGCCGTCGCCGGAGAATAACAGCAGGTGTGGGTGAGTACAGGGATGGCTAGGCCAGCGATGGGAGTACGGTGGGGCAGTGAGGCCTGCGCGGCAGCGCATCCAGCCGCGGGGAGGAGGGAGCAGGCAGTCCCGACGGCGCTTGTTTGAGCGGCTGGAGCAGGAAGAGCAGAGATTGAAGAAGCACGACGGCCGTTGGATGGACATCCAACAGTCATTGCTTGTGTGTCAACCTTTTTTTAGGAAAGCCTCAAATCTGTGGAAAACAGCATACAGCCCATCTACCATTATTTCTAATAATTTATAGCCCATTTGCTAATTCTTTAGTTTTTTTGGAGCCCATATTCTTTTTGTTAGCATTACAGCCCATATTGTGGCCACGGTTAAAAAATTATACGAAATTTTGCATATTTTGGTGCGGTCCAAACTGTTTTTAATCCCGAAATTTCGACTCACATTCAAACTGATTTTAAAACTAAATGTATATCAATATGAAATCCAACAAATTCTCCACGCATAAAAATTAATGTAATTTAAAATCTCGAAATGAAAAAAAAGATATTTGAAACTAATTGTCGCTTTGATGTGTTTTAAAAATGTACAGCCCATTTCTCATTACTGATGGGCCATTTTCTTGGCCAGCCGAATGAAAGCTCTCCTCGTCTTGAAAGATTTGCAGCCCAACAGGCCTGACAAAGCGACTTACTTGGTAAATCACAAAAAAACTGGGCTATGGCCGTGGACCCAGCTGTCAGCCTCTCCATGTATAGTACTCTTGATGGAAGTCGTTCCTTGACCACGTTGACCACGCCGCGCGGAGAGCACCACGGCGGTGGACGACGGCGAGGCCTAGGAAGGGGACAACGCGGAGCCAGGGTGTAACGCCCCGGATTCGTTGCGCCAGGTGTCTGCCAGTTATTCGCCGTCGTTGCCATGTCATTTGCTTGCGTGTTGCATTTTGCCATGTCATCATGTGCATTTCATTTTGCATGCGTGTTTGTCTCATGCATCCGAGCCTTTTCCCCGTTGTCCGTTTTGCAATCCGGCGCTCCGATGTCCTCCGGCGTTCCCCTTTTGTCTCTCGTTGTGAGCGGGTGTTAAACGTTCTCGGAATGGACCGAGTCTTGCCAAGCGGCCTTGGTATAGCACGGGTAGACCGCCTGTCAAGTTTCGTGCCATTTGGAGTCCGTTTGATACTCCAACGGTTAACCGCGTAGCCCGAAACCCCCCTTTCTCTTTGCAGCCCAACACCCTTCCAAAGTGGCCCAAAACCCATCTAACTCCCCTCCATGCTCTCGGTCGTTCGATCACGATCGCGTGGCCAAAAACCGCTCCTCATTTGGACTCTCCTAGCTCCCTCTACCTATAAATATGTGCTCTCCCCGAAAATTTCGCAGTCCAAACCCCCGAAACCCTAGATCCATCCCTTCCGCGCCGCCGGACATGTCCGCCGACGGCCTGACACGTCCATCCGCCGCTCCCGTCCAGCCCGCGCCTGCCACGTGGCACGCCGCCGCCACGGCCCGCCCAGGCCCGCGCGGGGCCCTCCCCGGCCCGGGTCG
>NC_041381.1:274104181-274111376 GCF_002162155.2 Triticum dicoccoides
CCTGCGCCCGTCGCTGGCGTCCTGCGCGCCGCGCCCCACCGCCAGCTCCTCCGGCCGCCATGGCGCCGCCGCTAGGAGCTCCGGCCCCGACCGGAAGCCGCCCCAGCCTCCCCTCGCCTCCGGCCACAGATCCGGCGGGATCTGGCGACCCCCGCCCGGATCCGGCCTTCCCCAGCGCCGGCCCCCCTTTCTACCCCTCCGGCCGCCGTCCCTGTCATCTCCGGCGAGAATCCCGGCCGTCCTCGTCATCCGTGCCCGGGTCAACCCTCAGATCCGGAGGTGATTTTTGTCTAAGTCCCCGAGATATTTTACATTATCATGCCATGTTCATCGCATCATATATCTGCATCTGTAGCTCCGTTTCGTGCGTGTAATATGTCAAATTGTTCGTCTCAATGAGTACTTCATTTCATTCCATTGCATAATGTTCATTTGAGCTCATCTTGATGCCTGAATCATTGTTGCAAGAGTGCTTCATGATGTTGTCTGCTGTCTATTAACAGAACATTCCCATTTGTCATTTTTGCCATGATTGATGTGTGCATCCTATGAGGTTGATGTCTACATGTGTTTTGAACTATGCCATGTCTTATTTACAGAGGTGCTTACCATGTATTTTTGTGAGCAATGTGGTGACTAGAACAAGCATGCAAACTAGGCTTCGTAATATTGCTGATTTTAGTCCCTGTTCTGCTGTTATTTTGATGCCATGTAAACCTGATGCTACAGAGTGATCCAAGCATAATTTGAGTTACTTCAGTAAGGATGTTTTTGACATATGGTTATGCTCTATCCATTAATGCCCCTGGTTGCAATTATGGAGTAGTCTAGCATGTCATTTTCGTGCTCTACTTTTGCTACAAAATGTTTCCTGGCAGATTGTTTACATGTTATTCAATTTTGCCAAGGTTGTTGTAGTTGATCCTTGCATGCTATGAACTTGTTCTTGCCTTGGTTTGTTTCATAAACATGTCTTCTTGCTGATGCTATGCTTATCTTGTCATGCAATGACTTGTGGTGAGTGAATCGAGCTTGTTGAGTAGGGTACTTGCTGTTCCTGTTTTGCTAGGCTGAATCTGTTATTTCGTGATGCTAGGTAAACCTGCTGCTACTTGTCATTCTATGCATAATCTGGAGATGTTCACTAAATATGTTTTGTTCTACATGTCATGCTCTATCCATCCATGCTCCTGGTTGCATTTATAGCCTGTTGTAGCTTGTTATTTTCATGCTCCAAAGTTGCTAAATAATGTTGTTTTCATCCTGTTAACATTAAGTTCAGTTGTTGCCATGATTGTTGCTAGTGTTCCATGCACCCTATGGACTTGCTCTTGCCATGCTTAGCTTCATAAACATGTCTTCTTACTGTTGGTTGCCTTGCCATGCCATGTTTTGCTCTGTGGTGAGTGGTACAAGCTCACCAACATGCCTTCATAATTCTGTTCCTGCCATGTATGAATCTGTAATATAACTTGCCATGTTTACATGGGTGCCATCATATTTTCTGATCCTTTTTGGCTCATGGTCAGTAAGGGACTTTTGATCTATGCATTTAGTAGGTTCATGCCATGCCTTTGTTTGCCATGATAAGTTCTTGTAACATGTTGTTTGATAGCTCTAAACATTGTAACCTGATGTTATTTTCTGCAAAGTCTGAAGTGTTATTATTTGCAATCTTGCCATGTATGCTTGAGCATGTTCTAGTGATTTCTGGAGATAGCTCAGTGTTCATGTTTTGTTATGCTTTACCTGTACATCATGTCCATGCCTTTTGTTATCATGTTGGGGTGCTGTAGCATGTTGTTTTGGTGCTTGCAATATGCCTAGTTGCTGTTTTGGACAGATTGTTGCTATAACTTGTTTCATGTGTGTGTGTGTTGAATCGTTGCTCCGTTTTGAGTGTGCTCTATATGAAACTTGCTTAGATATGCATGTAGCTTCATATTATCATGTTGCATCCTTGTTTTGGTGTGTTTGCTTGATGGTTGTATGCATTTTGCATCAATGCCATGTTTAACTTGTGTTGCTCATATCTTCTAGGCCGTAGCTCTGAACTAAATGAACTTTATGTGTAACTTGACTAGAATATCGTGTAGATCATCTTGGTGCATTTTAACTTGCTGTTTAACAACTTGAACATAAGGTTTATTCAGATCTGGACCAATTTAGAAATTTGCATATGAGGACTTACCGGAATTGTTATATGTTGTTCCCGGCCTCATTTAAACTTGCCTTGATGTGTTGTTCTTGTTTGCATCATCTCTTGCCATGAGTAGCTTCATGTAGCCTTGTCATGCATCATGCTTGGTTGTGCATCATGTCTTGTTCATGTGTGGTGTGTTTACCATGTTGTGTGCTTCTTCTCGATAGTTCCCGTTTCATTGCGATCATGAGGATTCGTTCGTCTACGCTTGGTTCGGCTTCATCCGTTCGCCTTCTTCATGGCCTCGTTCTTCTTCCTTGCGGGATTTCAGGCAAGATGACCGCTACCCTGGATCTCACTACTATCATTGCTATGCTAGTTGCTTCGTTCTATCGCTTTGCTGCGCTACCTATCTTTTGCTCATCAAGCCTCCCATATTGCCATGAACCTCTAACCTTGACACATTTCCTATGCAAACCGTTGTTTGGCTATGTTACCGCTTTGCTCAGCCCTCTTATAGCATTGCTAGTTGCAGGTGAAGTTGAAGATTGCTCCATGGTGGACAGGATTTTGGTTGGGATATCACAATATCTCTTATATTATTAATGCATCTATATACTTGGTAAAGGGTGGAAGACTCGGCCTTATGTCTGGTGCTTTGTTCCACTCTTGCCGCCCTAGTTTTCGTCATACCGGTGTTATGTTCCCGGATTTTGCGTTCCTTATGCGGTTGGGTGATTTATGGGACCCCCTTGACAGTTCGCTTTGAATAAAACTCCTCCAGCAAGGCCCAACCTTGGTTTTACCATTTGCCTCACCACCACCTATCCCTTTCCCTTGGGTCGGCCAGACCAAGGGTCATCTTTATTTTAGCCCCCCCGGGCCAGTGCTTGTCTAAGTGTCGGTCCGAACTGAGCTGCCTGCGGGGCCACCTCGGGGCAACTTGAGGGTTGGTTTTACTCGTAGCTAGTATCATCCGGTGTTGCCCTGAGAACGAGATATGTGCAGCTCCTATCGGGATTTGTCGGTGCATCGGGCGGCTTTGCTGGTCTTGTTTTACCATTGTCGAAATGTCTTGTAAACCGGGATTCCGAGACTGATCGAGTCTTCCTGGGAGAAGGTATATCCTTCGTTGATCGCGAGAGCTTATCATGGGCTAAGTTGGGACACCCCTGCAGGGTATAATCTTTCGAAAGTTGTGCCTGCGGTTATAGGCAGATGGGAATTTGTTAATGTCCGGTTGTAGATAACTTGACACCAGATCCGATTTTAAAACGCATCAACCGCGTGTGTAGCCGTGATGGTCTCTTTTCGGTGGAGTCCGGGAAGTGAACACGGTTTCTGGGTTTTGTTTGACGTAAGTAGGAGTTCAGGATCACTTCTTGATCATTGCTAGCTTCACGACCATTCCTTTGCTCTCTTCTCGCTCTTATTTGCGTATGTTAGCCACCATATATGCTTAGTCGCTGCTGCAGCCTCACCACTTTACCCCTTCCTTTCCCTTTAAGCTTTGCTAGTCTTGATACCCATGGTAATGGGATTGTTGAGTCCTCGTGGCTCACAGATTACTACAACAACAGTTGCAGGTACAGGTTATGCGATGATCATGACGCGAGAGCGATGCTTGCTTGTTTTGGAGTTCTTCTTCTGCTTCTTCTTCGATCAGGGGATAGGTTCCAGGTCGGCAGCCTGGGCTAGCAGGGTGGATGTCGTTTGAGTTTCTGTTTGTGTTTCATCCGTAGTCGGATGGTGATCTTATGTATTGTGATGTTGTATTCATGTGGCATTGTATGCCTCTTGTATGTATCCCCATCTATTATGTAATGTTGATGTAATGATATCCACCTTGCAAAAGCGTTTCAATATGCGGTTCTATCCTTGGTGGGACCTTCGAGTCTCTTTAGGATAGTATCGCATATTGGGCGTGACATGGGGAAGACGCGGCAGTGGAAGCCCGCGCGGAGAGGAGTACGAGGGTTCGCTGGTTCGACTGCGGTGTGAGGCTGCCGTCGCTGCAGGGCCTGGCCAGCAGTGGGAATAGTAGGGGGCGGTGAGTCCTCCGCAGCAGCACAGCTGGCCACGGGAGGCAGGAGCATGAGGCACGACCGGCGCTGGTTTGGGCGGCTGCAGCAAGAAGACCAGAGATTGAAGAAGCACTATGGCCGTTGGATGGACATCGTACGGTCATTGGAGCTAGAATCGTTCATATTGACTAAGTTGACAAAGCCCTTCGTCCCCGTCAACTTAGTAGGCCCACAAGTCAGCCGCCCACCAAGGTGGGTCCCAGCTAGTAGGGGGAGTATTCATTTTTTTGTGCGTAATAAGGAGGCACTTCCGGTGGGTCCGAGCTGACAGCGGGGGGGGGGGGCGTTTTTTTCGCGAAATACGGTGGCCCGCCAGGTGGGTTCCAGCAGTCAGGGGGCAAACGTTTTTTTCGCAAAATACGGTGGCCCGTCTAGTGGGTCCCTGTTGTCAGTTGGAGGAATCATTATTTTCCGCGTAATAAGGAGGCACTTACTTGCTGCGGCCGTGGACCCAGTTGAGACTCTCCACGTACAGTATACTTCCGATGGAAGTCATTCCTTGACCACGTTGACCTCACCGCGTTCCGTTGCATGCATGCGTCCATGGTGTGGTGCGTCCCCACTGTCAGCCTCTCACGTACAGTCATCTTCCGATGACTCTCGGTTGTTGACCATGTTGACCACACCGTGCCGAGCGCACCCAGACTGGAACGACCCGGAGATGGGGAAGACGGGGCAGTGGAGTCGCAGATGGAGATGAGTGGGAAACTTCACTGGTTCGAGTGCGCGGCAGCACAGCCGCGGTGCCGCCCACGGGAGACAGGAGCAAGAACAGAGGTTGAAGAAGGAGCACGGCTGTTGGATTAACATCCAACGGTCCAGCTGCTAGAATCATTTGTTGATTAAGTTGAGAAAGTCGTGCGTACACGTTCGCTTAGCGGGCCCACAAGTCAGTCACCAAATCTGACGGGTCCCAGCTGTCAACGGGATGAATAATTTTTTTGCAAAACAAGGAGGCACTTCCTTCCGTGCGAAGATACAGCCGGTGGGTCCCAGCTGTCAGGTGTAGGAAACATTTTTTTAGCTTAATAAGGAGGAACTTTCCTTGCGTGCGACCATGGACCTCATGGGTCCCAGCCGTCAGGCTCTCCACGTACAGTCCTCTTCCGATGACTCTCATTTGTTGACCACGCCGCACCGAACACAGCGAGGCGGTGGACGACGGCAAGGCCCCGGACGGGAACGAATCGGAGATGGGAAAACGCGGCAGTGGAGTCGCAGATTGAGAGGAGGAGAAGGGTTATAACTGGTTCTGTTGCAATTCATATCAAACTCAGGTTCACAGGTCACGTTCATATTCATAGCCAACATTTACTATCAACAACTCAAAAGATTCATATATACACAAGCTCAATATATCTATGCATCCACATGATTGATAGATCACACGACAATATTCATACATAATTCACAAAAAGATTCAGATATACACATGTTCGGTATGTTTATGCATCCAAATGATTGAGATCACAGCCAATATGATCCATGGACGAACTTTAATTACCTAGGGTACAGACTGGTAAATGGTGTTCAATCAGAGGTACTTCTTGCTAAAATTAGTTCTTGTACGAGTAAACTTTCGAGTACATAAGAGGCAGCACAGACAATCTGAACTTTGCTTGTAGGTTTATCCTCAAATAGTGGCCTCGTGCCGACGGAGGTTTGAGCAACTTGGCCACTACTTTCATCCAACTAGTTTACTGGCTCATCTTGGTCCTGTATCTCGCCAAAATTCTACATTGCAGACGAGAAAGGAGGCGGTTGAGAAAATGAACCACCCAAATTTTTTGTGCAGTTCAACTGAAATGGAGCATCCTTGGCATGCAGACTGATTAAGTCCCAGATGAATATACGCGTCAACCAACTTGTCTGGAATCTTTAGACTCCATGCCATATAGTTCGCTACCATATGTGCCGATAACCAAAAGGCACAAGTTGGGACCAAAGACTGGACTACGTTTTTCTGGGCTATGCACCAAGCAATATTTTTGGCGTTCACTCTCCTAATACTTGGAGTTTGACAATTGGTTGATGCCAGTTGATACTCGAATGAATATAGGCACTTCTTGTCAACATCGATGCTTGTCTGAGTGAACTTTGGAGTACATAGCAGCAGCATAAGTACCTGTCCATCTGATCATTTTGTGCAGTTCTACTGAAATCACCCGATGTAATGATTTGCCTGCGAGTTCGGGCTCCAAATTACTCCTTTATGAAATCGGCAAACAGTAGCACAATACCAAATTACCAATACATATGACAGGCACAATAATCAGGATAAAGACCAGTACCAACCTGTTTGAGGTAGCATATCAATTACTATTTCCTTTGACTGGAAGCCGAGATAAGCCAAGCGACTGACAGCAAAGGAAGAAAGCAAGCACAGATTAGCGACTGACAGGAAAGGACAGAAGTTGTCGAGGCAATGAAGCACCCAAAGTTTTTGTGTAGTTCCACCAATCCATGTTGGCACATATATTGAGAGAGTGAGATTACTGTAATAGTGGGACTAGTTGATGAAACATACACTAAGAAATAGAAGCACCCTGATGAGGACATCAATACAATTGTTACACCCACAGCCCCTGCTGCTATACATACTGGACCAATTACTAGAGCTCGTGCACGCCAACTAAATTACCAGGTACTTTCGTTTCTTGGTAATGATTCTAATGTTCATGAGAATATGATGCTGCCTAAATTGGATACATTTGTTTTGCTTACAAATGAAGGGCCTAGCTTGGAGAAGGATGAACATTGGAGCAAGAACAAGCATGGAGATGATGGCATGCGCAAGGGGAACAAGAACGGAGTTACAAGTGATGATTTCAGGACTTTGAAGCCACCATAATGGGTGCATGAAGCCTTGGACGAAATATACAAGATGCCACTTCATAAATTTCGTCCCGAGGCTATTTTAGGTGTTGCGTCACCTTATTATTGGGCCAGGCCCATGTAATTTCGAAAT
>NC_041381.1:274112514-274122391 GCF_002162155.2 Triticum dicoccoides
GCGCAAAAAAAAAGAGCGAAAAAAAAAATTTCAGAGTGTGCTTTTCCCTTGTTTATGTGTCGCGCCGTGATTTTGTTAGTGTTCTAGGCTCGCGTCTCTAGCACAGTCTAGCCTAGGACCAGCACAGTACCGTCGTTGAGCGTTTATTCAACTTTGCATCTCTGAATTGATTATTGCTGACCCTTTTTGCTACCATATTATAAGCCTTCCCAGCTCCACATACATCTACGTCGTGCGTTTGACTCTCCCTGGTAATCGCTCTATCCAAGCTTTGAGAGTTTTTGACTACAACGGTTGCCGATCAACGCCTGCTGCTGGGTAAGAACTGGTAAGAATTTGAGGTTTGCTTGACGGATTTGTGACACCCACCACCACCACTTGTTCGTAGTCTGTAGGATCATATTCTTGTGTGTTTCTATTGCTACTAACCATGCCAGGATCACAAGCCGACGAGATTGACTGGGAGAATTTATCGAACAAGGAGCTTCATGATAAGTTTCAGCAAATGATGACTGAACAGGTGCAAGATGTGCTGAACAATTTTGAAGAGGCCATGGAGAAGATCACTGGCTTTGAGAAGACGTTCGAAACAAAGCTCGATAACAAGTTTAATGAATTGCTCGCGCGTCTTCCACCACCACCACCCGCTGCACCTAACGCACCTCTCCAACAACAACAACAACGACTACCTCCACGTCGCGAAGCAGACCTCCGCCAAGCAAGCCGTGTTCCTCTTGCGTTTGGCCAAACTGTTGGTGCTGCTATTGATACTTCTGTGGCTCCTGCTGCTGATGCGGAGGAGGATGATTATGTGGGAGATTATGAGGATGAGGTTGATCAAAATCAACACTACGTGCAGCCACCTGTACCACCACCAGCAGGTCGACCTCAGGTATATATTCGTAATGGTAGGCCTGCACCACCACCTCAGGTACGAGATGATGTCCATATTCCTAAACTGAAATTGAATATTCCACCATTTGAGGGTAGATATGTTCCTGATATATATCTTACTTGGGAGTTAGAAACTGAACAACGATTTACATGTTTACAATATCCTGAGGAGAGACGAGTTGTTGCTGCTGTTTGTGCTTTCACTAGTTTTGCATGTGTATGGTGGTCTGAACATTGTAGATTATATCCTATTCCAACTACTTGGGCTGCTTTGAAAACTGCTATGCGTACGCGTTGGGTTCCACCATATTATCAACGTGAATTGCTTCAAAAATTGCAGCGTTTAAGACAAGGAAAAAATTCTGTAGAAGAATATTATCAGGAATTACAAACTGGCATGATTAGATGTGGTATTGTTGAGGAGAATGAAGCTATGCTTGCACGTTTTCTGGGTGGATTAAATAGAGAGATTCAGACCATTCTAGACTATAAGGAGTATACTAATATCACTCGTTTATTCCATCTTGCTTGTAAAGCTGAACGTGAAGTGCAGGATCGACAGGCATTGGGGCGAACTAACTTTTCTGCAGGCCGACCTTCATCATGGACACCACGTGCATCTTCTACTTCAACTGCACAAGCACCTCCATCCGGTGCCACCTCCAGCCGTGATACAAGAAAACAGGCACAACCACCATTATCTGCCAAGAGCGCACCTGCGGGGCCTGCACAGCGTTCTTCTTCTTCCATGGCATCAACAGGGCACACAAGTGATATTATTTGTCGTCGTTGTAAGGGAGGAGGTCATTATGCGAGAGAATGCAAATCTCCGCGTGTGATGATTGCTACCACGGATGGTGGATATGAGTTTGCTAGTGACTATGATGAGGAGACTTTGGCTCTTATTACACGTGAAGAACATGGTGGAGATGATTCTGATCATGAGACGCAATACATGGCTCCTGAAGACGCTGACAGGTATGAATGTTTAGTTGCTCAACGTGTTTTGAGTGTGCAGATCACACAAGCTGAGCAAAATCAGAGGCACAATTTGTTCCATACCAAGGGAGTTGTGAAGGAACGTTCTGTGCGCGTCATCATAGACGGAGGGAGCTGCAACAACTTGGCTAGCATGGAGATGGTGGAGAAGCTTTCTCTCACCACAAGACCACATCCACATCCTTACTACATCCAATGGTTCAACAACAGCGGCAAGATTAAGGTAACACGTACTGTTCGTGTGCATTTTAGTATCTCTACATATGCTGATTATGTTGATTGTGATGTGGTACCTATGCAAGCATGTTCCTTATTACTTGGTAGACCATGGCAATTTGATAAAAATTCTATACACCATGGTAGAAACAATCACCATACTCTTGTTCATAAGGATAAAAATATTACTTTACTTCCTATGACTCCTCATTCCATTTTGAAAGATGATATTAATAGAGCTAATAAAACAAAACAGGAGACGAATAAGAGTGAAAATCAGATTGTGGCAAAAGAATTTGAGCAACAAATGAAGCCTAATAATAAACCATCTAGTGTTGCTTCTGAAATTAAATTGAAAAGTGCATGTTTATTTGCCACCAAATCTGATATTGATGAGCTAGATTTCAGCAAATCTGTTTGCTATGCTTTTGTGTGCAAAGAGGCATTATTTTCATTCGAGGACGTGCCTTCCTCTTTGCCTCCTGCTGTCACTAACATTTTGCAGGAGTTCGCTGACGTCTTTCCACAAGACGTGCCACCGGGATTACCGCCTATTCGAGGGATTGAGCATCAGATTGACTTAATTCCCGGTGCTTCACTGCCAAACCGTGCACCATACCGTACCAATCCAGAGGAGACGAAGGAGATTATGCGCCAAGTACAAGAGCTTCTCGACAAAGGTTATATACGCGAATCCCTTAGTCCTTGTGCTGTTCCTATTATTCTAGTGCCGAAAAAGGATGGTACATCACGTATGTGTGTTGATTGTAGAGGCATTAATAATATTACTATTCGTTATCGTCATCCTATTCCTCGGCTAGATGATATGCTTGATGAATTGAGTGGCTCTACAATATTCTCCAAAGTTGATTTGCGTAGTGGCTACCATCAAATTCGTATGAAATTGGGAGATGAATGGAAAACAGCATTTAAAACTAAGTTTGGATTATATGAGTGGTTAGTCATGCCTTTTGGGTTAACTAATGCACCTAGTACTTTCATGAGATTAAAGAACGAAGTTTTACGTGCTTTCATTGGACGATTTGTGGTAGTTTACTTTGATGACATACTGATTTATAGCAGATCTTTGGAAGAACATTTGGAACATTTACGTGCTGTTTTTATTGCTCTACGTGATGCACGTTTGTTTGGTAACCTTGGGAAGTGCACCTTTTGCACCGACCGAGTATCTTTTCTTGGCTATGTTGTTACTCCACAGGGAATTGAAGTTGACAAAGCCAAGATTGAAGCTATTGAGAGTTGGCCGCAGCCCAAAACGGTCACACAAGTGAGGAGTTTTCTTGGCCTCGCTGGATTCTATAGGCGTTTTGTGAGAGATTTCAGCACCATTGCTGCACCTCTCAACGAGCTTACAAAGAAGGATGTGCCTTTTGTTTGGGGTACCGCACAGGAAGAAGCCTTCACGGTATTGAAAGATAAGTTGACACATGCTCCTTTACTCCAACTTCCTGATTTTAATAAGACTTTTGAGCTTGAATGTGATGCTAGTGGAATTGGATTAGGAGGTGTGTTATTACAAGATGGCAAAACTTTTGCATACTTTTCTGAAAAATTGAGTGGGCCTAGTCTGAATTATTCTACTTATGATAAAGAATTATATGCTCTTGTTCGGACTTTAGAAACATGGCAACATTATTTATGGCCCAAAGAGTTTGTTATACATTCTGATCATGAATCTTTGAAACATATTAAAAGTCAAGCTAAACTGAATCGTAGACATGCTAAATGGGTTGAATTCATTGAGACTTTCCCTTATGTCATTAAACACAAGAAGGGAAAAGAAAATGTTATTGCTGATGCATTGTCTCGTCGCTATACTATGCTTTCACAACTTGACTTCAAAATATTTGGTTTGGAGACCATCAAAGATCAATATGTGCATGATGCTGATTTTAAAGATGTAATGCATAATTGTAAAGAAGGAAGAATGTGGAACAAGTTTGTTGTTAACGATGGATTTGTGTTTCGTGCTAACAAGCTATGCATTCCAGCTAGCTCTGTTCGTCTTTTGTTGTTGCAGGAGGCGCATGGAGGAGGATTAATGGGACACTTTGGCGTGAAGAAGACGGAGGACGTACTTGCTACACATTTCTTTTGGCCAAAGATGAGACGGGATGTTGAGCGTTTTATTGCTCGATGCACTACATGTCAAAAAGCTAAGTCACGACTCAATCCTCATGGTTTATATATGCCTTTGCCTGTACCTAGTGTTCCTTCGGAGGATATATCTATGGACTTTGTTTTAGGTTTACCTCGAACAAAGAAGGGGAGGGATAGCATATTTGTTGTCGTGGATAGATTCTCGAAAATGGCACACTTTATACCATGTCATAAAAGCGATGATGCTGTTAATGTTGCTGATTTGTTCTTTCGTGAAATTATTCGCTTGCATGGTGTGCCAAATACTATTGTTTCAGATCGTGATACTAAATTTCTTAGCCACTTTTGGAGATGTTTATGGGCTAAGTTGGGGACTAAACTGCTTTTTAGTACTACTTGTCACCCCCAAACTGATGGACAAACTGAAGTAGTCAATAGAACGTTGTCTACTATGCTTAGGGCAGTTTTGAAGAATAATAAGAAAATGTGGGAGGAATGCTTGCCTCATATTGAATTTGCTTATAATCGTTCATTGCATTCTACTACTAAGATGTGCCCTTTTGAAGTTGTGTATGGTTTCCTACCTCGTGCACCTATTGATTTGTTGCCTCTTCCATCTTCGGAGAAGGTTAATTTTGATGCTAAACAACGTGCTGAATTGATTTTAAAAATGCATGAGTTAACTAAGGAAAACATTGAGCGTATGAATGCCAAATATAAACTTGCTGGAGATAAGGGTAGAAAACATGTTGTGTTTGCACCTGGAGATCTTGTTTGGTTACATTTGCGTAAGGATAGATTTCCTGAAAATAAATGATAATGCATATAAACTTGAGCTGCCTGCAGATTTTGGGGTTAGTCCCACTTTTAACATTGCAGATTTGAAGCCTTATTTGGGTGAGGAAGATGAACTTCCGTCGAGGACGACTTCATTTCAAGAAGGGGAGGATGATGAGGACATCAATACAATTGTTACACCCACAGCCCCTGCTGCTATACATACTGGACCAATTACTAGAGCTCGTGCACGCCAACTAAATTACCAGGTACTTTCGTTTCTTGGTAATGATTCTAATGTTCATGAGAATATGATGCTGCCTAAATTGGATACATTTGTTTTGCTTACAAATGAAGGGCCTAGCTTGGAGAAGGATGAACATTGGAGCAAGAACAAGCATGGAGATGATGGCATGCGCAAGGGGAACAAGAACGGAGTTACAAGTGATGATTTCAGGACTTTGAAGCCACCATAATGGGTGCATGAAGCCTTGGACGAAATATGCAAGATGCCACTTCATAAATTTCGTCCCGAGGCTATTTTAGGTGCTGCATCACCTTATTATTGGGCCAGGCCCATGTAATTTCGAAATACAGAAGTATAGGCTATTTTTAGAGTCCGTATGTGTGGGGAAACAAGAGATAGGGTTGATTTCGGACCCCTCCACCAAGGGCCACGAAATTCCCCCCTCTTCCTCCATATATACAGCCCTTAGGGCATCGTTTAGACTTTGGGTTTTGTTTAGATTAAAAGTTCGCCATAGCTGCAACTTCGCGTACTTCGTTTGTGTTCAACGACCAGACAAAGGCGTCACAGAACCCCACCTTGATCAATAAAGCTTTCATCTTATATTCGCAATATCCAGATTGCAATCTTAGTTTCTTGCTTGTTCTTCGTTTGCTCGCAGGAAACAGACCCTCGTGGTCAGGTTGATCGTGCTCCGGCGTGGTCAATAACCTCTCGGAGTTGGTTTAGCGAATGCTAAGGCGCGACGTCCTCGCACGTTCGTAGTCGGATCGTCAAAGTCGACTTCCACCAAAGCGAAATCCACCATCTCATCGAAAGACGGGACACCTTTGCCTCTATCACACCCTCATTATCTTAATGGGTAAAGTTAGCAACATAGTAGTCTTGCTTAAATAGAGGTATTAGTTTATTTAATCAGTGCCAATTAGCTAAACTCAACACTCAAAGCATTTCCATTTATCATAGGTTGCCAAACTTAAAAGTGCAAAGATAAAGGAGTTTCTCATGACAGTAGCATGATACAAATAGAGATGACAGCAAACTAATATGGATGAAGGCCTTAGGCCCGTACCAACCTGAGAAAAAAAGCTTATTCATGTAGTCCCATAAGAGATGATAAAGCACCCACTAGAATCACACAATTAATTAAATGAGACAACAGAAGTGGAAGGGCTCCCTGGAGGATCGTCTCACATGTAAGGTAGTCGTTGCCGAAGCCCTTGAATAGCCTCGACTGAGGCCTCTGGCTTCAGCAAGATCGCCTTGGCACTGTTTATTCTTCTTCTTCTTCCTCTTCATGCTATGTTTCTCTTTCTCCTCACCAGTTGGTGAAACCAAGTACATGATGGGCCTTCTAATTCAGAATTGGTTTTGTCAGTGAGGGAGTATAAGTGTACTAGTAAAAACAACATTATTTTCTCATGGCAGTCGGAAAATAGAGATGAACACATGCATTAAATATCATTCTTACCTAAAAGAATGTTATGGCGCCAATATGGATGATGAGGATTGGAACACAGATCTCCCTATGTGCAGTTCCACCAAAATGAACCAACTGTTCCATCTGACAATCCAGTTAAACAGCACAAAAGTCACTTCTTTTAGGAAGAGTTTTGTGCAGTGCACCAAAAGGTCACAACAACAACCAGGTGAATTGGATATCCCTGTTTGCACAAAAAGGCACAGAGGAAACAGTCAGAGTCTCAAACAATTACAGGCAAAAACATTTGGCTAAACTTGTCAGAGTCTCAAACAATTACAGGCAAAAACAGTGGCATGGCTTCATTTTTACCAGGGACATTATATTAAGAACAGCTAAGGCTGCGTTCGGTTCACAGGTTTGGTGCAGGATTTTCGTTGGAACACAATTCCTACCGTATTCTTTCCTTCCAACCATTTGGAACACAGGAAAGGTGAATACTGTTTCATAGGAAAGCTGGTCTGGTAGTACTGATTCCATCGGTTTAGAAACATCCACGCGCTGCTCATTTTTTGGGCGGAAGCCCGAGGCAGGCGCTCGCTGCCATGCGTTAGACAGGTTGATGTGATGTGTTTGCCGGAATAAAAAAACAACCTATGTGTGGTACGTGAGGTGAGGACAAGAGTAGTCACTGTGCAGCTGAATAAACAAATAGCATCTCATCCTGCCAAGCATGCTACTCTAAAAAAACAAATCAGTACATTTCGTAGTCCATCCAAACACATTCTCTTGAGAGTTTCCTCCGGTTCGCTGTTCCATAGTTTTATACCTACATTCCTTTTCCATTCCTCTATTTTCATCAAGACCTATGTTTTCTGCCCCTTTATTCCGACCGGAGCCTAAATATTTGGTATAAGGGCATGGGACAGTGGGTGCACCAGCAGTACAGCACCATGTACATAAACAAGGGCATAAAGTGGTGATTCATAGTTTGTTGCCCCGAGAAACAAACATCCAAGAAACATATCTGGGTTGGTCCCATTTTTGTTCACTCTAGCCACCTACTCCTATGTGTGGATAGCAAATCTAGTCCTGGTCATACCACTTTATACAGCGTTACCCCTATATTTCCCTTTTCGACCAAGAGACCGGTTGGATGACTAGTCTGTACTACTTTCATCCCCTTTCCTTCCTATTTGTACCAAGTCCGATGTACATACTAAATTCCCCCGCCCCCACTTTATTTCAATGACAAGTATTTTCGGACGGAGGAGTACAAGATTCGACTCCATGAAGTAGCTTTACCTCTAACAATAGAAAAAAATTAGGTGACGTTGGACCATCCGATCGAGAGGGGCTGAGAGGTAGAAAATGTTGCACATGCAGCGACCTAGCGAGCTGGGGAAGTAGAGCTAAGGCAGTTTCGAACGAAGATATACCTGAAGGTCATCGGGATGTGGATAGGTGGGCGGCGGGAGGCCGGATCCGCCCACAGGCAATGACGAAGGGATCGAAGGACCTCCCGCGCCGGTGCTCGGCCAGAGATAACGGTGCGGCCGGCTGATGAGGACATCAATACAATTGTTACACCCACAGCCCCTGCTGCTATACATACTGGACCAATTACTAGAGCTCGTGCACGCCAACTAAATTACCAGGTACTTTCGTTTCTTGGTAATGGTTCTAATGTTCATGAGAATATGATGCTGCCTAAATTGGATACACTTGTTTTTCTTACAAATGAAGGGCCTAGCTTGGAGAAGGATGAACATTGTAGCAAGAACAAGCATGGAGATGATGGCATGCGCAAGGGAAACAAGAACGGAGTTACAAGTGATGATTTCAGGACTTTGAAGCCACCATAATGGGTGCATGAAGCCTTGGACGAAATATACAAGACGCCACTTCATAAATTTCGTCCCGAGGCTATTTTAGGTGCTGCGTCACCTTATTATTGGGCCAGGCCCATGTAATTTCGAAATACATCAGTATAGGCTATTTTTAGAGTCCGTATGTGTGGGGAAACAAGAGATAGGGTTGATTTCGGACCCCTCCACCAAGGGCCACGAAATTCCCCCCTCTTCCTCCATATATACAGCCCTTAGGGCATCGTTTAGACTTTGGGTTTTGTTTAGATTAAAAGTTCGCCATAGCTGCAACTTCGCGTACTTCGTTTGTGTTCAACGACCAGACAAAGGCGTCACAGAACCCCACCTTGATCAATACAGCTTTCATCTTATATTCGCAATATCCAGATTGCAATCTCAGTTTCTTGCTTGTTCTTCGTTTGCTCGCAGGAAACAGACCCTCGTGGTCAGGTTGATCTTGCTCCGGCGTGGTCAATAACCTCTCGGAGTTGGTTTAGCGATTGCTAAGGCGCGACGTCCTCGCACGTTCGTAGTCGGATCGTCAAAGTCGACTTCCACCAAAGCGAAATCCACCATCTCATCGAAAGACGGGACACCTTTGCCTCTATCAAGTGGTATCAGATTTCCAGGTTGCTCGGTGAGATTTTACAGTTTTTTGTAGTTTAGATCGAGTCTGTTCTTCATACCTACAGTCCACGAAAAAGCCACAAAAAAAATTAGGGTTAGTTCATCATATCCGAACCAATCTGAGCCTTTGCATAATCTTTTTAGGGTTTTGCTTTGTTGAATTTGCGGTTGCATCATCGTGTCTAGTTGCTGGTCTTAGAGTCTAGTCTTTTAGAGTTTCGAGTTCTGGTCATAAGTTGTCACGCCGCCGCCGCACCATCATCATCACCCCTGCCATCTACCACCACCGCTTATCCGCCACCGCTTCGAATCCGTATCCATATACCACCACAGCTGTCATATTCCACCACCGCTGCCATCTACCACCATATATCCACCACCAATCAGAGTTCTTGTCATATTAGGTTTGTTTTCAAGATCCATCTAGATTCCGATTCGTGTTTCCTTGCCGGAGTAGGTTTCGGAAAAAAAAAAGAGTCGGGTAGCCACGCTCCGTTTAGGCCCAAAATTTTTCGAAAACGCATTTTCCGAAAAAATTTCTGGCTATCCTATTTTTAGGTGTTTCTGAGTGTTTTGAGACAGGTGCCATTATAGGAAGTTTTTTTTGACCCGTTTCCAGTTTTTGGGTCCGGGCAGTCAAAAAAATTTCGTGCCCATCCTGTAAGTTTGAGCTAAGAAGAGTTTTGAGACACTCGCCATTATAGTGAT
>NC_041381.1:274122789-274139047 GCF_002162155.2 Triticum dicoccoides
AAAAAAAAAAGAGCGAAAAAAAAAATTCCAGAGTGTGCTTTTCCCTTGTTTACGTGTCGCGCCGTGATTTTGTTAGTGTTCTAGGCTCGCGTCTCTAGCACAGTCTAGCCTAGGACCAGCAGAGTACCGTCGTTGAGCGTTTATTCAACTTTGCATCTCTGAATTGATTATTGCTGACCCTTTTTGCTACCATATTATAAGCCTTCCCAGCTCCACATACATCTACGTCGTGCGTTTGACTCTCCCTGGTAATCGCTCTATCCAAGCTTTGAGAGTTTTTGACTACAACGGTTGCCGATCACCGCCTGCTGCTGGGTAAGAACTGGTAAGAATTTGAGATTTGCTTGACGGATTTGTGACACCCACCACCACCACTTGTTCGTAGTCTGTAGGATCATATTCTTGTGTGTTTCTATTGCTGCTAACCATGCCAGGATCACAAGCCGACGAGATTGACTTTGAGAATTTATCGAACAAGGAGCTTCATGATAAGTTTCAGCAAATGATGACTGAACAGGTGCAAGATGTGCTGAACAATTTTGAAGAGGCCATGGAGAAGATCACTGGCTTTGAGAAGACATTCGAAACAAAGCTCGATAACAAGTTTAATGAATTGCTCGCGCGTCTTCCACCACCACCACCCGCTGCAGCTAACGCACCTCTCCAACAACAACAACAACAACGACTACCTCCACGTCGCGAAGCAGACCTCCGCCGAGCAAGCCGTGTTCCTCTTGCGTTTGGCCAAACTGTTGGTGCTGCTGTTGATACTTCTGTGGCTCCTGCTGCTGATGCGGAGGAGGATGATTATGTGGGAGACTATGAGGATGAGGTTGATCAAAATCAACACTACGTGCAGCCACCTGTACCACCACCAGCAGGTCGACCTCAGGTATATATTCGTAATGGTAGGCCTGCACCACCACCTCAGGTACGAGATGATGTCCATATTCCTAAACTGAAATTGAATATTCCACCATTTGAGGGTAGATATGTTCCTGATATATATCTTACTTGGGAGTTAGAAACTGAACAACGATTTACATGTTTACAATATCCTGAGGAGAGACGAGTTGCTGCTGCCGTTTGTGCTTTCACTAGTATTGCATGTGTATGGTGGTCTGAACATTGTAGATTATATCCTATTCCAACTACTTGGGCTGCTTTGAAAACTGCTATGCGTACGCGTTGGGTTCCACCATATTATCAACGTGAATTGCTTCAAAAATTGCAGCGTTTAAGACAAGGGAAAAATTCTGTAGAAGAATATTATCAGGAATTACAAACTGGCATGATTAGATGTGGTATTGTTGAGGAGAATGAAGCTATGCTTGCACGTTTTCTGGGTGGATTAAATAGAGAGATTCAGACCATTCTAGACTATAAGGAGTATACTAATATCACTCGTTTATTCCATCTTGCTTGTAAAGCTGAACGTGAAGTGCAGGATCGACAAGCATTGGGGCGAACTAACTTTTCTGCAGGCCGACCTTCATCATGGACACCACGTGCATCTTCTACTTCAACTGCACCAGCACCTCCATCCGGTGCTACCTCCAGCCGTGATACAAGAAAACAGGCACAACCACCATTATCTGCCAAGAGCGCACCTGCGGGGCCTGCACAGCGTTCTTCTTCTTCCATGGCATCAACAGGGCACACAAGTGATATTATTTGTCGTCGTTGTAAGGGAGGAGGTCATTATGCGAGAGAATGCAAATCTCCGCGTGTGATGATTGCTACCGCGGATGGTGGATTTGAGTCCGCTAGTGACTATGATGAGGAGACTTTGGCTCTTATTACACGTGAAGAACATGGTGGAGATGATTCTGATCATGAGACGCAATACATGGCTCCTGAAGACGCTGACAGGTATGAATGTTTAGTTGCTCAACGTGTTTTGAGTGTGCAGGTCACACAAGCTGAGCAAAATCAGAGGCACAATTTGTTCCATACCAAGGGAGTTGTGAAGGAACGTTCTGTGCGCGTCATCATAGACGGAGGGAGCTGCAACAACTTGGCTAGCATGGAGATGGTGGAGAAGCTTTCTCTCACCACAAGACCACATCCACATCCTTACTACATCCAATGGTTCAACAACAGCGGCAAGGTTAAGGTAACACGTACTGTTCGTGTGCATTTTAGTATCTCTACATATGCTGATTATGTTGATTGTGATGTGGTACCTATGCAAGCATGTTCCTTATTACTTGGTAGACCATGGCAATTTGATAAAAATTCTGTACACCATGGTAGAAACAATCACTATACTCTTGTTCATAAGGATAAAAATATTACTTTGCTTCCAATGACTCCTGATTCCATTTTGAAAGATGATATTAATAGAGCTAATAAAGCACAACAGTAGAAGAATAAGAGTGAAAATCAGATTGTGGCAAAAGAATTTGAGCAACAAATGAAGCCTAATAATAAACCATCTAGTGTTGCTTCTGAAATTAAATTGAAAAGTGCATGTTTATTTGCCACCAAATCTGATATTGATGAGCTAGATTTCAGCAAATCTGTTTGCTATGCTTTTGTGTGCAAAGAGGCATTATTTTCATTCGAGGACGTGCCTTCCTCTTTGCCTCCTGCTGTCACTAACATTTTGCAGGAGTTCGCTGACGTTTTTCCACAAGACGTGCCACCGGGATTACCGCCTATTCGAGGGATTGAGCATCAGATTGACTTAATTCCCGGTGCTTCACTGCCAAACCGTTCACCATACCGTACCAATCCAGAGGAGACGAAGGAGATTATGCGTCAAGTACAAGAGCTTCTCGACAAAGGTTATATACGCGAATCCCTTAGTCCTTGTGCTGTTCCTATTATTCTAGTGCCGAAAAAGGATGGTACATCACGTATGTGTGTTGATTGTAGAGGCATTAATAATATTACTATTCGTTATCGTCATCCTATTCCTAGGCTAGATGATATGCTTGATGAATTGAGTGGCTCTACAATATTCTCCAAAGTTGATTTGCGTAGTGGCTACCATCAAATTCGTATGAAATTGGGAGATGAATGGAAAACAGCATTTAAAACTAAGTTTGGATTATATGAGTGGTTAGTCATGCCTTTTGGGTTAACTAATGCACCTAGTACTTTCATGAGATTAATGAACGAAGTTTTACGTGTTTTCATTGGACGATTTGTGGTAGTTTACTTTGATGACATATTGATTTATAGCAGATCTTTGGAGGAACATTTGGAACATTTACGTGTTGTTTTTATTGCTCTACGTGATGCACGTTTGTTTGGTAACCTTGGGAAGTGCACCTTTTGCACCGACCGAGTATCTTTTCTTGGCTATGTTGTTACTCCACAGGGAATTGAAGTTGATAAAGCCAAGATTGAAGCTATTGAGAGTTGGCCGCAGCCCAAAACGGTCACACAAGTGAGGAGTTTTCTTGGCCTCGCTGGATTCTACAGGCGTTTTGTGAGAGATTTCAGCACCATTGCTGCACCTCTCAATGAGCTTACAAAGAAAGATGTGCCTTTTCTTTGGGGTACCGCACAGGAAGAAGCCTTCACGGTATTGAAAGATAAGTTGACACATGCTCCTTTACTCCAACTTCCTGATTTTAATAAGACTTTTGAGCTTGAATGTGATGCTAGTGGAATTGGATTAGGAGGTGTGTTATTACAAGATGGCAAACCTGTTGCATACTTTTCTGAAAAATTGAGTGGGCCTAGTCTGAATTATTCTACTTATGATAAAGAATTATATGCTCTTGTTCGGACTGTAGAAACATGGCAACATTATTTATGGCCCAAAGAATTTGTTATACATTCTGATCATGAATCATTGAAACATATTAGAAGTCAAGCTAAACTGAATCGTAGACATGCTAAATGGGTTGAATTCATTGAGACTTTCCCTTATGTCATTAAACACAAGAAGGGAAAAGAAAATGTTATTGCTGATGCTTTGTCTCGTCGCTATACTATGCTTTCACAACTTGACTTCAAAATATTTGGTTTGGAGACCATCAAAGATCAATATGTGCATGATGCTGATTTTAAAGATGTAATGCATAATTGTAAAGAAGGAAGAATGTGGAACAAGTTTGTTGTTAACGATGGATTTGTGTTTCGTGCTAACAAGCTATGCATTCCAGCTAGCTCCGTTCGTCTTTTGTTGTTGCAGGAGGCGCATGGAGGAGGATTAATGGGACACTTTGGCGTGAAGAAGACGGAGGACGTACTTGCTACACATTTCTTTTGGCCAAAGATGAGACGGGATGTTGAGCGTTTTATTGCTCGCTGCACTACATGTCAAAAAGCTAAGTCACGCCTCAATCCTCATGGTTTATATATGCCTTTGCCTGTACCTAGTGTTCCTTGGGAGGATATATCTATGGACTGTTTTAGGTTTACCTCGAACAAAGAAGGGGAGGGATAGCATATTTGTTGTCGTGGATAGATTCTCGAAAATGGCACACTTTATACCATGTCATAAAAGCGATGATGCTGTTAATGTTGCTGATTTGTTCTTTCGTGAAATTATTCGCTTGCATGGTGTGCCAAATACTATTGTTTTCAGATCGTGATACTAAATTTCTTAGCCACTTTTGGAGATGTTTATGGGCTAAGTTGGGGACTAAACTGCTTTTTAGTACTACTTGTCACCCCCAAACTGATGGACAAACTGAAGTAGTCAATAGAACGTTGTCTACTATGCTTAGGGCTGTTTTGAAGAATAATAAGAAAATGTGGGAGGAATGCTTGCCTCATATTGAATTTGCTTATAATCGTTCATTGCATTCTACTACTAAGATGTGCCCTTTTGAAGTTGTGTATGGTTTCCTACCTCGTGCACCTATTGATTTGTTGCCTCTTCCATCTTCGGAGAAGGTTAATTTTGATGCTAAACAACGTGCTGAATTGATTTTAAAAATGCATGAGTTAACTAAGGAAAACATTGAGCGCATGAATGCTAAATATAAACTTGCTGGAGATAAGGGTAGAAAACATGTTGTGTTTCCACCTGGAGATCTTGTTTGGTTACATTTGCGTAAGGATAGATTTCCTGATTTGCGCAAATCAAAGTTAATGCCACGTGCTGATGGTCCCTTTAAGGTGTTAGAGAAAATAAATGATAATGCATATAAACTTGAGCTGCCTGCAGATTTTGGGGTTAGTCCCACTTTTAACATTGCAGATTTGAAGCCTTATTTGGGTGAGGAAGATGAACTTCCGTCGAGGACGATTTCATTTCAAGAAGGGGAGGATGATGAGGACATCAATACAATTGTTACACCCACAGCCCCTGCTGCTATACATACTGGACCAATTACTAGAGCTCGTGCACGCCAACTAAATAACCAGGTACTTTCGTTTCTTGGTAATGATTCTAATGTTCATGAGAATATGATGCTGCCTAAATTGGATACATTTGTTTTGCTTACAAATGAAGGGCCTAGCTTGGAGAAGGATGAACATTGGAGCAAGAACAAGCATGGAGATGATGGCATGCGCAAGGGGAACAAGAACGGAGTTACAAGTGATGATTTCAGGACTTTGAAGCCACCATAATGGGTGCATGAAGCCTTGGACGAAATATACAAGATGCCACTTCACAAATTTCGTCCCGAGGCTATTTTAGGTGCTGTGTCACCTTATTATTGGGCCAGGCCCATGTAATTTCGAAATACATAAGTATAGGCTATTTTTAGAGTCCGTATGTGTGGGGAAACAAGAGATAGGGTTGATTTCGGACCCCTCCACCAAGGGCCACGAAATTCCCCCCTCTTCCTCCATATATACAGCCCTTAGGGCATCGTTTAGACTTTGGGTTTTGTTTAGATTAAAAGTTCGCCATAGCTGCAACTTCGCGTACTTCGTTTGTGTTCAACGACCAGACAAAGGCGTCACAGAACCCCACCTTGATCAATAAAGCTTTCATCTTATATTCGCAATATCCAGATTGCAATCTCAGTTTCTTGCTTGTTCTTCGTTTGCTCGCAGGAAACAGACCCTCGTGGTCAGGTTGATCTTGCTCCGGCGTGGTCAATAACCTCTCGGAGTTGGTTTAGCGATTGCTAAGGCGCGACGTCCTCGCACGTTCGTAGTCGGATCGTCAAAGTCGACTTCCACCAAAGCGAAATCCACCATCTCATCGAAAGACGGGACACCTTTGCCTCTATCACCGGCAGTGGGTCTCCTCCCTCGCTGTCGACGACGGCCTAAACGCTGCCCCTCCTCCCCTTCACCGGCGAAGGGGGATACGTCCGGATCTGTAACCAGTGCTGAGAATAGAAAGCCAATGTTTTTTTGAAGGGAGAAAGACAGGGTCCCTATCTTGTTTAGATCTGGAGAGGATGAGAGTGTGTGAATAGAGCAGCCCTAGCAAGCAAGCGCGGAGGCTCCGGCCTATATATAAGTAGTGGGATAGTTTTCCTTTTTCACTCCATCAAAACAATCGTTTAAAATTGTGTACTATACTACATGCCAGGTCGCGGGTTTTTTTAGTTGTTGATTGTTTTCTGAGATAGCTACCCGCTTGTTCCAAGTTGTGTGACGGTGTGCCAGGTCGCACTTTGTATCGTTCAAGTCTGGTAGTACTACAAGTCCCTCCATTAAATGAACAACCACCCCCTCGTAGAAATTGTGAACAAGCCCACGGCTAAAATTAGCGGAAATGTGGGTTGCCCCAACATGCATTATTATTTATATTTTCTACTCCCTCCGTTCCTAAATATAAGTCTTTTTTATTAGCCACACCTAAGACAAGAATTTTTTATTAGTAGTGAACCCCGCATGTCATAGACACAAAAATTGTGGCAAGATTCCCTTAGGCAAGCCAAAGTGTGTCTAACAATTTGAGCAACTCGGGTTAGGCAAGTGTGGCAAGTGTGGGAAAAATAATGTGGCAACATAAGACAAACATAGTCACAATCCAAACAGCCCCGTGATTTTTTGTGGCATGCATGAATATTTGGTTAGTTAAATTTATAGTCAAAATTTGGCAAGGTGCATCCAATCAACACATGCAAGTATCAAAAGGAAAGTCACAGCATGCATGCATGCGTTGTACTCCCTCCGTTTCCAAATATAAGTCTTTTTAGAGATTGCAACAAGTGACTACTCCCTCCGTTCCTAAATGTAAGTCTTTTTAGGGATTCCACTACAAACTACATACGGATGTATATAGACATATTTTAGAGTGTAGATTCACTCATTTCGTTTCGTATGTACTCCTACATAGTGAAATCTCTAAAAAGACTTATATTTTGGAATGGAGGGAGTACATACGAAGCAGAATATGTCTACTCCTACATACGAAGTAGCCCATTTGAAATGTGTAAAAAGAGTTTTATCGAATGCAGTGCTTTGATGTGTCGCGTCAACTCATACAAGCCCGAGAAATTTGATTACTACGACACCCTCTCCCTCGCGGACTGAGCTCCGGTGCCTTAACTGCACCTGCCTTTGGCTGCATGACAGGTGGGCCAACCACCTATTGGGCCCACCTGTCATGGACGCAAAGGCAGGAGCAGTAAGTAGAAGCTTTCGCTACACGCTATCCCTCCCGCACGAGGTGGACGAACATGCAGTAGTGGATTCGATACTGTAGAAGTAGGAGTAACATCATTGTTCATCTTCTCGAAGAGGCGAAGAGCCAAGTGCAAACCGAACGTGGCAGTTGCGAATGCTCGCATGGTGCGGTTCCTTGGAGTACTAGCCAGGCTCTTGCATGAGACAAAATTGCTATTGTTTAACAATTAAACTCCATTATCCATTGGTTGATACTCATTCTGCATAGGTCCACGCGCTTAGCACCGTTTCCTCCTGGGGTCACCATTGTTTATTTGCTAATTAATAGCATTCCATGCAATGAACTAGCCATTGCAAGTCATTAAAAGCATGCACACCTCTCATCTCTTATTGGTTGATACGTATGTCAAGAAACAAGAAACAAGGTAGAAGTTAATGCACCGCGCCTAAGTGTTTTGGGACTATTTGGTTTTCGTAAGATGACTTACACACCTAGACGGAGGGAGTAGTATAGACCTGTAAACCGGAAAGGAGTAGTATTTTCTTTCTAGATATTTCAACAAGTGACTGGACTTCGGCTCAAAAAAAACAAGTGACTACACTACACCGTGTCTAGTACCCCCTCCCCTCTGGTTTATTGGGCTCAAATCTCAAATCTCATGAACCAAGGCATTTTGCGATTGGAGGAATGTATCTCGTACTTTACAAAACTACCCTAATTAAACTCATGCATTAATACGTAGTTCTCTTGTTTTCCTCTCCGCCTTGGTCGCGGTGCACAATATTGAGGCTAGCCATAGTGGGGGTAACTTAGGTAGTAACTTAACACATCCCAAGACAATTTTGCTTATGTGTCAAGTATTTAATGAGGAAAGAGGTGCTTGTGGTAACATAATATGTTACTATAACATAGCGCTTTCCGAGGCAAAATGAGTCTATGAGATAATAAATGAAGCAATCTATGATACTACTACTATGTTACTTTGCACTATGGAGGTAGTAACTTACACTAGTGTCATATGCATGACACTAGTCTAAGTTACTCCCCACTATGACCAGCCTGAGAGAGTGCTTTGATACGTTTTAGTCTCATGACTAAAAGTAGTGGGACTAAAACTTGTTAGTCTCATCCATGCTTCGATCCAAATACTAAAGAGACTAAAATCAAGTTAATGACATTTCA
Source organism: Triticum dicoccoides (assembly GCF_002162155.2). NCBI lineage: Eukaryota > Viridiplantae > Streptophyta > Magnoliopsida > Poales > Poaceae > Triticum > Triticum dicoccoides. The sequence goes on from NC_041381.1 coordinate 274,131,473, forward strand.
AAGCATCCGGGCCCGCGTGCCATCCACCAAATCACAGCGAGGTGCTATAGTCGAGACTCACCTGTCACCCCGGTGTGGCCGGCATGACCCGTCATATTCACAAAACCCACACCTTTACCAGCAGTGGTAAGGTGGCCTCCAAGTTGGACTGGACGAAGCAACCATCATTTCATTGGAACGCTCGTTCAAGCCCTTTCTTCCCTTTCTTGAAGAAAACCTCACTTCAGGCTACTCAATTCTGCCATTTTTATTCTCTAGCGGTGAAGGAAAGGTGGGCGAATCAGTTATGCTGCTATATTTTCATTCCAATAATCTTCTTTTTGCGAAGCACCGACCGATTCTCACATCGTATTCTTTTCCCGTTTTCATTGCGATTGTGGTTTCCTTTCGATTGCTTTTTGTTTGTCAGTTCATTGATGGATCCTGGAGCACTAGGCAAAGAGTTGCCGGCGGACAACCCACTGGAGATAGCGATCTCCAGGAAGCGAGCACCGACCAACGTGTTGACCATGTTGGCGGGCCAACCCATGGAGACGAAGAACTCCAAGAAACAAGCACTGGCCAAAGAGTTGAGGACGTTGGCGGATGAACTCCTCAAAGAAAGTTGGAAGAACAGCAAGGGCCCCACCGTGCCTACCCCAGGAGCTCTGGTTGCCACCTATGTGAGGCTCAACACCGAGTTTGAGGAGATAGTCGCCGTTGAGAAGCAGTATTACCCTGGCAAGGTGATGGCCCCCATCGAGGACGAGGAGATGGCCCCCGGAGGGATGAGATCCCCCGGTGAGCTGCACAAGGTAAAAAATAATGGCTTATTACCATAGTTGTGGTTTTTGATTATTTGCAATGTGCTTGCTTTTTGATTATTTGCAATGTGCTTGCTAATATGTTAGTGTTGTGCAGGTGCCGGTGGTTGTCCTTGATGATTCCGATGTCGTGGCCCGTCCTGTTGGCATCGCCCCGCAGATCGATTCCGATGCCGCTGTCCATCCTGTGGACATCGCCCCAGAGATCGATTCCGATGTCACGGTCAGTCCTGTGGACATCGCCCCAGAAATTGATTCCCATGCCGCTGTCCGTGCTGTGGTCATTGCCCGAGAGATCGATGACAAGAAATAGTTGGTCGCGCTAATCCTTCAGGGTAGTTTGCATTGCCCTGCGTTTAATTACCAGAACGATGTGTGTTATCAAACCATCTTAGGGCTAGTGCACTGTCTTGTGTGGGCGGATCTTGCTACTTTTGTTTGATAGTGAATCATGCGATGAATCATGCGAACCCTCTCCAAGTTATGGAAACAGATGTATCCTCACCATCTTTTGATGTAATATATGGCATGCTTAGATGTAACTTTGAACTGTTTATCATATCAGCAGGGCTTGTTTGATGATTCTTGGTGTTAGTAGGCTAGCTACTGTGCGACCTATAGTACTTGCAAAACACTCACCGAAGAGAAACGTTGGGGCTGATGAGCTCATGGTACGCTTATACTTATCCCTCATCGATCGACCAATAGCCCTAGCTCCTAAAATTGTAGGCTTAGCGATCGATCAGACAATAGTCGACATACATTCAGGCCTCATTTGGTTCATAGGGTAGGAAAATCATAGCAAAAGTACAGAGAACGTGCAACACAAAATCATAGCAGTGCAGAGACGTACTCCCTCCGTTCCAAAATAGATGACCTAGGCGGGCTAGTTTTGCCTAGTGGGTTTCAGTGATATGACGTGGTACAGTGCCATCCAGTCTTCGCGTGTGGTAGCAGTATTGTGGGTACAGTAAGTTTTCTTGAAGAAGCGGAATTCAACGAAGTCATGATGGTTCCTTTGTCCGAACAACTTACGATGGGAAAGGTTGGGCCTACAATACGACCGGGGTAGACCAGGATAATTTTGTGCATGGCAGGTGGACCAGGATGGTCGACGTCCCACATGTCGGCGAATGAAAGTATTTTTTCCGATATAGAGGACGAGCAACGAGTATTCATTGTTTATTTTTTATGAAAGCTATTGTCTCCACTGTTACTCCTTGACTTTGTCAATGCCTCTCTCTCCTCCACATAAGCGGGGACTACTTGCTATGCATGCAGCGGGCAGCGGGCGTCTTGAGGGGCCAGGGCGGTGAGAGCGGGCTCCGGAAGCGGTCCGGACTCCAACATGGCCCATCTCACATTATCACCATATATTTCTTGGAGTCCGTGCGCGGCGGGCGGGTGATCTCTTCTCCCTCCCCCGTTTCTCTCTTCTTAGTCGACGCCCACCGAGCGATTAGATTTCAGCTATCGACGGTTTATTCAATTATGGTCCCACATGTCAGTGAAATTGCAAGACAACGCGTGTCCCCTTTGGTGAGCGACGTGTGAGCCGTACTGTCGGGGTTGCGACGCGTACGAGTCGTAAGTGTGCCGCCTTTTCCTTTAGAACTTGTGAAGCGTAACATTTTCGCGCGATCGATCGATAGAAATCCAGAACAAAATGACGACGGCGGTGCTTTCCCGCTCGTTAGGCGGGCTAGTTCGAGTGATATGACGTGCTACAATGCCGTCCACTTTCTCCATTTTTATGTAAGCAAGAGTTTACACTCGTACGCGGGAGGAGTGCGAAACACCGCGGATCTGATTTTGATCGAGGGATAACTATTCCCTGCCAAATAATGGAGGATTCTTAGCGATTATAGCATGATAGTTAGGGCATCTCCAGCGCTGGTCCACAAATTTACACCGGCATCTGTCCGAGGACACTGATGGATGCCATCCGATGCTGCCCGCATACCTTTCGACAACTATATGAACTAAGCGGACGAAATTCGTGCAAACAAAGCAAATTTCAAATTAACCGAATGAAATTAACCGGATGAAATTCATTACATTTCGAAAACTTTTCCTACAAACTGGACAAAATTCATTACATATTTCGCACAAACCGTACTAAACCTACTGTAAACCTAATCTAAACGATCGCCGGCGCCCGACCACCAAGTCCGGCCATGAACCCGAGAAAGCCGGCCATTGCCTTTGCCTCCTCCTCATCCGCCTCGATAACCTCCTCCTCCGGCCGGAGCACAAGGTTATGAAGATTTCCGCCTCCACCTCGCCGTCAAGCGGCTAATCGGCAGCCAATGTTTACCCCACCAAGCTTGGCGTCGACTGACTGGAGTAGCGGTGGCCTTCCCGGGACCAGAGCAGCGGCGACCTACCGTGTACTACTCTTCCTCGCTGCCGGCTGCGCCCGCGCATGCGCGCCTGCTTCGTGGTCGTGGCGACGGAGGGCGGCCTGGGGGGTGCCGGCGATCTCCTTCATTTGCTCATGCGACAGTACGTCGAAGAGAGCTTTGGAGCGCTCCCGGAGCGGAGCCGCCGATGTCCCTCGTCTGCTCCTGCGACAGTACATCCAAGAGAGCTTCGGAGCGCCATGAGGCCATGGTTGAAGTGGTGCCGACAGAAGGAAGGGACCGGAGGAAAATAAGTGTGGGTCTTTGACTATGGCTGGGAGTTGGGGCTCAAGTTAATATAGTGGGCGAATGGCAATGAGCCGCGGCAGACGGATGGACAACTAGCGCCGGAGTAGGTTCGTCGGGCATGAATGCGGACGCTGCTTCAGTGACTTAACTGCAGATGCGCTTGGGTGTCTGACATGTGGGCCCAACGGCCGTCTGGCCCGCATGTCAGTGACACACCAATTGCACCTGCAGTTAAGTCCAGTGAATGCAGCATTGACATTCTGGAGAGACGGTGACCGTTGCAGGTGCATGCAGACTGTTTGACTGGTCAACCATACAAATACGGAGCTATACGCTGAGCCAGCGACCGTATAATCACCATATCTCGTATACAATGATCAAAGTGAGCTATCAAGACAAGTTTGATGACCGCCAATGCATTTTACTCGGTAATAAATGACCAGGATTGAAGGGGAATCCTAATTTGCTTCGTCTTCTGTCCTTGAGCTCTTAACAAACCAATGCACTATATGGTTGTCCAACCACTCCACCCCAGAGCTCTCTCACCAAATGTCGTTCATGCCACCGCGCCGCACACTAACCGGTAAGGTAGCGATGGCATCCCACCGCGCCGAGTTCCTCGCCGCCCACGAACGCACACAAAATGGTAGGGAAGCGATGGCATCCCGCTGTTCCGAGTTCATCGCCGCTCGCGATCTCACAACTATGTGGGAGGAATTTGAAGATGCCAAGGCCGAATGGGCGGTAGAGCAAGAGGCGGCCAAAGCCGCACAGAGGGAGCGGAAAAGTCAGAAAGCACTCAAGAAAAGAGAGGCCCGCTGCCGCAAGAAAGAAAAGGACGCACGCGCTGCTGTGGAGAGGTCGGCGGAGATCCAAGCACGGTGGGGTGTCGCCGACAAAGCTGGGAAGGAGAACGACGGCGTCTGTCCAGCATGTGAGAAGTAGTAGTACTAGTAGTTAGCGTGTGTGTCTGTGTCTGAGTATGAGCATGTACCAGTGCTACTAGTTACTACTGTAGTTTTTAGAGCAAATTACCAGTACATTAGCCTAGACTAAGTGGAAAAATTCCTATCCTATGCATCAAATGGCATCTCTTTCTCTATAGGAATTGAGATGCATGTCATCTCACTTCCTATGATTTTCATATTCCTATCCTATGAACAAAAGGAGGCCTCTGTTGGAGTAAATACTGTAGCTAGCAATACTGCTAGTACAGTAGTTTTTTTCAAGAAGCAGAATTCAACGAAGTCATGATGGTTCCTTCGTCCGAGCAACTTCAAAGTGGGAAGTGGGCCTGTGATTTGATGGCTCATTAGTCATTGTTACTGCGGCATGACGACCTGGGTGACTCTCCCTTGGAGTTCTGTGTGCATGGCAAGTGGACCAGGATGGTCGACATCCCACATGTTGGCGAACGGAAGTATTCTTTCCGATATCGAGGAGCAAGGAAACCGCGTGGTATAGTATCACTGCTGATTGGTTCGCAAAAAAAATAGTATCACTGCCGATTTATAATTATTTTTTATTTCGGATGAAGGCTAGTGTTTCAACTCTTACGATGAAGGGTGCCAAACACGGCACGTGCTAGATGTCCCACACGTCAGCGAAAGGAGTGGGACATGAACAACGTGGTAGAGCCCAGCGTAAAAAAAACAGTGTGGTAGAGCGTCTCCACTTCTTCCACTTCTGGGTCGGAGACCACACGTAGTAGTACTTAGCTGTATGAACGATACAAAGTGCGACCTGGAGAGAAGACACGTCTAGTTGGAAGGTCTCGGGGCATACACGTAAACAAATATAAAAGTTAATATGTGCCTCCAACTAATATAGTAGTAGTAGAGTACTTAGACACGTACTCCATAACATCACCGTGCATTGCACGTACAACATTTAGTGGTAGTACGTAGTAAGAGACAAATGCCACCCAAGAGTTCCCTTCTCGGCATACTTTTGGGTGTTTGGTAGAGTGTATGGAGGGTGCATGAGTTCACACTAGTTTAGCACAAATACACTAGAAGCATGCATGAAGAGAGCATGCATGAAGAGGGGTGTTGAGTTGAGCATGCATGAAGAGGGAACAACTATGCTGAGACGAGAACGCAACCAAACACACCCTGTATGCCACGCATGTTCATACCATTTGTGCCTTTCTACTTCACTTACTGCGCTACATTACTCAGGTTCATATGTCCACTCCTCGGTACATGTCCATCTCGTAGTTCCAATGCCACGTGTTCTTCATATAGATGGAACGATCGTTGCATAACACGTGCGCCTTGATGCTAGATGTCTCGCGTGTTGGCAAAAGGATGAACAAAGCTCACATAAAAAATAGAGTGGAAGAACATAGATTCTGGACGACCGAGAAGGAGCAAGGAACCTCGTGGTGGAGCGTATGCACCCATAATATTTAATATTATTCAGTGATATAAAATTAACCAATCATCTCCACAGTGGACTGGAAGAGTACGAAACACGGCAGCCCAGTGTAGTTACATCATACTAGTACATGCTAACCCACGCTATCACCATATTTCTTGGCTTCCGTGTGACACCTATCTCTAGTATTACAGTAGCATGTATCGCTTCTCCCTCCTCGTCTCTATCAAAGTGCGGCGGGCTGGCGTTTCTGCCATCTATTGAGGTCGGTTAAATATCACATGTTAGCGACATGCCAAGAGCATTCTAAAAAAAATCCTTTCACATTCCGTTTTCAAAAAGAAAAAATTCTTTCACGTATGAATTTGCCTGTATGCTTTGAGCAACTTGCATGTCCTATACTGCTCTTGTTTGATACTCTAACTTAGCTAGAGGTTAGACTAACTCATGACTAACCCTGAACTAACTGTAGCTAAAGAGGTGTTTGGGTGACAGGGTTAGATTGTTAATAAATGCACTTCATGGAGAGAGAAAAGTGATTTTTCAGTGGTCCCAATGAGAACTATCTCCAGTTAGCACCTCTTGGGTGGGATAGTTTTTTTTGGTGGGTTCGGTGCAACTTGCTCCAATTTAAACCCTCATGCTTGGATACTTTAGGGCTATTTGAGCCCCAACTAGCTCAAACTAACTCTAACCCATGGATCCAAACAGGGCCTATGGCCAGTCTCGACGCGGAGCAGTCGCGTGCACCGGGAAGCGGCGCTCTCTCGGCCGTTGCGCCACTTCAAAGCCGGCGCCAGTGAGAGGTCGCCTCCGCTCTGGCCGGGCATTAATGCGGCACTGACGCTCCAGGCGACACTGACCGTTTCACGCGGGAAGCGCGCGCTGGCAAGGGAGTATAGGTTTTGAACCGTTTCAGGTGTAGTAGTAATGGTAGTTTAAAAAACTACTCAATTATTGCACTTAGTTTCCTAAGAAATTGTGGTAAAAAATGTTACTCCACAGCCCGCTTCCCTTCTCCTTCCTGCTCGTGATTTACGTGGCCATGTTAACGTGGTTGTGTCAAAAAAAATGTCACTTCCTGCTCGTGATTTGCATTATATAATTACAAGCAAGATTCTCGTGCATTGCACGGAACATCAATATGCATTTGTTTTACAAAAACACCTGTTGTGATTGACCCATGCAGGAGTAATCCCATGTGTAAAAACTAATGATATCTCGAGAATTTTATCGGAAAACTGGTATCTCGAGAATGTCATCGAAAAAATGAAAGATGAGAGATAAGGCGAGGAGGAGTGGAGCGTGGTGGTGACTGGTGGTCGGAATGGGCGGAGGCATGGGGATGGACAGCGCCGGCAGGCGGCAGCGGCCACCATTCATGCTAGGTTGTTCCAGAGACTTATTCTTTTTTAATTGCTGAGCAATGAGGTTGCGGGAGATAATGATGTGGAGAGAGGTGCGGGTATCTTTTGTAAAATTATCATAGTTTGCTTCCTATCCATCAGATATAGATCATACGGTCTGTATTACAAGATGGCAGGCACACCATCATCGCCAACTCGGTTTTTTATAAGGGTATACAGATGATAAGTTTGCTGACTACTAAAGTAAAGTGGAATCTGTCCATGTTATGCAAGTAAATAAAGGTGATTGTTTATCATACGGGTAAGGTTGGATGAAGGGTGGTAGGAACAAATGCTCCGCCTAGAGCATGTGTGTGTGAGATGGAGTCTTAGTGT
>NC_041381.1:274139641-274241316 GCF_002162155.2 Triticum dicoccoides
GGAGGCAAGAGAAGGTGTGTGCGCGTGAGAGGAGTCGACATCGAGAGAATGTGTTTGTTCGAGAGACACCACGGAAGACTACTATATATCGATGGTGCATGTAGGCAGGAATTAAACAAAGGGATGGTCTTATTGGTTTTGGGGATATAGGGGAAGAGTGAGAGGCGCGCGGGTCGGGGGGGGGGGTAGCCAGAAGGAGATCGTTAAGTGTGAGTGTGTGTTTTGCACATCCAGGCAGAAGTTATGTGCACAAAAGAGGAGAACGATTCGATGTGGCGTTAGGATTGAGGGTAATTAACTACGTATGGAGACATAGAGACCTTGAATGTGCATGTGTGAGAGGTATACATGTATACGTGGGATGTGTGTGTGTGCGCGCGCGCATGATCGAGATAAAAGAAAGAAGACATAAGTCCTAAGATCAACGACATGGGAGAGATGGATCGGTATGACAATATGCATGCATGTCAGAATGCAGGGAAGAAGGCCCGACAATTGAGCATGTGTTTTTGTCTTTAAGAGATAGTGGCGTGGGCTGGAGCATGCATCTATGGCGAGCAGAGGGGGTGAGGCGCAACGATTGTGCAAAAGAGATCAACCTATAAATGCATATGTATGGATAGACATATATAGTGTGGGTGATAGGAAGCAAGACTCCGTGCGAGAAAGAAATGTTGACGTAGAAACTACAAATAGATACAGAGATGGAGATGCTAGCTAGAGAGACATCCGTTAGTTTGGGTGTCGGAGATGACCGTCGGGTGGTTCAAAGGGTGAAGTTATATATGTGTGTGAGAGGGCACTTGGCTGCATGCATGTAGAGAGAAACATATGTAGTGTGCGTGATAGGAATCAAGAGTGAGGGCGAGAAAGAAGGTTGATGGAGAAACAGATAAATAGAAAGATAAAGATGCTAGCTAGTGTGCGCTAGAGATAGGAGTCGAGTGGATCAGAAGGCTGGGTTATGTGTGTGGCTGTGAGAGAGATAGAGAGAGGGTGCATGTGAGTCACGTACAAACAAATATCAGAGAGAAATGGGATCCAGAGAGACGGAGTTTTGTGTCTGCGAGAGAGAAAGATATTTCACAGCGAGAGTGGTAGCTAGAGAGACATATGAGGGAACACAAGATATCTCTAGGGAGAGAGGGTGTGTTTGAGCGACATACAAGAGAACAATGGAGAAATATGAGACCCTGGGAGACAGATGTGTTTGTGTCTGAGAAAGAGATATTGAAGAGGAAGAGTCGTAGATTCTCATATCTAAGGAGCGAAAGACATCTCTGTATGAGGGGTGTGCGAGTGGCACACATGGGAATAGTTGAGAGAAATGAGACCCCGGGAGACAAAGTTTTGTGTTTGTGTGAGAGAAAGAGATTCCACATGGAGAATCATATCTAGAGACACATAGCAGGGAGCGAGATATACTTAGAGAGAGAGATAGAGTGATAAATGTCGATGGAGAGAGTACCGTCAGTGCGTTACGAAGATAAAAGATCATTGACGACATACAGGTAGCACGAGAGATGCCTGAGAGACGATGAACGCGTATAGGTCTAGAGAGATAGTCCTATATAAGCATGAGTGATAACTATATGAGACGAATATCTGGATTAAAGGGGATTCAAATATTTAAACTGGAGATCACGACATCGATAATATCATAACGCAAATTGGTGTATCAAACATGCATATTCATTTGAATTTGGGCACACGTGTAATGTTATATAGTTTATCAATATTAGTGATCCATAGATTCTTCAATTACAAACAATGCATGGTTTATATGCAATTAGTGTCTAAACGGGATTACACTATATGTTGCGTGTGTGATACACATTATACATGTTTGAGAAGTTAAAAAAACCCCGCATGAAACACACATTAATTGGAGACAGTTAGCGAGGAATGCATACATTGGATTTCAACATAAAGTGGTTTCAAATATTTGAAAATCCAAATTGATGGATACAACCTTATGAATCTGAGATCATGCCATTTGTAAACCATATTTATGTATAAATGGTGTTGTGCTTTTGAAAGTATATATGTAAAAAAATGATGTATATAGAATGTAATTCCAATTGAAAATGGATCCCGCCCGAAAAAAAATAGTAGAATACAAACGGGATTCGAATTGAGTTGGCACAGTAAACGTGCACTGTGCAAAATTTGAACGAAGCGGGGAAAGTCGCAGTAACCGCTCGAAACCAAAATCCGCGAGATGGAAATCACTACTGCCTATCCCTGCCGCGCAAAGCCTATCTGCTGGATTTCTATAGGTTTCGATAGGGGTAGGTTTGTAATTTCACCCAAACGTGATGTAACCGCCTCTCACCCGGATTCATACACGGTGGGCGCCAAAACGCAATGTGCCCTCGGCCGAAATCGACTCCCTCCCCGATTCATATTCATACACGGTGGGCACCAAAAGCAAACTCTCGTCGGTAAATATTCGGTGTATGCGAGATTATCGTCCTATCCCCAACCGACTAATGTTGCTGTGATGTAGTAGAAATTTGAAACGGGGGCTAAGTTTGTAAATTTCCTCGCATTTGAGACAAGCGCGCCCTGACTACATGGTTCCCCCCTTCCTCTCTACCTCCCTTTTCCCCATTCGTACTCCGTGGGCGCCAAAACACCCTCTCCACCCCACCCTCCTCCGTCAGCCGCCGTCCGCCACCCCATCCACCGCCGTCCTCCTCCACCATGCCGGAGCTGATACCCCGACGCTGCCGTCCATTACAAGACATTGACCTCTCTCATCCACGCCTTTGGACTGGGATCCTTGCATCCCATCCTCTCGCTTCATCCCCGCCGTCGTCCACCTTGCTGGCGCCGCTCCTACGACCGTCTCATCCACCGCGCCCCGCCGCCACTGTCTACCCTCCTAGATCTGCTTCCACGCTGCCGACAGCCATTGCTACCGCAGCACCGTCAAATTCTCACCAGATGCGTACATGGCGCCGCACCAGAGGCGGTACTCTTTCATATCTGCTCAACTTATTTATCGCAGCAAGAAAATAGATCGCCACTGCTTTACTCTGATTTCTTGTCTTGGTTGCGAAGTTGCCTTTGTCCGGTTTGCACCTTCAGATCCACCATGGCACGCTCAACACTATACTCCCAATGCTTACGGTTTTCCCCTTTTATATTCCACACTAGTTAAATCATAGTAGACTAAATTTCAAAATTGGGTCAGTCGATTTTTCAGAGCTCGCCGAAGTTCGCCGGTGCGATCCAAGGGGCTTGGGTGGTTGTGGGGCCTCGCCGAACAAAGAAAACTCGAGGCGGGTGGGGGTGGGGGTGGCGGAGGAACACAGGCGGTGGGGGCCGGTGGTCCGGCCGGTGGCCCGTGCGGTGTTCTATATGGGAAGAATCAGAGACGAGGAAGAAGAAGGGTTAGGAGACGTAGGATCTTCATCCAACCGCCTGAAATGGTCGAGAGACAGCTGGGAGTTGCATTGTTAATGCACTCTGGTTCATCATGTGTGGGCACTACGCAACCAACATTTTATTATCCAAAATCTGCTTGCTCTTCTTTACCATGTTCGATAGTGCTGGCCTGTACGTGATTGATAGGCTTTCAATTACTAGCGGCAATACAACACCGTATTTTCAAGCCAGTTCCACTTTCCCGATTTATATATCGTTGTTATGGTGTACCCCTGTTATGTACACTATGATCTGCCTAGTTGTTGTGTGCTCTTGTTATCATGGTATGGCAATAAACTATCTATACAATATATTATGAACCTATCATCTACCAGCTATCCTTACTTCTGGAGCCTATTTTTTTGTGTACTTGTGCTAGATTATATAAATGCATGCACGATATTACAGCACACATGATCTCTCTCATCAGAATCCACTGATAGCACATAAGTGTTTACAGGGGCGCCCCTATATTAGAATATCATCTGCATTACAAAGATAATCTCACAACTATTTATGTTTTCATGGTTCTCAGATATTATACGCAATTACAGTGAATATCAGAACCCGCGCATCAGAAGAATATTGTGGAACACTTCAATGACTTACAAAATTGGCACCAAGGCATTGAGTGCCATTTTGGAAGCAATGAAACTCGTACGCTCCCCACCTGTTGATTCTTGTTCAGAATATCATTCTAATGACTATTCTAACCTCGAGAAGTCAAAGGCAGATGGCCTGTCCTGTTCACCCATCAAGGTGCATGTTCTAATTTGGCAAGGTTTTATTGATTGCGCGTATCTTGCATATGTTGTCTTGCATTTCTTCTACTTTGTTGCACCACCATCTGCTTAGTTTACTCATCATATAACTCGAGATGCTATGCCCATCCATTATCAATACATATTCCATCTATCGTCATACCATGTTTTTCCACTCAAATGATGTTCTTGTGCATCAGACATCAAAAAGGAAGAGGGTGATTTCCGAACCTGAAGGAGCACCAGCAAAGTCCTTGAAAAACGTGGTGGTGCCGGAGAAATCAGACAGCACCCCACTTATATTGGTTGTACAACCAGTGACACAAAACATAGGACCGACTCCAGCAGACTATACCCATACTTCACTGGCCACACCACTAGCCCCACCACACAGGACCTGCACTCCAGTAAAAGGTATACCGATTTCATTTGCCATAGCACCAGCCGTACCACAGAAAAATCCCACTCCAGCAAAAAGTACAACAAGTCCACCGGCCGAAGACCTATCCCAACTGCAGAGACGGTCAATTCCTGCAGATTGGAACCCCATTCCATTTATTCCCAGTTTAAAAGACAATGCTTTCAATGTTGTTAGGGACTACGTGCATATATTCCCATCATGGGAAGATTATAGTGAAGACAAACACCATTTTCACATCTTCCTGTCCAACTTACGTGTAAGTGCTATTATTCATGGTTATTATTTTCCTGTTTTCTGTTGATCGAACACATCAATGATTTACATTACATTGTTGTAACTAGGTGAGGATCAATCTGGATAGTCATGAAGAGCAAAGCTTGCTTGTGCTTTTCAAGGAAGCATTGCAGCAGTATCGGTGTTACCTGAGGAAATCACACTTTGATGGCAAGTCTATAAACGAATTTCCGGTGAAGTCTCCTGTGCTAAATTTAGAAGACATTGAATGGAAAAACCATGTTATGCACTGGTCTCGTTCCTAGGATGAGGTACTGTCTATGAAATCACATGACAATTTGAACTTCTACTTTTCCGCATGTGCCTTATGGATCTTTTTTGCAGGAAATCGGCTCGAAGAAGAATTCCAGTTTGAAAAGAACGACGGGATATCGCAAATATGATGCCCCCTGCTTTGCTCTTGTTAGTACCTGTTGTCCTATATCACTGTACTTGCATACATACCTGGTTCATTATGTGACAGCAGTATGCATGATAGCTTGTTTATCAATTGTTCGCTCCAAATTATCTGATCTGTATGAATGGTTACATTAGTGTAGAATATCTCCAATGCCAATGAATTTTTTTAGCTCTGCATTGTTCTTGTAAGTACATGCTGTCCTTTATCAGTGTACTTATATTGACAGGTAGTTGTTCATGTACCATCACTCTGCAGCTTATTTTCCTTTGCCCTCCATTTTCTACACATCAGATCTATATTTACTCTTACCATAAGGTTGGTACTGAAGAAGTTTAGCTGTGCATTGCTCTTGGCTGTGCCTTTTGCCTGTATCGCTGCACATACATTTATAGCTACTTGGTTACGTAGCATTACTCTTCATCTTATCTTAAATATTCTCCATTTTTTCGTATATTATAACATCTATATTTACTCTTAACAAAATGTAGAATAAAGGCAATGCTTATGAAGAACATTCTGTGCTAAACTTCTTAAATTGCCCCCCCCCCCTCCCATTAGCATGGACAAGGGCTTTATAGAGCCTGTCTTCACCAGTAATGTAAGTTTGTCCTTCTCAAGCCTTCAAACTTTGTTTTGTATATTTGGTTAGGCATGACTGCAACAGCTGTTTATTTTTGGTGTTTGCATCAAATTGCATGTTTAAAGTTTATTATGTAGTTCATAAACAAAAGTTTGTCCTTCTCAATTTAAGTTTTCAGTTGTACAACCAAGTTCCTTCTTCATACCATGTAAATTAAACTATACAGAGCAAGTGATCTTCTTTTGCACTGCATGTATGCTTCTGTTCTTCATCCGTAATCCAGTGGTGTGGTGAACCTACCCACTACAGCACAATGTCATATTCTGCAATGTCTTAACTATGAACAATGTCATATCATTCTACTATTATTTAAACCGCCTCTTTATTTGCCAATCTGAAATGGGACAAATTGACAGCACACTAACCATTGATACTTATGAGTTCTTGATCTGTAATCCAGTGGTGTCGTGAAGCTGCCAACTCCTTCACAATGTCAATTCCTGCCATGTCTTGACCTGAACAATACCATATTGTGTTAATGCAATTTTAAACTGTGTCACTTTATTCGTCAGTAAGAAATGTGATGAATTGTCAGCACTGATACTTTTATGTGCAAAAACTGTCATCTGTCTGCTTGTTTATCTTTCATAGTGAGGAAGATATAAGTGTTGAACAAGCGCAATCTCATCATCTTGCTCAGTTGCTTGCGCTGCAGCTCCCCAGCAGGGCTAACCTTTCTTGAACTCTATTGAAGTGTTGTCGGTTTTGTATATTATTTTGTTGGCATGTTTATTTGCACCGGTGGCAATCTTTGATGCCCACTGTATGTAATCTGTTGTCTGCTTGTGCTTTATTATCATAGTGGCGAACTTTGATGCCCAGTGGATGTAATATGTCGTAATTTCTTTATTGTATAGTCTAGGTTTTTTCTTTCACGATGCTTCAGGTATTTTACTATATATATATATATATATATATATATATATATATATATATATCTTGTCTTTGCAGTAAACCGGCCAAACCGTAAAATTACGGTACATAATCGGGCCGTCATGCAATCACGATGTATGATCCGCATCATGGGCCCCGTCAAACTGGCCACTAGTAGATTCGGGCCTTTAATAGGCCGAGTAACCCCCGGCCCTCTTTTCGCAAGAAAACTCAATGGGCTTTTAGGAGGCTGAGAAGTGGGCTGGGCCTGAAACGTGCCGAATGGCTCACGGGCCGGCGGCAGCCTGAAATGGACCCCGGCCCATGATTGTGTGAATCAATTCACGAGCTTTTAACAGGCCAAAGTTGTCTCGGTCCTTGTTTGGCCCAGTCAGATATCGGCTGCGAGCAGGCCGGATGCAAACCGGGCCATAGTTAGGCCCAACTATATGACGGGCTTTTAACAGGCCGAAATTAATATAGGGCCAAAATGTTAAATGGGCCCTTAACAGGCCGAAACTAATATCAGGACGAATTACTAAATGAGCCTTTAGCAAGTGGGCCCAAAAGCATAGCGTCCAGTCAACAGGCCGAATCTGATATGGGCCATAATTGAGCCCAAAGCCTTTTAAAGGGCCGGACCTGATCTGGGCCGTGATGTGGCCCAGAAACTAGGAAGCTTTTAATGGGCCGGATCTTATATGGGCCACTACTAGGCCCGGAACGTGGCAGGCCATTAATGGACCGGATCAATTATGGGCCGACATTTGACCCAAAACATGGCAGCCAGTTAATGGGCCGGCCTACTAGGGTTCTGATACGGAGCATCCCATGTTCATCTCCATGTACACCTTCATAGCACATCAAGCCCCAAGTGGACCTACCAGAACTAAGGTGAACCCGCTCTTCTTCGAGAACATCATGAATATCCATTGGACTTGCTTGCTACCTCACCAAAGTGCTCTATGTGTCCTTAGGTACGAAGACCGACGCCCACAAGCTGGTGAGGGACACCCCAAAGGAGTTGGAGAAGGACCACAAGGCCACAAGGAGGAAGAAGGAGTGCAACAGGACCAAATCTGCACCTCCCAGGCGACCCCGTGCCCACGGGCCTCGAAGACCCGGTGCGCACGGGCTACTCAGAGAGTTTGCGCTGGAGCACCCCGTCCGCACGGGCCTGTACTGTGCCCACGGGACCCCAACTTATGCCGTGCGCACGGGCCCTACAGGATGGACGGCTGTGATTGCTGTTTGGGCCTCCTCTTCACCCACTTCGACCCCAAGACTATATATTCCGTACCTAGACCATTTGTTAGGGTTAGCAAAGTAGTTGATACACATTTGTGAGCTTTGCTCCATGGATCCACTCCACTAGGAGATCAAGACCTCCTCTTGGAGTGACCAAACATCAAGACCTCCTTCTTGGGGAAGGATCCCAATCATAGGATCATCAAGCCCTCATCTCCTCCATAGGATTTGAGATGAACTCTACCATGTATCTTATTTCCCTTTGTTGTTCATGTACCTTGTGGATCTTATGTGTTTGATTGTCTAGTGGATGTGTGATTTGACTTGTTCTTGAGTGCTCCTCTTGTTTTCCCTCCTTTGTTCATCTTGTTCTTCGGGATTCCACCTCCAATTCATGAAAGATCTTCTCTATAGGGTTCCAACCTACATCATATGGTATCATGAGCCATGGTTTCTCACGAAATTGGAGCCCCCTCTTTGTTTTCTAGCTTGATTTTGTTGTTTTTGTTCTAAATACGAAAATTCCCCACCAAAAATAGCCCCAAATTTTTTTGTGATTTGTTGGTTTGATGAGATTTTGTTGGATTTGGTCCATGGATTTGGTGTTTAGCAAGTAGATCCACCCCTCTACCATCTTCCACTTCCTTCCACCTTTCGTTTTTGACCTCAAATTGGATTTTCCCCACGGATCCGGAGCAGTTCGTCCGCTCTCAGAGGACCCCGTGCACACGGGCCATCGGGACCCCGTGCACACGGGACCCCCATGCACACGGGCCAGCCAGACCCCGTGCGCACGGCCCTTCTAGTGCGTTTCGGCCACTGCCATACCACCCCATACCACCCCCATACCCCAGCTACTCCCCAGCCACGAGATCCATCCATTTGGCCGCCCAGATCACAAGAAATCTGCCAAACCCGCGAGTCCCAGGTGACTCCGTGCCCTCGGTACGTGTACCGTGCGCACGGGACCCCGTGCCCACGGGCCCTAGACCCCGTGCGCACCGCCCTCCCAGAAACAGCTGCGTGCAGTTCACCATTTCGGGCATAACTTCCACATCCGGAGTCCGATTTTCGCGTTTTTTAGCTCGTTGAGTAGCTATTGACATCCCCCATCCACCTACATAGTCACCATCACCATTTGACTCCATAAAAATTTTGACATTTTGGCATTTTTGCCTAGGCCTTCCACCATATCATCCGCAAAACCACCATAGCCTTCCACAACCTAACCCATTTTACTCCATTTAGCATTTGTGGTTGTTTGAGTGGCGACGTGAGTCTCCAAAGGTGTTTCGGCTACTTAGGGACAATTGCCTCTTCACAAACCACCACCACTTCCACCATTTGACATTTGTCATTTGACATTTTGAGTTTGCGGTTTTTTACCGTTTCCTAAGGTGTTTCGGCTACTTAGGGACGGGTCTACATCATCTTGGTATCTACATCAAGAACACCGCTACTCATCATCGCAAAGGACGGTAACCTCGACAACACCATTGTATATTCCCCTTACAATTGCATTGTTAACCCCTAGCCCATTTTGCGTTACTTGCCTATCGAGACTAGCCATTTGTGATAGAGGCAAAGGTGTCCCGTCTTTCGATGAGATGGTGGATTTCGCTTTGGTGGAAGTCGACTTTGACGATCCGACTACGAACGTGTGAGGACGTCGCGCCTTAGCAATCGCTAAACCAACTCCGAGAGGTTATTGACCACGCCGGAGCACGATCAACCTGACCACGAGGGTCTGTTTCCTGCGAGCAATCGAAGAACAATCAAGAAACTAAGATTGCAATCTGCATATTGCGAATATAAGATGAAAGCTTTATTGATCAAGGTGGGGTTCCGAGACGTCTTTGTCTGGTCGTTGAACACAAACGAAGTACGTGAAGTTGCAGCTATGGCAAACTTTAATCTAAACAAAACCCAAAGTCTAAACGATGCCCTAAGGGCTGTATATATGGAGGAAGAGGGGGGGGGGAATTTCGTGACCCTTGGTGGAGGGGTCCGAAATCAACCCTATCTCTTGTTTCCCCACACATACGGACTCTAAAGTAGCCTATACTTATGTATTTCGAAATTACATGGGCCTGGCCCAATAATAAGGTGACGCGGCACCTATAATAGCCTCGGGACGAAATTTATGAAGTGGCATCTTGTATATTTCATCCAAGGCTTCATGCACCCATTATGGTGGCTTCAAAGTCCTGAAATCATCACTTGTAACTCCGTTCTGGTTCCCCTTGCGCATGGCATCATCTCCATGCTCGTTCTTGCTCCAATGTCCATCCTTCTCCAAGCTAGGCCCTTCATTTGTAAGCAAAACAAATGTATCCAATTTAGGCAGCATCATATTCTCATGAACATTAGAATCATTACCAAGAAACGAAAGTACCTGATAATTTAATTGGCGTGCGCGAGCTCTAGTAATTGGTCCAGTATATGTAGCAGTAGGGGCTGTGGGTGTAACAATGGTATTGATGTCCTCATCATCCTCCCCTTCTTGAAATGAAGTCGTCCTCGACGGAAGCTCATCTTCCTCACCCAAATAAGGCTTCAAATCTGCAATGTTAAAAGTGGGACTAACCCCAAAATCTGCAGGCAGCTCAAGTTTATATGCATTATCATTTACTTTCTCCAACACCTTAAAGGGACCAGTAGCACGTGGCATTAGGTTTGATTTGCGCAAATCAGGAAATCTATCCTTACGCAAATGTAACCAAACAAGATCTCCAAGTGCAAACACAACATGTTTTCTACCCTTATCTCCAGCAAGTTTATATTTAGCATTCATACGCTCAATGTTTTCCTTAGTTAACTCATGCATTTTTAAAATCAATTCAGCACGTTCTTTAGCATCAAAATTAACCTTCTCCGAAGATGGAAGAGGCGACAAATCAATAGGTGCACGAGGTAGGAAACCATACACAACTTGAAAAGGGCACATCTTAGTAGTAGAATGCAATGAACGATTATAAGCAAATTCAATATGAGGCAAGCATTCCTCCCACATTTTCTTACTATTCTTCAAAACAGCCCTAAGCATAGTAGACAATGTTCTATTGACTACTTCAGTTTGTCCATCAGTTTGGGGGTGACAAGTAGTACTAAAAAGCAGTTTAGTCCCCAACTTAGCCCATAAACATCTCCAAAAGTGGCTAAGAAATTTAGTATCACGATCTGAAACAATAGTATTTGGCACACCATGCAAGCGAATAATTTCACGAAAGAACAAATCAGCAACATTAACAGCATCATCGCTTTTATGACATGGTATAAAGTGTGCCATTTTCGAGAATCTATCCACGACAACAAATATGCTATCCCTCCCCTTCTTTGTTCTAGGTAAACCTAAAACAAAGTCCATAGATATATCCTCCCAAGGAACACTAGGTACAGGCAAAGGCATATATAAACCATGAGGATTGAGTCGTGACTTAGCTTTTTGACATGTAGTGCAGCGAGCAATAAAACGCTCAACATCCCGTCTCATCTTTGGCCAAAAGAAATGTGTAGCAAGTACGTCCTCCGTCTTCTTCACGCCAAAGTGTCCCATTAGTCCTCCTCCATGCGCCTCCTGCAACAACAAAAGACGAACGGAGCTAGCTGGAATGCATAGCTTGTTAGCACGGAACACAAATCCATCATTAACGACGAACTTGTTCCATGTTCTTCCTTCTTTACAATTTTGTAATACATCTTTAAAATCAGCATCATGCACATATTGATCTTTGATGGTCTCCAAACCAAATATTTTGAAGTCAAGTTGTGAAAGCATAGTATAGCGACAAGACAATGCATTAGGAATAACATTTTCTTTACCCTTCTTGTGTTTAATGACATAATGGAAAGTCTCAATGAATTCAACCCATTTAGCATGTCTACGATTCAGTTTAGCTTGACTTTTAATATGTTTCAAAGATTCATGATCAAAATGTATAACAAATTCTTTGGGCCACAAATAATGTTGCCGTGTTTCTAAAGTCCGAACAAGAGCATATAATTCTTTATCATAAGTAGAATAATTCAGACTAGGCCCACTCAATTTTTCAGAAAAGTATGCAACAGGTTTGCCATCTTGTAATAACACACCTCCTAATCCAATTCCACTAGCATCACATTCAAGTTCAAAAGTCTTATTAAAATCGGGAAGTTGGAGTAAAGGAGCATGTGTCAACTTATCTTTCAATACCATGAAGGCTTGTTCCTGTGCGGTACCCCAAACAAAAGGCACATCCTTCTTTGTAAGCTCGTTGAGAGGTGCAGCAATGGTGCTGAAATCTCTCACAAAACGCCTATAGAATCCAGCGAGGCCAAGAAAACTCCTCACTTGTGTGACCGTTTTGGGCTGCGGCCAACTCTCAATAGCTCCAATCTTGGCTTTATCAACTTCAATTCCCTGTGGAGTAACAACATAGCCAAGAAAAGATACTCGGTCGGTGCAAAAGGTGCACTTCCCAAGGTTACCAAACAAACGTGCATCACGTAGAGCAATAAAAATAGCACGTAAATGTTCCAAATGTTCTTCCAAAGATCTGCTATAAATCAGTATATCATCAAAATAGACTACCACAAATCGTCCAATGAAAGCACGTAAAACTTCGTTCATTAGTCTCATGAAAGTACTAGGCGCATTAGTTAACCCAAAAGGCATGACTAACCACTCATATAATCCAAACTTAGTTTTAAATGCTGTTTTCCATTCATCCCCCAATTTCATACGAATTTGATGGTATCCACTATGCAAATCAACTTTGGAGAATATTGTAGAGCCACTCAATTCATCAAGCATATCATCTAGCCTAGGAATAGGATGACGATAACGAATAGTAATATTATTAATGCCTCTACAAGCAACACACATACGCGATGTACCATCCTTTTTCGGCACTAGAATAATAGGAACAGCACAAGGACTAAGGGATTCACGTATATAACCTTTGTCGAGAAGCTCTTGTACTTGACGCATAATCTCCTTCGTCTCCTCTGGATTGGTACGGTATGGCGCACGGTTTGGCAGTGAAGCACCGGGAATTGAGTCGATCTGATGCTCAATCCCTCGAATAGGTGGTAATCCCGGTGGCACGTCTTGTGGAAAGACGTCAGCGAACTCCTGCAAAATATTAGTGATAGCAGGAGGCAAAGAGGAAGGCACGTCCTCAAATGAAAATAATGCCTCTTTGCACACAAAAGCATAGCAAACAGACTTGCTGAAATCTAGCTCATCAATATCAGATTTGGTGGCAAATAAACATGCACTTTTCAATTTAATTTCAGAAGCAACACTAGATGGTTTATTATTAGGCTTCATTTGTTGCTCAAATTCTTTTGCCACAATTTCATTTTCACTCTTATTCTTCTCTTGTTTTGCTTTATTAGCTCTATTAATATCATCTTTCAAAATAGAATCAGGAGTCATAGGAAGCAAAGTAATATTTTTATCCTTATGAACAAGAGTATAGTGATTGTTTCTACCATGGTGTACAGAATTTTTATCAAATTGCCATGGTCTACCAAGTAATAAGGAACATGCTTGCATAGGTACCACATCACAATCAACATAATCAGCATATGTAGATATACTAAAATGCACACGAACAGTACGTGTTACCTTAACCTTGCCGCTGTTGTTGAACCATTGGATGTAGTAAGGATGTGGATGTGGTCTTGTGGTGAGAGAAAGCTTCTCCACCATCTCCATGCTAGCCAAGTTGTTGCAGCTCCCTCCATCTATGATGACGCGCACAGAACGTTCTTTCACAACTCCCTTGGTATGGAACAAATTGTGCCTCTGATTTTCCTCAGCTTGTGTGACCTGCACACTCAAAACACGTTGAGCAACTAAACATTCATACCTGTCAGCGTCTCATGATCAGAATCATCTCCACCATGTTCTTCACGTGTAATAAGAGCCAAAGTCTCCTCATCATAGTCACTAGCGGACTCATATCCACCATCCGCGGTAGCAATCATCACACGCGGAGATTTGCATTCTCTCGCATAATGACCTCCTCCCTTACAACGACGACAAATAATATCACTTGTGTGCCCTGTTGATGCTATGGAAGAAGAAGAACTCTGTGCAGGCCCAGCAGGTGCGCTCTTTGCAGATAATGGTGGTTGTGCCTGTTTTCTTGTATCACGACTGGAGGAGGCACGTGATTGAGGTGCTGGTGCAGTTGAAGTAGAAGATGCACGCGGTGTCCATGATGAAGGTCGGCCTGCAGAAAAGTTAGTTCGCGCCAATGCTTGTCGATCCTGCACTTCACGTTCAGCTTTACAAGCAAGATGGAATAAACGAGTGATATTAGTATACTCCTTATAGTCTAGAATGGTCTGAATCTCTCTATTTAATCCACCCAGAAAACGTGCAAGCATAGCTTCATTCTCCTCAACAATACCACATCTAATCATGCCAGTTTGTAATTCCTGATAATATTCTTCTACAGAATTTTTTCCTTGTCTTAAGCGCTGTAATTTTTGAAGCAATTCACGTTGATAATATGGTGGAACCCAACGAGTACGCATAGCAGTTTTCAAAGCAGCCCAAGTAGTTGGAATAGGATATAATCTACAATGTTCAGACCACCATACACATGCAAAACTAGTGAAAGCACAAACAGCAGGAGCAACTCGTCTCTCCTCAGGATATTGTAAACATGTAAATCGTTGTTCAGTTTCTAACTCCCAAGTAAGATATATATCAGGAACATATCTACCCTCAAATGGTGGAATATTCAATTTTAGTTTAGGAATATGGACATCATCTCGTACCTGAGGTGGTGGTGCAGGCCTACCATTATGAATATATACCTGAGGTCGACCTGCTGGTGGTGGTACAGGTGGATGCACGTAGTGCTGATTTTGATCAACCTCATCCTCATAATCTCCCACATAATCATCCTCCTCCGTATCAGCAGCAGGAGCCACAGAAGTATCAACAGCAGCACCAACAGTTTGGCCAAACGCAAGAGGAACACGGCTTGCTCGGCGGAGGTCTGTTTCGTGACGTGGAGGTAGTCATTGTTGTTGTTGTTGGAGAGGTGCGTTAGGTGTAGCGGGTGGTGGTGGTGGAAGACGCGCGAGCAATTCATTAAACTTGTTATCGAGCTTTGTTTCGAACATCTTCTCAAGGCCAGTGATCTTCTCCATGGCCTCTTCAAAATTGTTCAACACATCTTGCACCTGTTCAGTCATCATTTGCTGAAACTTATCGTGAAGCTCCTTGTTCGATAAATTCTCCCAGTCAATCTCGTCGGCTTGTGATCCTGGCATGGTTAGCAGCAATAGAAACACACAAGAATATGATCCTACAGACTACGAACAAGTGGTGGTGGTGGGTGTCACAAATCCGTCAAGCAAAACTCAAATTCTTACCAGTTCTTACCCAGCAACAGGCGGTGATCAGCAACCGTTGTAGTCAAAACTCTCAAAGCTTGGATAGAGCGATTACCAGGGAGGGTCAAACGCACGACGAGATGTATGTGGAGCTGGGAAGGCTTATAATATGGTAGCAAAAAGGGTCAGCAATAATCAATTCAGAGATGCAAAGTTGAATAAACGCTCAACGACGGTACTGTGCAGGTCCTAGGCTAGACTGTGCTAGAGACGCGAGCCTAGAACACCAACAAAATCACGGCGCGGCACGTAAACAAGGGAGGAGCACACTCTGAATTTTTTTCTCTTTTTTTTTGCACTTTTTTTCCTCTTTTTTTTTGCTCCGCAACAAATTTTTTTCGAAAAAGTCTACAAATGGTCTAAAAACTGCCTAGCTAGAATTTTCCAGACTTAGTTTTTTTTTTGAAATTGGAACTATTTTTCTTCTGCGGATGGCTCGGAAGTTGGGGAGTCCTTCTCTGTCACGACTCGGAGTATCGCGTGATCTGGAAATCGAGAACAATGCAACAATTACTGGACTCGGACTAGGACTGGTGGCGGAGATGAATCTGGTGGAACTCGGACTGGTGGCGGAGATAAATCTGGTGGAGCACGGACAGGTGGCGGATATATGTTGCAGGTGAAATCGGATTGGCGTGATGGCGACGGATATGTGGTGGCGTATATGGATTCGGATTGGCGGTGAATATGTGGTGGTGGTATATGGCAACAGCGACGATGATGATGCAGTGGTGATATATGGCAGCAGCGACGTGACAACCTGTGAACAGAACTCGAAACTCTAAAAGACTAGACGCTAAGACCAGCAACTTGACACGACGATGCAACCGCAAATTCAACAAAGCAAATACAGAAAAGATTATGCAAAGGCTCAGATTGGTTCGGATGGGATGAACTAACCCTAATTTTTTTTTCTTCGCTTTTTCGTGGACTATAGGTATGAAGAACAGACTCGATCTAAACTATGAAAAACTGTAAAATCTCACCGAGCAACCTGGAAATCTGATACCACTTGATAGAGGCAAAGGTGTCCTGTCTTTCGATGAGATGGTGGATTTCGCTTTGGTGGAAGTGGACTTTGACGATCCGACTACGAACGTGCGAGGACGTCGCGCCTTAGCAATCGCTAAACCAACTCCGAGAGGTTATTGACCACGCCAGAGCACGATCAACCTGACCACGAGGGTCTGTTTCCTGCGAGCAATCGAAGAACAAGCAAGAAACTAAGATTGCAATCTGGATATTGCGAATATAAGATGAAAGCTTTATTGATCAAGGTGGGGTTCCGAGATGTCTTTGTCTGGTCGTTGAACACAAACGAAGTACGCGAAGTTGCAGCTATGGCGAACTTTAATCTAAACAAAACCCAAAGTCTAAACGATGCCCTAAGGGCTGTATATATGGAGGAAGAGGGGGGGCGGGATTTCGTGACCCTTGGTGGAGGGGTCCGAAATCAACCCTATCTCTTGTTTCCCCACACATACGGACTCTAAAAATAGCCTATACTTATGTATTTCGAAATTACATGGGCCTGGCCCAATAATAAGGTGACGCAGCACCTATAATAGCCTCGGGACGAAATTTATGAAGTGGCATCTTGTATATTTCGTCCAATGCTTCATGCACCCATTATGGTGGCTTCAAAGTCCTGAAATCATCACTTGTAACTCCATTCTGGTTCCCCTTGCGCATGGCATCATCTCCATGCTCGTTCTTGCTCCAATGTCCATCCTTCTCCAAGCTAGACCCTTCATTTGTAAGCAAAACAAATGTATCCAATTTAGGCAGCATCATATTCTCATGAACATTAGAATCATTACCAAGAAACGAAAGTACCTGATACTTTAATTGGCGTGCGCGAGCTCTAGTAATTGGTCCAGTATATGTAGCAGTAGGGGCTGTGGGTGTAACAATGGTATTGATGTCCTCATCAATTTGAGTATTGCCGGCAACGTTACTTGTGCACATTAGTGATCCACCATTCCATTGCATACATAACATATCATATTGGTATCACATCATCCTTTGTGTCACAATATCGTTCCCGCATATACACAATAACTATCTTGGTTTGTGCATTGTGCAAAAGTGGCCATTGAAAAAAAACAGAAAAAGCTTTTAAGCAAAAAGAGAGCAAAGAGCTCGTGAGCAAGTGCCATAGCATCATACCCCATTGCACATAAGATTGTCATATCCGATCATCTTGGATCATCTTGAGAGAAACACCGGGAACCATACATACTAGCATACTTGGGATAGAAGTTTATCCATTTTGCATCTTATAGGTTGTGCACAAGTGTCGTATCCGCCTATTGAGCAATCGTGCTAGCGTCTCTCTTGAGTTGTGCAACACGAGCGTTTTCCGTGGAC
The DNA here is from genome assembly GCF_002162155.2 of Triticum dicoccoides. Lineage (NCBI taxonomy): Eukaryota > Viridiplantae > Streptophyta > Magnoliopsida > Poales > Poaceae > Triticum > Triticum dicoccoides. The sequence continues at coordinate 274,157,479 of NC_041381.1, forward strand.
TCCACACTTTGTGCTCATTCATTGGTTGCACGACCCCATTTATCTATCCGTGTGTGTGTTTCCGTTTACCTCATTTGCTATTGGTCTACTTGTTTCACTTGTGAATTTGTGAATCTTTTCCAACATTATTGACTCTTGCTAACATTTTGCATCAAATTTTTGTGCCACTATCCTCACCGAGCCCTACCATAAGCTTTTACTTGTAGGTGTGAGTGAACAAGTCCGGTACCAATTCCACTATTCTTTCATATCACATTGAGTGATACAAGATACATCCTCAACTTTGGGAAAAGGTAGCTTGGTATTGTTTATCTCATTTCCTACTCACATTTGCTCGAGTCTTGTGATGGATAGGCAAGGCATTTCCTCTCCGGTCTATAACAACAACGACGGCGTGAACGAGTACATCACCAAAAGGTCCATCTTCAGACTACAACAAGAAATGCAAGGAGCACAATCCACCTTGCAAGAGCGCATCGAGAACCTCTCCATCGACATTCATCTCTCCAAAACAAGGAAAATGGACTACATTGACAACAAGCTTGCCGCACAAAAGGAGGAGCAAGATGCAAGGATGGAGGAGATACGAGCCTTGATCAAGTCATCTTCCCCTTTGTCATCTTCAAGACGACGATGTTCAAGCCACAAGTCTTCGGAGCGCGAAAAAGATGCAAGCGCAAGTCATCCAAATCCACATCTACATGGCGACCACCATCACGTTCGTGATCAACATCGTCATGAAGGGCAAGTCACCTCCAAGCATCATGTGCACGACGACGACGAACGACATCTACTACGAGCTCAAGCACGACAATGACATCATCATCATGAAGATGCTCCACAAGCGCAAGTGCACAAGTCCCAACAAGCCCTACTTCATGCCAAGTCGAAGCTTCATAAGCACAAGAGAAGACCGTGAGACGAGCACCACCAAGACGGCGCTACGGCTACACCAACCACTTTGGCATCTTCGCCAAGTGCTATCGAGGCATCTTCGCCTTTGGACGTACGGCATCTTCGCCTACTTCCCACGAGTACGCCTATAATGACTTCATCAAGTCTAAGGTGACGATCTACGAGCGAGGGCGACACTTCCATCTTCGGAAGCCCCTCAAAGACGATGGCCGAGCATGGAAAACTCCCTTCGGTCATGGACACGAGCTATGAGGCGCCACATCATATGGACCTCCAACACCAAGACGGCGACAAGACGGTCGAGCAAGGGCCATCCCCTTCGACTACAACGACAAGCGCGAACCTCTTCAACAACATGAAGATGGTGCCCATATCGGACTCATCCTCCGAGTCAAGCTACGAGACCACGCATGGAGACATTTGCACCTACATCTCTCCGACACCCACATATGTCGAGATTCCCCATTTGTTATGTGAGGTTGAGCGCCATTTGAGTGACCCCACCAACCATACGAGTGAGAGCATCCTTGAGGAAGTGAGTGAGCCACAACACTTAGAGAGTAAGGTAGTTGACACGGCATGTGAGGCCACTATGATTTCTAACGACTTAACCTCTACTCCTAGTGTGTTTTCTTCTTTGGTGCTAGGTCTCCTACATGACGACATGCCTATCCTCGACGAGTCCATCCCTCCAATGGGAAAACCGATGGCCATTGTGGACGATGATGAACCCCCCACATGGTTCCATCAAGATGAAGATGACAACGAGATGATCTTCAACACCTCACCTACAACACACGAGCGACGCTCCAAAGGTAAGATAGGTGATGGTGCTTCTCTTGTCCCACTAGTGGACCCTCTTGATAATGATTGCTCCCATGATGTTGACCCACCTATTGCCATGCTTCATGCTAGTGAAACTTCTTCATGTCATGACTTACCTATTTATGATGAATACGATGATGACCATGTTGAGTTACCTAGTTGTGATGCTATGCTTCATAGGATATCATGTGAAAATTCTATTGGTCACGTCATGTTTGACAATCCATTGAACTTGTCATATGCTATGAGTGAGATCTCCCATATTGCATCATTTCAATCTCAACATAGTAACTATGCATGCCCCATTAAAATAAATCCCATTTGCACTTATGGCATAGATGACGAAATGATGGTCATTGGCTTTTGCTTCTCTTGTGATGATATTGCCATGCTTCCTTTACATGATTTGCGCAATTCATCTACTATGTCATGCCATGATCACATTGTTCCAAATATGCATTGTTTTGGATGTTGTCAATATTCTCCATGTGATGTTACCACTATTGCTCATGAGGAGACCCCCATAGTTTCCTCATACATATTAGGAGATCTTGATACATTTCATACTTTGCATGATTTCCATGATTGCTTGCACCATATGCATTCCATGAATAACAATGCTCTAGATATTTCCCATGATGCATTACACAATTTGAGTCTCCATTATGCTATACATAATAACAAACCTCTCATGATGGATGACATGTTTCTATATCACGCATCTCATTTATTTGAGCATTGGATATTTGGTGCTAACCAACACAAGCACGTGCGCATCATGATGGATGATGTGTACATCTACCACGCACACACAATTTTTCCTGTGTCTTTGTTTTGTGTAGGTACTCATGTATACTCGTCGACCTCTCAATCCCAAGAGTTGACGAAACGAGCTCTTGAGAGCAATGATGACTTGGGATCCCATGGACTATCCTCACCACCGTCCCCTTCGCGCAAGGACTACGTGCAACTCCTCTACTTGGCTCTCACACGGCTATGGGCCATTTACCACTTCGCACATTATGCTCATTTTACCGTGTTCACTTTGCATGCTATGATTGCTTCTATGCCTTTGCCATGCAATTGTGACCCTTGCTTGCATCTACCCATGTTTCATCATTATGCTACTTCTATGTGTATTTGCATGCTGGTAGAGATCCTTGTTGCTATTGCCATGTTTATCATGTGCCCCATGTTAGTGTCCTCATATCTTGCCTTTATGCTTGTGATATGTCATGTGCATTATTCATGCCCACTATTTGCACACATGACATTCTTGCCATGATTCCTTCTAGTATGTTGCATCTTCGCACTACTAGCTTGCTTGACTTGATTGCTATGATTGCTTGCTTGGTTGCATCACCCATGTTCCACTATTACTTGCTTTCTTGGGTTGATGACATATATGCTCATGCCTCTCACATGATATATCTTGATCATTGTCTCTTGTCTCTATTAGTTGCCTCTTTCATATCCACTTGTATTGAGTGCAACCATACTATGCTTATTGATCTTGGAGACTTTGACACCTTACTTGTGATGCATACTTCTTTCCTTGAGCCTCTTGTATTTGGTTGTTCTCGCATCATATGCCTACATAGTATGAAATGCTCCCTTGTCCTTTCTTATGATGAGCATGATGCATACATTTGTTGGGTATCTCGCCCCTCGAATGATAGGTCTTGCTTTTGCACTAACCTCATTTGTTTTTCCAAGTGTTTCTCATGTTCTTTCATTTTGAAGGATTCACAACGCGGTACCATAAAGACACATTTTGGTTATGTGAAGGCGTACATGATGTGCACCACCATGATTTGTGAGAATCTCCTAAAGGTGAACTCCTTCCCTTTGAGCCATCTTCAAATATGCATATTGGATGGGCCATTCTTTCATTGTTGTTTCCTTCTTGTTGGCTACATGATACATCTATTGGATGGAGGACCGGCATTGGAGATGGACCCTATGGACCTTCAAGTTGAGGTGTGCCACGACATCGACCTATGGTACAACCATGCCTACCGTGTACATGGCGATACAGTTTATGATCCAAGGTCGGATCTTTCCAAAGGGGGAGGAGATGATACAGAGCATCCCACGTTCATCTCCATGTACACCTTGATAGCACATCAAGCCCCAAGTGGACCTACCGGAACTAAGGTGAACCCGCTCTTCTTCGAGAACATCATGAATATCCATTGGACTTGCTTGCTACCTCACCAAAGTGCTCTATGTGTCCTTAGGTACGAAGACCGACGCCCACAAGCTGGTGAGGGACACCCCAAAGGAGTTGGAGAAGGACCACAAGGCCACAAGGAGGAAGAAGGAGTGCAACAGGACCAAATCTGCACCTCCCAGGCGACCCCGTGCCCACGAGCCTCGAAGACCCCGTGCGCACGGGCTACTCAGAGAGTTTGCACTGGAGCACCCCGTGCGCACGGGCCTGTACCATGCCCATGGGACCCCCGTGCGCACGGGCCCAACTTACCCCGTGCGCACGGGCCCTACAGGATGGACGGCTGTGATTGCTGTTTGGGCCTCCTCTTCACCCACTTCGACCCCAAGACTATATATTCCGTACCTAGACCATTTGTTAGGGTTAGCAAAGTAGTTGATACACATTTGTGAGCTTTGCTCCATGGATCCACTCCACTAGGAGATCAAGACCTCCTCTTGGAGTGACCAAACATCAAGAGCTCCTTCTTGGGGAAGGATCCCAATCATAGGATCATCAAGCCCTCATCTCCTCCATAGGATTTGAGATGAACTCTACCATGTATCTTATTTCCCTTTGTTGTTCATGTACCTTGTGGATCTTATGTGTTTGATTGTCTAGTGGATGTGTGATTTGACTTGTTCTTGAGTGCTCCTCTTGTTTTCCCTCCTTTGTTCATCTTGTTCTTGGGGATTCCACCTCCAATTCGTGAAAGATCTTCTCTATAGAGTTCCACCCTACATCTTCTCAAAATCTTGTGGGCCTACAGCTGGGCCGGCCCATTAATGTCGGCGAAATCTCGTGGGCCTTTAGCTGGGCCGGCCCATTATGATCCGCAAGAATTTTGTGGGCCTTTACCTGGGCCGCCCCATTATGGCACACAAAAATCTTGTGGGCCTTTACCTAGGCCGGCCTATTATGACCCGCGAAATCTTGTGGGCCTTTAGCTGGGCCAGCCCATTATAGTCCGCAAAATCTCGTGGGCCTTTAGATGGGCCGGCCCATATGGCCCGCCAAATCTTGTGGGCCTTTAGTTGGGCCGGCCCATTTAAACTTGATTGGTCGTGCCACGTGTCGACGTATCACAGGCGCCTTCTGTCCAATGAGTGGATGACATCTGTCCCAACGATGAGCCGACACGTGTTTCCTCCAGCCAATGATGATTTTACACGTGGAAAATCCCCATTGGTCGGGGCTGTTAACGGGTTATCGGATCCAAAACTTGACCCGATAGCTTAACGGTGTTCCGTTACGGTGGATGCCACGTGTTGGTCACCCATGACGAAAGCACTTTTGTGACGTGCGATTTATCGTCATGGAAGTGGACACTTCCGTGATGATAATTTTGGTAATGTCATCAAACACTTCTACGACAGCACAGGTATGACTATCTTGATTCTGTCATAAATTTTTCATGGATGTACATGCATGACAAAAACGCGACCTACTATGACAAACACGTATCATCACGGAAGTGTATTTTTTTTGTAGTGGAAGTGGTCACTGGAAGCGGAACTGCCTCAAGTACTTAGCGGACAAGAAGGCCGGCAACACCAAAGGTATATGTGACATACATGTAATTGATGTGTACCTTACCACTACTCGTAGTAGCTCCTGGGTATTTGATACCGGTGCGCTTGCTTGTATTTGTAACTCAAAATAGGAGCTGCGGAATAAGCGGAGACTGGCGAAGGACGAGGTGACGATGCGCGTCGGGAATGGTTCCAAGGTCGATGTGATCGCCGTCGGCATGCTACCTCTACATTTACCTACGTGATTAGTTTTAAACCTCAATAATTGTTATTTACTGCCAGCTTTGAGCATGAACATTGTATCTGGATCTCGTTTAATACGAGATGGCTACTCATTTAAATCCGAGAATAATGGTTGTTCTATTTATATGAGAGATATGTTTTATGGTCATGCCCCGCTGGTCAATGGTTTATTCTTAATGAATCTCGAATGTGATGTTACACATATTCATAGTGTGAATACCAAAAGATGTAAGGTTGATAATGATAGTCCCACATACTTGTGGCACTGCCGCCTTGGTCGCATTGGTGTCAAACGCAAGAAGAAGCTCCATGCAGATGGACTTTTGAAGTCTCTTGATTACGAATCATTTGACACGTGCGAACCATGCCTCATGGGAAAAATGATCAAGACTCCGTTCTCTGGAACAATGGAGCGAGCAACCAACTTATTGGAAATCATACATACTGATGTGTGCGGTCCAATGAGCATTGAGGCATGCGGTGGCTATTGTTATGTTCTCACCCTCACTGATGACTTGAGTAGATATGGGTATGTCTACTTAATGAAACACAAGTCTGAGACCTTTGAAAAGTTCAAGGAATTTCAGAGTGAGGTTGAAAATCAACGTGACGGAAAAATAAAGTTCTTACGATCAGATCGTGGAGGGGAATATTTAAGTCACGAATTTGGCACACACTTTAGGAAATGTGGAATCGTTTCACAACTCATGCCGCCTAGAACACCTCAGCGAAATGGTGTGTCCGAACGTCGTAATCGCACTCTATTGGATATGGTGCGATCTATGATGTCTCTTACCGATCTACCGCTCTCATTTTGGGGCTATGCTTTAGAGACTGTCGCATTCACTTTAAATAGGGCTCCGTCGAAATCCGTTGAGACGACACCGTATGAATTATGGTTTGGGAAGAAACCTAAGTTGTCGTTTCTAAAAGTTTGGGGATGCGATGCTTATGTCAAGAAACTTCAACCTGAAAAGCTCGAACCCAAGTCGAAAAAATGCGTCTTCATAGGATACCCTAAGGAAACCATTGGGTATACCTTCTACCTCAGATCCGAAGGCAAGATCTTTGTTGCCAAGAACGGGTCCTTTCTGGAGAAAGAGTTTCTCTCAAAAGAAGTAAGTGGGAGGAAAGTAGAACTTGATGAAGTACTACCTCTTGAAGCGGAAAGTAGCGCAGCTCAGGAAGATGTTTCTGTGGTGCCTGCACCGGCTAGAGAGGAGGTTAATGATGATGATCAAGGTACTTCTAATCAAGTTGCTACTAAACTTCGTAGGTCCACGAGGACACGTTCCACACCAGAATGATATGGCAACCCTGTCCTAGAAATCATGTTGTTAGACAACGGTGAACCTTCGAACTATGAAGAAGCGATGGCGGGCCCAGATTCCAACAAATGGCTTGAAGCCATGCAATCCGAGATAGGATCCATGTATGAAAACAAAGTTTGGACTTTGACAGACTTGCCCGATGATCGGCGAGCGATAGAAAATAAATGGATCTTTAAGAAGAAGACGGATGTGGATGGTAATGTTACCATCTAAAAAGCTCGACTTGTCGCTAAGGGTTATCGATAAGTTCAAGGGGTTGACTACAATGAGACCTTCTCACCCGTAGCGAAGCTTAAGTCTGTCTGAATCATGTTAGCAATTGCCGCATTCTACGATTATGAGATATGGCAAATGGACGTCAAAACGGCATTCCATAATGGCTTCCTTAAGGAAGAATTGTATATGATGCAGCCGGAAGGTTTTGTCGATCCTAAGAATGCTAACAAGGTATGCAAGCTCTAGCGCTCCATCTATGGGCTGGTGCAAGCATCTCGGAGTTGGAACATTCGCTTTGATGAAATGATCAAAGCGTTTGGGTTTATGCAGACTTATGGAGAAGCATGCGTTTACAAGAAAGTGAGTGGGAGCTCTGTAGCATTTCACATATTATATGTAGATGACATACTGTTGATGGGAAATGATATAGAACTCTTGGAGAGCATAAAGGCCTACTTGAATAAGTGTTTTTCAATGAAGGACCTTGGAGAAGCTGCTTACATATTAGGCATCAAGATCTGTAGAGATAGATCGAGACGCCTCATTGGTCTTTCACAAAGCACATACCTTGATAAGGTATTGAAGAAGTTCAATATGGATCAATCCAAGAAGGGGTTCTTGCCTGTATTGCAAGGTGTGAAATTGAGCTCAGCTCAAAGCCCGACCACGGCAGAAGATAGAGAAAAGATGAGTGTCATCCCCTATGCCTCAGCCACAGGGTCTATTATGTATGCCATGTTGTGTACCAGAGCTGATGTAAACCTTGCCGTAAGTTTGGTAGGAAGGTACCAAAGTAATCCTGGCATGGAACACTGGACAGCGGTCAAGAATATCCTGGAGTACCTGAAAAAGACTAAGGATATGTTTCTCATTTATGGAGGTGACGAAGAGCTCGTCGTAAAGGGTTATGTCGATGCTAGCTTCGACATGGATCTGGATGACTCCAAGTCACAAACCGGATACGTGTATATTTTGAATGGTGGGGCAGTAAGCTGGTGCAGTTGCAAGCAAAGCGTCGTGGCGGGATCTACATGTGAAGCGGAGTACATGGCAGCCTCAGAGGCAGCACATGAAGCAATCTGGATAAAGGAGTTCATTACCGACCTAGGAGTTATTTCCAATGCGTCGGGCCCGATGACTCTCTTCTGTGACAACACTAGAGCTATTGCCCTTGCCAAGGAGCCCAGGTTTCACAAGAAGACCAGACACATCAAACATCGCTTCAACTCCATTCGTGAAAAAGTTCAAGATGGAGTCATAGATATTTGTAAAGTGCATACGGATCTGAATGTCGCAGATCCGTTGACTAAACCTCTTCCGCGAGCAAAACATGATCAACACCAGAACTCTATGGGTGTTCGATTCATCACAATGTAACTAGATTATTGACTCTAGTGCAAGTGGGAGACTGTTGGAAATATGCCCTAGAGGCAATAATAAAATGGTTATTATTATATTTCCTTGTTCATGATAATTGTCTATTGTTCATGCTATAATTGTGTTGATCGGAAACCTTAATACATGTGTGAATACATAGACCACACCATCTCCCTAGTGAGCCTCTAGTCGACTAGCTCGTTGATCAACAGATGGTCATGGTTTCCTGACTATGGACATTGGATGTCATTGATAACGGGATCACATCATTAGCAGAATGATGTGATGGACAAGACCCAATCCTAAGCATAGCACAAGATCGTGTAGTTTGTTTGCTAGAGCTTTTCTAACGTCAAGTATCATTTCCTTAGACCATGAGATTGTGTAACTCCCGGATACCATAGGGGTGCCTTTGGTGTACCAAACGTCACAACATAACTAGGTGACTATAAAGGTGCTCTATAGGTATCTCCGACAGTATCTGTTGGGTTGGCATGAATCGAGACTGGGATTTGTCACTCCGTGTGATGGAGAGGTATCTCTGGGCCCACTCGGTAATGCATCATCATAATGAGCTCAATGTGACCAAGTGGTTGGTCATGGGATCATGCATTATGGAATGAGTAAAGTGACTTGCCGGTAACGAGATTGAACGAGGTATTGGGATACCGACGATCGAATCTCGGGCAAGTATCGTACCGATTGACAAAGGGAATTGTATACGGGATTGATTGAATCCTCGACATCGTGGTTCATCCGATGAGATTATCGTGGAGCATGTGGGAGCCAACATGTGTATCCAGATCCCGATGTTGGTTATTGACCAGAGAGTTGTCTCGGTCATGTCTACGTGTCTCCCGTACCCGTAGGGTCTACACACTTAAGGTTCGGTGATGCTAGAGTTGTAGAGATATTAGTATGCGGTTAACCAAAAGTTGTTCAGAGTCTTGTATGAGATCCCAGACGTCATGAGGAGTTCCAGAATGGTCCGGAGGTAAAGATTTATATATAGGAAGTCTAGTTTCGGCCACCGGGAGAGTTTCGGGGGTCACCGGTATTGTACCGAGACCACCGGAAGGGTCCCGGTGGTCCATCGGGTGGGGCCACCTATCTCGGAGGGCCCCATGGGCTGAAGTGGCGTGGGAACCAGCCCCTGGTGGGCTGGTGCGCCCCACCCAAGGGCCCAAGGTGCCTAGGGTTGGAAACCCAAGGGGGTCGTTGCCCCCCGAGGGGGCATGCGCCCCCCTGGTTGGAAACCCTAAGGGGGTCGTTGCCCCCCGAGGGGCCGCCCCCCCTCTAGATGGGATCTCCAAGGTGGCATGCACCCCCCTAGCCCCTATATATAATGGAGGGGAGGGAGGGCAGCCGCACCCTAAGCCCTGGCGCCTCCCTCTCCCTCCCGTGACACCTCTTCCTCCTCCAGTAGCGCTTGGGGAAGCCCTGCTGGAATCCCGCTGCTTCCACCACCACGCCATCGTGTTGCTGGATCTCCATCAACTTCTCCTTCCCCCTTGCTGGATCAAGAAGGAGGAGACGTCTCCGCTCCGTACGTGTGTTGAAGGCGAAGGTGCCGTCCGTTCGGCGCTAGGATCATCGGTGATTTGGATCACGACGATTACGACTCCATCAACCCCTTTCTCTTGAACGCTTCCGCTCGTGATCTACAAGGGTATGTAGATGCACTCCTCTCTCTCGTTGCTAGATGACTCCATAGATTGATCTTGGTGATGCGTAGAAAATTTTAAATTTCTACTACGATCCCCAACAAACCCAACTAGACCCAAGACAAGATTCAGAGCTGATGCATATAGTGCTTTAAGTTCGGGGTGCCAAGCGACCGAGAGGGTGGCCGGACTTTGTTGCCGTATTATGAGGACAATGAAGCCCCTGGCACAGTGAGGCATGACACTATGTGCGAGTGCCATTATGACGAAAAAGGCGTCAATGAGGAATGACGGCCGGTAAGTGTCATATAGTTCTACGTGTTGTAGTGGAGTGACACGTCTATGCGTATAAGTATAGTTTATGCTATGAAAGGGGGTATACTGGCGGAACCTGTTGCGGCCGGACGGGAGGAAGCTGTGTGCGGATCCGAAGTGTATCCGGACTGTCTTCTTGGGGAATACTTGTGTATTCCCTCTCTATGCGTCCGAGCTGATTCCATGTCGCCAGTCCTGTTCTGCACAAAAGTGAGCCTGTAAAGAAAAATGCTTAGAGGCATTTGCGTGTCATAGGGTGGTTGAACCATGGGTGCTTGATCAGAGCCTGGTCGAGCCGGGCTATCATGCCGTAAAGTAGCTTGGACTCCTCTGTTGGTGTCCGGGGGGTTGGCTGTCGAATCGAGGTTTGATAGAAAGGCACAACGCGCTACCTCAGCGACGATATACTTTTCAGTGTTGGGGTGGAGTTCGGCCTTGCCCATAATTGTGACTATGTCATGTGGGTTTGGCATGGTGTGGTACCGTGTTGGGTCGAGCCAACGCGGTTCGTCCCGGTAGTATATTTTAGTTACTGTATAAGGGCACAATGCCGAAGAATTAATCTTCGGTATGGTGCTTGTTTGGTGATCCAAAGACAACCTCCATGGTGGTGGGCCTGTAAAACTTGGCCTTTACACCTGGAACGACATCTTTGAGAAGATGTTTTTAGTGGGTTTGATCCTCAGGCGATCAATACCTATCTGGTGAACTGTGTCTTGGCGCAACAAGTTTGGGCTACTGTTTATGCCAATAGGGGCTCATGTGAGGTGGAACCCACCAACTGTTGGGTCGGCATCCCGAGGAGTACACATTTGTTTCCTTGTTGGTTTTCGAAGGATTTTTATTTTATTCATAATGCTTGATGGTCTGGGCTCCTCGTTGTCTTCATAGCTTTGGGACCCCTTTTTATTGTTTCCGGCGCACGACCGGCCGTTTTGTTTTGAAGATCTGGCATTCTTTACTGGTATGATTGGCTGACCTTCTCGGGGTACCACGAATTTGACATGGTTAGTCGAGTATGCTGCCCGGGCCGGATGGACCTGTATTGTTCTCTTTCTGCTGATCGGACTGGGAGCTGCGAAATTCGGCACCGACTGCCGTGTCTTGGGCGTCACCATTATTTTTGTGACGCTTATGTCTGTTGCCTCGTGGCTTATGGACGCTGCCTCGCGTTTACTTTGTATTGCCCCGGACCGTGATGTATTGGCGTCGGGGTGTGGGCTGTAGGACCTCCTTCTCAAGTTGAGGTAGCAAATTGTGCTTTGGGTACCCTTTGGTGGGGCGGTCGAGTCTGTATTCCTCGGCTACCAGGACCTTAGTCCATCTATCTGTGAGCAGATCTTGGTCAGCTTGGAGCTGCTGCTCCTTCTTTTTTAGGCTTCTTGCAGTGGCCATAAGCCGTCGCTGGAAGCGAACCTGCTCTACGGGATCCTCAGGCATGCCGAATTCATCATCACCGAGATCATCTCGTCTTCGGAGGGAGGCATGTGGTTGTCCTCCTTCGAGTATCCGTTCGTCGCCGGCTGATCAGGATTGTATTCGTCTTCGGCACCATCCGGATTGTTTTCGTCTCCTGTGCCGGTACTGCTGTGGCGGGGCTTAGAGCGGTGTCGATGACGCCCATGCTTTGATTTTTTCTTTGAGGTGTTATCCTCTATTGCCTCATTGTCATTGGTTTCTTTGGGAGTGTCCACTGTATATATATCATATGAGGAGGTGGCTGTCCAGCGCCCCGTGAGCGGTGGTTGTTGTTCTTCTCCTGCATCGTCGTCCATAATGTCGATGTCTTCAGAGTAGAAGTCAAGCACGTCGGTCAAATCGTCGACAGTGGCAATAAAGTGGGTGGTGGGTGGGCAATGAATTTCCTTGTTGCCTACTTCCCAATCGAGTCGGACATAGTTCGGCCAAGAGTCTCCTGACAAAGAGAGATCCCTTAATGAATCCAGCATGTCGCCAGGGGGCGGGTGCTGGAAGATATCCGCAGCGGTGAACTCCATTACCGGAGCCCAACCAGATTCGGCGGGCTCGGGGCGTGCGGTCTGGAACCTACCGTCGGACACAAGTCCGGGGGTCCAGTGACACAGACTTCCTTGGGGGTGGAGTTCGTGTTCGGCTCTACCATCGATGAGTATGTGGCCTCCGGGGCGGGGTCCATCCACCCGTCCTCGGACGACGCGATTTGCCCCTGATTTAGGTCCGGAGCTCTTGCAGGCACGATATCCCGAGTATCGTCCAATGGCAGGTCTAAGCCGTGCTTGTCGTGACTGTTTGGAGCTCCTGCCGTAGGCCCGAATCCGTCGAAGATCAAGTCTCCGTGGATATCAGCCATGTAGTTCAAGTTTCCAAACTTGACCTGGTGGCCAGGGGCGTAGCTGTCGATCTGCCCCAGATGGCCAAGCGAATTGGCCCGCAGTGCGAAGCCGCCGAACACGAAGATCTATCCGGGGAGAAAAGTCTCACCTTGGATCGCGTTGTTGATGATTGAAGGAGCCATCGAGCCTTGCAGCGACGACACAGAGGAACTCTGAATGAAAGCACCAATGTCGGTGTCAAAACGGGCGGATCTCGGGTAGGGGGTCCCGAACTATGCGTCTAAGGCTAATGGTAACAAGAGGCAGGGGACACGATGTTTTATCCAGGTTCGGGCCCTCTCAATGCAGGTAATACCCTACTTCCTGCTTGATTGATCTTGATGATATGAGTATTACAAGAGTAGATCTACCACGAGATCATAAAGGCTAAACCCTAGAATCTAGCCTATGATTCTGATTGTCCTTGTCCTACGGACTAAACCCTCCGGTTTATATAGACACCGGAGGGGGCTAGGGTTACACAGAGTCGGTTACAAAGAAGGACATCTAACATCCGGATCGCCAAGCTTGTCTTCCACGCAAAGGAGAGTCCCATCCGAACACGGGACGAAGTCCTGAGTCTTGTATCTTCATGGTCCAACAGTCCGGCCAAAGTATTTAGTCCGGCTGTCCGGATACCCCCTTATCCAGGACTCCCTCATATCCCACAAAAAATATCTGGGCCTAAATCAACATAAGCTTTCATATTTTTCTGGTAGGCATGTGCCCATAGTGGGCCTTTAACAGGCCTAAACATAATTTGGGCCCTCAGTAACAGTAGGCCATTTACAGGTGTAAATATCTCGAGCCCATAAAAAACATGGGCCTTTAATAGACCGAAAGTGAGATTGGGCCCTGATTGTGCCAAATAACCCACTGGTCTTAGCAGGCCGAAATGGTGGCCCATTTATGATGCGGATCTTTGATAGGCCGAATTTCGGACGGGACATAAATGCACCGACCTAATACACGAGCCTTTAACAGGACGAAAGTTCGGTCGGGCTAGATTATCATCATTTTTATATGGGCCGTTAATGGGCCTGATGTGACGTTGGGCCACATATGGCCCATGGTTTTCGTCCGACGTTAACAGGCCAAAAATCAACAGGCCGAAAGTGGCCCAAATCTGTAGTAGGCCTCTAACAGGCCGAATGTCAGACATGGCCGAATATGACCCAAATCCTTCACGGTCGTTTATGGGCCGAAAGTTTCAATGGCCTGTAAATGGCAAATGAAGCTGGACCTTTAACAGGCCGGCAATACACCGGGCCGTGATTCGGCCCAAATACTTAGCGGACTGTTAATGGGCCAGAAGTGACCATGGGCCGCGATGATGACAAGTTTAGGATAGGTCGTTGATGGGCCGATTTGACACTAGCCGTACGGGCCTTAATAGAGAATGTTGGGCCTTTAGCTGGGCCATCCCATTATGGTCTGCAAAATCTTGTGGGACTTTAGCTGGGCTGGCCCATTGTGGTCCGCTAAATCTTGTGGGCCTTTAGCTGGGCCGGCCCATTATGGTATGCAAAATCTTGTGGGCCTTTAGCTGGGTCGGCCCATTATGGTCCGCTAAATCTCATGGGCCTTTAGTTGGGCCGGCCCATTTAAACTTTATGGGCCTCTTTTGGGCCCATCCATGTGTCAACATATCATAGGCCCATCTCGACCGTGGGATGAGTGACACCTGTGCCAACACGGAGCTAACGCGTGGTTCCGTCGGCCAATGAGAATTTTACACATGGAAAATCGGCATTGGTCATAGCTGTTAGCGGGTTATCGGATCCGATAGCTTAACAGCGCTTATCGGTGTCCCATTACGGTGGATGCCACATGTCAGTCACCCTTGACGAAAGCACTTCTATGACGCGTGATGAGGACATCAATACAATTGTTACACCCACAGCCCCTGCTGTTATACATACTGGACCAATTACTAGAGCTCGTGCACGCCAACTAAATTACCAGGTACTTTCGTTTCTTGGTAATGATTCTAATGTTCATGAGAATATGATGCTGCCTAAATTGGATACATTTGTTTTGCTTACAAATGAAGGGCCTAGCTTGGAGAAGGATGAACATTGGAGCAAGAACAAGCATGGAGATGATGGCATGCGCAAGGGGAACAAGAACGGAGTTACAAGTGATGATTTCAGGACTTTGAAGCCACCATAATGGGTGCATGAAGCCTTGGAAGAAATATACAAGATGCCACTTCATAAATTTCGTCCCGAGGCTATTTTAGGTGCTGCGTCACCTTATTATTGGGCCAGGCCCATGTAATTTCGAAATACATAAGTATAGGCTATTTTTAGAGTACGTATGTGTGGGGAAACAAGAGATAGGGTTGATTTCGGACCCCTCCACCAAGGGCCACGAAATTCCCCCCCTCTTCCTCCATATATACAGCCCTTAGGGCATCGTTTAGACTTCGGGTTTTGTTTAGATTAAAAGTTCGCCATAGCTGCAACTTCGCGTACTTCGTTTGTGTTCAACGACCAGACAAAGGCGTCACAGAACCCCACCTTGATCAATAAAGCTTTCATCTTATATTCGCAATATCCAAATTGCAATCTCAGTTTCTTGCTTGTTCTTCGTTTGCTTGCAGGAAACAGACCCTCGTGATCAGGTTGATCGTGCTCCGGCGTGGTCAATAACCTCTTGGAGTTGGTTTAGCGATTGCTAAGGCGCGACGTCCTCGCACGTTCGTAGTCAGATCTTCAAAGTCGACTGCCACCAAAGCGATATCCATCATCTCATCGAAAGACGGGACACCTTTGCCTCTATCAAGTGGTATCAGATTTCCAGGTTGCTCGGTGAGATTTTACAGTTTTTCGTAGTTTATATCGAGTCTGTTCTTCATACCTACAGTCCACGAAAAAGCCAAAAAAATTTAGGGTTAGTTCATCATATCCGAACCAATCTGAGCCTTTGCATAATCTTTTTAGGGTTTTGCTTTGTTGAATTTGCGGTTGCATCGTCGTGTCTAGTTGCTGGTCTTAGCGTTAGTCTTTTAGAGTTTCGAGTTCTGGTCATAAGTTGTCACGCCGCCACCACACCATCATCATCGCCCCTGTCACCTACCACCACCGCTCCGAATCAGTATCCATATACCACCACCAATCCGTATCCATATACCACCACCGATCCATATCCATATATTACCACCGCTGCCATATACCACCACCATATATCCACCACCAATCTGAGTTCCTTGCATATTAGGTGTGTTTTTGAGATCCATCTAGATTCCGATTCGTGTTTCCTTGTCGGAGTAGGTTTCGGAAAAAAAAAGAGTCCGGAAACCACCCTCCGTTTAGGCCCAAAATTTTTCGAAAACGCATTTTTCGAAAAAAAATCTGGCTATCCTATTTTTAGGTGTTTCTGAGTGTTTTGAGACAGGTGCCATTATAGGAAGTTTTTTTTTGACCCGTTTCCAGTTTTTGGGTCCGGGCAGTCGAAAAAACAAAAAAAAAATTGGTCAAAAAAATTTCGTGCCGATCCTGTCAGTTTGACCTAGGAAGAGTTTTGAGACACTCGCCATTATAGTGATTTTTCGCAAAAAAAAAGCAGCGCAAAAAAAAGAGCGCAAAAAAATAGCGAAAAAAAATTCCAGAGTGTGCTTTTCCCTTGTTTACGTGCAGCGCCGTGATTTTGTTAGTGTTCTAGGCTCGCGTCTCTAGCACGGTCTAGCCTAGGACCAGCACAGTACCGTCGTTGAGCGTTTATTCAACTTTGCATCTCTGAATTGATTTTTGCTGACCCCTTTTGCTACCATATTATAAGCCTTCCCAGTTCCACATACATCTACTCGTGCGTTTGACTCTCCCTGGTAATCGATCTATCCAAGCTTTGAGAGTTTTGACTACAACGGTTGCCGATCACCACCTGCTGCTGGGTAAGAACTGGTAAGAATTTGAGATTTGCTTGACGGGTTTGTGATACACCACCACCACTTCTTAGTAGTCTGTAGGATCATATTCTTGTGTGTTTCTATTTGCTGCTAACCATGGTAGGATCACAAGCCGATGAGACTGATTGGGAGAACCTGACGAACAAACAGCTACATGATAAATTTCAGCAAATGATGAGTGGACAGGTGCAAGATGTGCTAAACAGATTTGACGAGGCCATGGAGAAGATAGATGGCATGGAGAAGACGTTCGAAACAAAGCTTGATAGCAAGTTTAATGAATTGCTCGCGCGTTTACCACCACCACCGCTGGCTGCACCTATCGCACCTCTGCAACACCAACAACAACGCATCCTTCCGAATCAGTATGGACGAGCGAAGCGTGTTCCTATTGAGGATGGCCAAACTTCTGGTGCTGCTGTTCCTGTTATTGATGCTTCTTTGGCTCCTGCTACTGCTGTTGGTGGTACCCAGGAGGATGATGAGTATGCGGGCGATAATGAGGATGAGGTTGATCAAAATCAGAACTACGTGCACCCACCAGCACCACCACCAGCAGGTCGACCTCAGGTATATATTCGTAATGGTAGGCCTGCACCACCACCTCAGGTACGAGATGATGTCCATATTCCTAAACTGAAATTGAATATTCCACCATTTGAGGGTAGATATGTTCCTGATATATATCTTACTTGGGAGTTAGAAACTGAACAACGTTTTACATGTTTACAATATCCCGAGGAGAGACGGGTTGCTGCTGCTGTTTGTGCTTTCACTAGTTTTGCATGTGTATGGTGGTCTGAACATTGTAGATTATATCATATTCCAACTACTTGAGCTGCTTTGAAAACTGCTATGCGTACGCGTTGGGTTCCACCATATTATCAACGTGAATTGCTTCAAAAATTGCAGCGTTTAAGACAAGGAAAAAATTCTGTAGAAGAATATTATCAGGAATTACAAACTGGCATGATTAGATGTGGTATTGTTGAGGAGAATGAAGCTATGCTTGCACGTTTTCTGGGTGGATTAAATAGAGAGATTCAGACCATTCTCGACTATAAGGAGTATACTAATATCACTCGTTTATTCCATCTTGCTTGTAAAGCTGAACGTGAAGTGCAGGATCGACAAGCATTGGGGCGAACTAACTTTTCTGCAGGCCGACCTTCATCATGGACACCACGTGCATCTTCTACTTCAACTGCACCAGCACCTCCATCAGGTGCCACCTCCAGCCGTGATACAAGAAAACAGGCACAACCACCATTATCTGCCAAGAGCGCACCTGCGGGGCCTACACAGCGTTCTTCTTCTTCCATAGCATCAACAGGGCACACAAGTGATATTATTTGTCGTCGTTGTAAGGGAGGAGGTCATTATGCGAGAGAATGCAAATCTCCGCGTGTGATGATTGCTACCGCGGATGGTGGATATGAGTCCGCTAGTGACTATGATGAGGAGACTTTGGCTCTTATTACACGTGAAGAACATGGTGGAGATGATTCTGATAATGAGACGCAATACATGGCTCCTGAAGACGCTGACAGGTATGAATATTTAGTTGCTCAACGTGTTTTGAGTGTGCAGATCACACAAGCTGAGCAAAATCAGAGGCACAATTTGTTCCATACCAAGGGAGTTGTGAAGGAACGTTCTGTGCGCGTCATCATAGACGGAGGGAGCTGCAACAACTGGGCTAGCATGGAGATGGTCGAGAAGCTTTCTCTCACCACAAGACCACATCCACATCCTTACTACATCCAATGGTTCAACAACAGCGGCAAGGTTAAGGTAACATGTACTGTTCGTGTGCATTTTAGTATATCTACATATGCTGATTATGTTGATTGTGATGTGGTACCTATGCAACCATGTTCCTTATTACTTGGTAGACCATGGCAATTTGATAAAAATTCTGTACACCATGGTAGAAACAATCACTATACTCTTGTTCATAAGGATAAAAATATTACTTTGCTTCCTATGACTCCTGATTCCATTTTGAAAGATGATATTAATAGAGCTAATAAAGCAAAACAGGAGACGAATAAGAGTGAAAATCAGATTGTGGCAAAAGAATTTGAGCAACAAATGAAGCCTAATAATAAACCATCTAGTGTTGCTTCTGAAATTAAATTGAAAAGTGCATGTTTATTTGCCACCAAATCTGATATTGATGAGCTAGATTTCAGCAAATCTGTTTGCTATGCTTTTGTGTGCAAAGAGGCATTATTTTCTTTCGAGGACGTGCCTTCCTCTTTGCCTCCTGCTGTCACTAACATTTTGCAGGAGTTCGCTGACGTCTTTCCACAAGACGTGCCACCGGGATTACCGCCTATTCGAGGGATTGAGCATCAGATTGACTTAATTCCCGGTGCTTCACTGCCAAACCGTGCACCATACCGTACCAATCCAGAGGAGACGAAGGAGATTATGCGTCAAGTACAAGAGCTTCTCGACAAAGGTTATATACGCGAATCCCTTAGTCCTTGTGCTGTTCCTATTATTCTAGTGCCGAAAAAGGATGGTACATCACGTATGTGTGTTGATTGTAGAGGCATTAATAATATTACTATTCGTTATCGTCATCCTATTCCTAGGCTAGATGATATGCTTGATGAATTGAGTGGCTCTACAATATTCTCCAAAGTTGATTTACGTAGTGGATACCATCAAATTCGTATGAAATTGGGAGATGAATGGAAAACAACATTTAAAACTAAGTTTGGATTATATGAGTGGTTAGTCATGCCTTTTGGGTTAACTAATGCGCCTAGTACTTTCATGAGACTAATGAACGAAGTTTTACGTGCTTTCATTGGACGATTTGTGGTAGTCTATTTTGATGATATATTTTGGTAACCTTAGGAAGTGCACCTTTTGCACCGACCGAGTATCTTTTCTTGGCTATGTTGTTACTCCACAGGGAATTGAAGTTGACAAAGCCAAGATTGAAGCTATTGAGAGTTGGCCACAGCCCAAAACGGTCACACAAGTGAGGAGTTTTCTTGGCCTCGCTGGATTCTATAGGCGTTTTGTGAGAGATTTCAGCACCATTGCTGCACCTCTCAACGAGCTTACAAAGAAGGATGTGCCTTTTGTTTGGGGTACCGCACAGGAAGAAGCCTTCACGGTATTGAAAGATAAGTTGACACATGCTCCTTTACTCCAACTTCCTGATTTTAATAAGACTTTTGAGCTTGAATGTGATGCTAGTGGAATTGGATTAGGAGGTGTGTTATTACAAGATGGCAAACCTGTTGCATACTTTTCTGAAAAATTGAGTGGGCCTAGTCTGAATTATTCTACTTATGATAAAGAATTATATGCTCTTGTTCGGACTTTAGAAACATGGCAACATTATTTATGGCCCAAAGAATTTGTTATACATTCTGATCATGAATCTTTGAAACATATTAAAAGTCAAGCTAAACTGAATCGTGGACATGCTAAATGGGTTGAATTCATTGAGACTTTCCCTTACGTCATTAAACACAAGAAGGGAAAAGAAAATGTTATTGCTGATGCATTGTCTCGTCGCTATACTATGCTTTCACAACTTGACTTCAAAATATTTGGTTTGGAGACCATCAAAGATCAATATGTGCATGATGCTGATTTTAAAGATGTAATGCAGAATTGTAAAGAAGGAAGAATGTGGAACAAGTTTGTTGTTAACGATGGATTTGTGTTTCGTGCTAACAAGCTATGCATTCCAGCTAGCTCCGTTCGTCTTTTGTTGTTGCAGGAGGCGCATGGAGGAGGATTAATGGGACACTTTGGCGTGAAGAAGACGGAGGACGTACTTGCTACACATTTCTTTTGGCCAAAGATGAGACGGGATGTTGAGCGTTTTATTGCTCGATGCACTACATGTCAAAAAGCTAAGTCACGACTCAATCCTCATGGTTTATATATGCCTTTGCCTGTACCTAGTGTTCCTTGGGAGGATATATCTATGGACTTTGTTTTAGGTTTACCTCGAACAAAGAAGGGGAGGGATAGCATATTTGTTGTCGTGGATAGATTCTCGAAAATGGCACACTTTATACCATGTCATAAAAGCGATGATGCTGTTAATGTTGCTGATGTGTTCTTTTGTGAAATTATTCGCTTGCATGGTGTGCCAAATACTATTGTTTCAGATCGTGATACTAAATTTCTTAGCCACTTTTGGAGATGTTTATGGGCTAAGTTGGGGACTAAACTGCTTTTTAGTACTACTTGTCACCCCCAAACTGATGGACAAACTGAAGTAGTCAATAGAACGTTGTCTACTATGCTTAGGGCTGTTTTGAAGAATAATAAGAAAATGTGGGAGGAATGCTTGCCTCATATTGAATTTGCTTATAATCGTTCATTCCATTCTACTACTAAGATGTGCCCTTTTGAAGTTGTGTATGGTTTCCTACCTCGTGCACCTATTGATTTGTTGCCTCTTCCATCTTCGGAGAAGGTTAATTTTGATGCTAAACAACGTGCTGAATTGATTTTAAAAATGCATGAGTTAACTAAGGAAAACATTGAGCGCATGAATGCTAAATATAAACTTGCTGGAGATAAGGGTAGAAAACATGTTGTGTTTGCACCCGGAGATCTTGTTTGGTTACATTTGCGTAAGGATAGATTTCCTGATTTGCGCAAATCAAAGTTAATGCCACGTGCTGATGGTCCCTTTAAGGTGTTAGAGAAAATAAATGATAATGCATATAAACTTGAGCTGCCTGCAGATTTTGGGGTTAGTCCCACTTTTAACATTGCAGATTTGAAGCCTTATTTGGGTGAGGAAGATGAACTTCCGTCGATGACGACTTCATTTCAAGAAGGGGAGGATGATGAGGACATCAATACAATTGTTACACCCACAGCCCCTGCTGCTATACATACTGGACCAATTACTAGAGCTCGTGCACGCCAACTAAATTACCAGGTACTTTCGTTTCTTGGTAATGATTCTAATGTTCATGAGAATATGATGCTGCCTAAATTGGATACATTTGTTTTGCTTACAAATGAAGGGCCTAGCTTGGAGAAGGATGTACATTGGAGCAAGAACAAGCATGGAGATGATGGCATGCGCAAGGGGAACAAGAACGGAGTTACAAGTGATGATTTCAGGACTTTGAAGCCACCATAATGGGTGCATGAAGCCTTGGACGAAATATACAAGATGCCACTTCATAAATTTCGTCCCGAGGCTATTTTAGGTGCTGCGTCACCTTATTATTGGGCCAGGCCCATGTAATTTCGAAATACATAAGTATAGGCTATTTTTAGAGTCCGTATGTGTGGGGAAACAAGAGATAGGGTTGATTTCGGACCCCTCCCCCAAGGGCCACGAAATTCCCCCCCTCTTCCTCCATATATACAGCCCTTAGGGCATCGTTTAGACTTTGGGTTTTGTTTAGATTAAAAGTTCGCCATAGCTGCAACTTCGCGTACTTCGTTTGTGTTCAACGACCAGACAAAGGCGTCACAGAACCCCACCTTGATCAATAAAGCTTTCATCTTATATTCGCAATATCCAGATTGCAATCTTAGTTTCTTGCTTGTTCTTCGTTTGCTCGCAGGAAACAGACCCTCGTGGTCAGGTTGATCGTGCTCCGGCGTGGTCAATAACCTCTCGGAGTTGGTTTAGCGATTGCTAAGGCGCGACGTCCTCGCACGTTCGTAGTCGGATCGTCAAAGTCGACTTCCACCAAAGCAAAATCCACCATCTCATCGAAAGACGGGACACCTTTGCCTCTATCAAGATGATGAGGACATCAATACAATTGTTACACCCACAGCCCCTGCTGCTATACATACTGGACCAATTACTAGAGCTCGTGCACGCCAACTAAATTACCAGGTACTTTCGTTTCTTGGTAATGATTCTAATGTTCATGAGAATATGATGCTGCCTAAATTGGATACATTTGTTTTGCTTACAAATGAAGGGCCTAGCTTGGAGAAGGATGAACATTGGAGCAAGAACAAGCATGGAGATGATGGCATGCGCAAGGGGAACAATAACGGAGTTACAAGTGATGATTTCAGGACTTTGAAGCCACCATAATGGGTGCATGAAGCCTTGGACGAAATATACAAGATGCCACTTCATAAATTTCGTCCCGAGGCTATTTTAGGTGCTGCGTCACCTTATTATTGGGCCAGGCCCATGTAATTTCGAAATACATAAGTATAGGCTATTTTTAGAGTACGTATGTGTGGGGAAACAAGAGATAGGGTTGATTTCGGACCCCTCCACCAAGGGCCACGAAATTCTCCCCTCTTCCTCCATATATACAGCCCTTAGGGCATCGTTTAGACTTTGGGTTTTGTTTAGATTAAAAGTTCGCCATAGCTGCAACTTCGCGTACTTCGTTTGTGTTCAATGACCAGACAAAGGCGTCACAGAACCCCACCTTGATCAATAAAGCTTTCATCTTATATTCGCAATATCCAGATTGCAATCTCAGTTTCTTGCTTGTTCTTCGTTTGCTTGCAGGAAACAGACCCTCGTGGTCAGGTTGATCGTGCTCCGGCGTGGTCAATAACCTCTCGGAGTTGGTTTAGCGATTGCTAAGGCGCGACGTCCTCGCACGTTCGTAGTCGGATCGTCAAAGTCGACTGCCACCAAAGCGATATCCATCATCTCATCGAAAGACGGGACACCTTTGCCTCTATCA
The DNA here is from genome assembly GCF_002162155.2 of Triticum dicoccoides. Classification (NCBI taxonomy): domain Eukaryota; kingdom Viridiplantae; phylum Streptophyta; class Magnoliopsida; order Poales; family Poaceae; genus Triticum; species Triticum dicoccoides. The sequence continues at coordinate 274,181,044 of NC_041381.1, forward strand.
ACGCGCGATTTATCGTCATGGATGTGGACACTTCCGTGATGATAATTTTGGTAATGTCATGGAACACTTCTACGACAGCACAGGTATGACTATCTTGGTTCTGTCATAAAATCGTCATGGATGTACATGCATGACAAAAAACGTGACCTACTGTGACAAACACATATCATCACGGGATTGTATTTTTTTTGTAGTGATGCCTCAGGGTAAATCAGCTGTATAGTTAGGTACCTTGCAAGGAACCTTGAAATCCTTGGGCAAACGTTCATTATGCAGAGCCGGCACTAAACATGGTACACCCGTGGTTCTAGAGGTTACGCGTGCCTCAACCAAATCATCGGATAAGCCGGAAGATGTTGATGACCCGCCAGCTCAGTTTCTTGACGTGCCCTGTCCTAGTCCACCACGCGGCTGGTTACGGCGCCTGTCACTGCTTGAAACGGCCGGTGGGTCCATGTGTCTGCTATAACTCTGGCTTGGGCGAGGGGTCGAGTGGATACGGTCCCGACTATATGAATAAGCCGCCTGTTGAGCCACAGCCGTCTGGAGCAGCTCCCCGGCTCGTCGTATTTCCATCGCTGTCGGTGATTCGCCCTCCACCGACAGAGCCGCCAGCCGTGTCGCTGTGGCAATCATGTTATCCAAAGGGTTAGAATAATGACCTGGTGGTGTCGGTACATACTGAGGCGGAGTAGTATTCAGACGACGTGGTTCTGTCGTGTGCGGCCGAGCTGGTGCTCGTGCCCCAGGTGCTTCAACCCGGTTTAACCCTGGTTGGTTACTGGTCCTCGCTCCATGTGTGCAAAACAGGTTTCTCACCTCCTAAACCGGAGGTAGACGAGACTGATGCCTCCTCCTCATGACTTCAATTGAAGCGTTTTGATCCATCGTGAGCCGGAAGGCCTTTGACTAAATCCGCTGTGCCTGAGCATCTAGGGCGGCCCGCTCTGCAGTCATCCTAGCGTTCTCCGCCGCCAGGTCTTCCTTGGCTTGCGCTACCTCGTCATGCAGTTTTGCAACTTCCGTGTTATGTTGAACTTGATTTCCCGGTTGAACCTCCGCTATTAACAAGGCTATCATATTATCCAGCAAATCAGTCAAAACCTGAGCCGGTGGGCGCACAAGGACTCTGTCAGCGTTCTAGGAACGGGGGTCCCCAGACTTGCCTTCCTGTGCCCTGCGGCGTGGCTCGAGTGGTGGCCCAGTACGGCCCATCTTCGTCAGCGCAAGACTCAAGACCCTCGCGAGGGGCCAAGCCTCGTGGGACGGATGACACGAGGCTTCCTCAGGAGCGGCCTCCCCAGGCAGGCTCGCGAGGAGGTGGAGAGATCAAGGCACCGGGTACCTCGCGACGTGCTCGTGATGCAAGCCGTGACGATCGAGACCAGGCGGGCGCCGGCCTGCACGGTGTCCTTGTTTCCTCTTTGGTGCAAAGGGGCAAGCACAGGCGTGGAGTACCGAGGCATCAGGCAAAGGTTCCCATTTCACTGCAACAAGACCAAGACCAGTAGAGCGGCGGGATGGAGGTCACCGTGGAGCCCAAGACGGCGTCATCGCCAGTGCCTTTGGCAGCCGAAGACCAACTTTAGTCAGGATAACTTGTACTAGATGTTCCCCTTCAAAATGGCCGTTGTTGGCGCCCTTCCCGCTCAATATTTGGGAAGAGGACCAGGGCCACTATATATAGAGATAGCCACCACAGTAGAGAGAGAGCTCGCCCAGATTTCAGAGAGTTCTCATTAGATCAACAGGCGATCGAACTCATCCAACTAGTTCATCGCACCAGCCCAAGAACACCTCTCGCGAGGTTGTTCATCCTTTGTACTATTCATCATCCGCCCTTGAGGCAATCCACCACACCACACACCGGAGTAGGGTATTACACCACAACAGTGGCCCGAACCAGTATAAATCTTGTGTCCCTCGTGTTGTTCGTCATTTTAGCTCAAATTCTCGCGAGGTGATCAGACGCGGATAGGTAGGGGAATATCTTCGCACACAGCCCAGAGTTTGAACCTTAAGGTTCTGCCGGAACCCAACATCCAACATTTGGCGCACCAGGTAGGGGTGCACCGAAGCTCTCTCTTCCGTCGGCTCACTCTCCATCAGCACCGCGCTTCCCCCTCATGGCGGATATTGCGCTTCCGGCTCCGGCGGCCGGCGCCAGTGCTGGGGCCAGGGGGGCTCCGGGCCTTGGCCCCCGCCTTATGGCAGGTGCAGTGGCCGAACAAGTTCAAGCCAGACATGCCGCCACGCTACGACAGCACGACCGATCCACTAGCCTTCCTGCTGGCGTATGAGGAGGCCGTCCTCGAGGCAGCGGGCGACGACAAGGTCATGGCTAACTGGCTGCCCATGGCCCTCACCGGCGTCCCGCGCATGTGGTTGCTCCACCTGCCAGCGGCTTCCGTGGCCTCCTGGGAGGAGTTGCGCAGCCTCTTCCTCGCCCGGTATGTGGCGCCGGCGCCCCCGGTCATGGCAGCTCTCCTGGGCGGCTCGCTAGCGCCACCTTCGAGCCGCCACGTCAAGCCGTTCGTCCGCCGGATCAGTGCCGTCCTCAAGCGTCGTGAAGCCCCCCCAGGCTGGGTGGCACCCAAGGCCGATTTGACCTTCATCTCGGACGATCCCCCTCCAACACCGCCTGCTCAGGTGCACTCCCAATGCTATGCACCCCCACCATCTGCCAGGTGGCCGTCACCAGGACCCTCATCGATGGTGGTGCCGGCCTCAATGTGCTCTCGGTGGAGGCCTTCAGCCTCCTCCACGTGCCGCTGGAGCGACTCCGGACCAGCAGGCCCTTCTCAGGCGTTGGAGGCAGTTCCACCGGCTCCCTAGGGCAGATCCGCCTCCCGGTGACCTTCAGCACCCATGACAACTTCTGCACGGAGCTGGTCGACTTCGACATCGCCCCCATTGGCCTCCCGTACATCGCCATCCTCGGCTACCCAGCCTTGGCCCAGTTCATGTCAGTGACTCACTCGGCCTACAACCTCATGAAGATGCTCGGGAGCAGCGGCGTCCTTACCGTGTCCGGAGACACAAGGGATGCGCTGCAGGCGCTCAAGCTCGCTTTCAAGACGGCCGCGGTGGCGCAGCCCGCCAGTGCAGACACCCTTGAGCCCAAGGGGGCTGCGCTGGCCAAGAAGAAGCAGCTATTCACCCAAGACAAGGCAAAGACCAAGCAAGTACCGGTCGACGAGGATGGATCCTCTGGCGCCACCTTCACCATAGGCGCCAATCTCGACCCCGAGCAGGAGGAAGCCCTGGTGAAATTTTTGCGTGCAAAAAGGGAGGTATTTGCGTGGGAACCTGATCAGCTAGCAGGGGTCCCAAGAGATGTGATTGAACACCATCTCAATGTGTGCCCCAACGTGCGCCCCGTGAAGCAGAAGGCAAGGCGACAGTCCACCGAGAAGCAGGCCTTCATCATCCAAGAAACCCACAAGTTGGAGGCTGCCGGTGTCATTCGCGAGGTTCGCTATCCTGAATGGCTGGCCAACCCTGTTGTTGTGCCAAAAAAGGGGGGAAAGGAGTGCATGTGCGACGAGTTCACCAACCACAACAAGGACTGCCCTCAGGATCCATTCCCGCTCCCTCGCATCAACCAGATCGTCGATTCCACCGCCGAATACGACTTGTTGTGCTTCCTGGATGCCTTCTCAGGCTATCACCAAATTAAGATGGCGGTAGAAGATGTGGAGAAAACGGCCTTCCTGACCCCGCGCGGGGTATACTACTATACCTGCATGCCGTTTGGGTTGCGCAATGTGGGCGCGACTGAGGGAGTCCTGGATTAGGGGGTGTCTGGATGGCCGGACTAAGACCTTTGGCCGGACTCCCGGACTATGAAGGTACAAGATTGAAGACTCCGTCCCGTGTCCGGATGGGACTTTCCTTGGCGTGGAAGGCAAGCTTGGCGATACGATATGAAGATCTCCTCCCATTGTAACCGACTCTGTGTAACCCTAGTCCTCTCCGGTGTCTATATAAACCGGAGAGCTTTAGTCCGTAGGACGAACAACAATCATACCATAGGCTAGATTCTAGGGTTTAGCCACTCCGATCTCGTGGTAGATCTACTCTTGTACTACCCATATCATCAATATTAATCAAGCAGGAGTAGGGTTTTACCTCCATCGAGAGGGCCCGAACCTGGGTAAAAACATCGTGTCCCTTGTCTCCTGTTACCATCCGCCTAGACGCACAGTTCGGGACCCCCTACCCGAGATCCGCCGGTTTTGACACTGACATTGGTGCTTTCATTGAGAGTTCCTTTGTGTCGTCGCCTTTAGGCCCGATGACTTCTTCGCTCGTCAATCACGACACGGTCCGGGATGAGATCTTTCTCCCCGGACAGATCTTCGTATCCGGCGGCTTCGCACTACGGGCCGACTCGTTTGGCCATCTGGAGCAGATCGAATGCTACGCCCCTGGCCATCAGGTCAGGACTGAAAGCTTAAACTACACGGCCGACATCCGCGGGGACTTGATCTTCGACGGATTCGGTCCACAACCGGGCGCGCCGCCCTGTCTCGATGGGCATGATCTGGCTCTGCCGCTGGACAGCAACCAGAGCGCCGCTCAGGTGTTCACTCCGACCATTACTTCGGAGCCGACTGCGCTAGCCAGGGACGGACGGTTGGACGCCGCCATAGGAGCCGCAATCTCTGCGGCGATAGAGCCGAATACCTGCCAAGTCCCTTGCAAGGCCGATAACTCCAAGGTGCCGGACTCCGTTCCGGACTCTGAATATTCCGCACCCCTTTCAATCGAACCCGATCGGGCTCCGATCATGGAGTTCACCGTCGCGGACGTCTTTCAACACTCGCCCTTTGGCGATATCCTAAATTCGCTAAAGTCCCTCTCTTTGTCGAAAGAACCCCGGCCGGACTACAGTCGGGGTGGTTGGGATGCGGACGACGAAGTTCGAACCCCACCCACCACCCACTTGATAGCCACTGTCGAAGATATAACCGACATGCTCGATTTTGACTCCGAAGATATCGACGGTATGAACGCCGATAAAGGAGACAATCAAGAACCAGCACCTATAGGGCTCCGGAAAACCACCTCATCATACGATGTCTGCATGGTGGACACACACAACAGAAACAACAACGAGGACCAAAAGGATGCGGCCAGGGATCGCTCCCCCGGAAAACAATCAAAGCGGCGGCGTAAGCGCAAGGCCAAGCCCCACCTCGACAAAAACCCAGCCATAGAGCAGGGTGACTCAACGGACGATGAACATGTTGTCAAGCATCCATCCAAGCAGGGCGGACAATCCGAAAAACCAATCCCAGGGAAGGATAATAGCCCAGACGACCTCACACCAGAAAAATTGCTGGAACATCAGAACCTCCACCAAAGGCTCGTCGCCACTGCACGTAGCCTGAAAAGGCAGAAGCGGAGGCTCAAGACAGCAGAGGATGCACTCAGGATCAGATGGGGCAAAGTACTCAATACCGCACACAAGTGCAGCAGTAGTCGCCACACAAAGAGCTATCCAAAGCGGAAACTACTCCCGGAATTTGACGAAGAGGCCATAAAGCCCCCACAGTCAAAAAATAAGGAAGCCACAAGGTCAGATAGACGACCCTACGATCAATCTCACGCGTCAAAGGACGCCGCACTCAATATAGCGCGCGATCCGTCCAAGAATTCGCATCAGAAAACTGGCCCTACCAGATCCATCTATAGGCCAAGAAAGCAAGCTCCAATGAGTGATGCAACGCAAAAAATACCCAAAAATCGCGGCACGCCTAAATACAGGGGCGCCGCACACCCCCTATGTTTTACCGATGAGGTGCTGGATCATGAATTCCCAGCCGAATTCAAGCCAGTGAACATAGAACCATACGACAGAACAACAGACCCTGGAGTCTGGATCGAGGACTACATCCTCCACATACACATGGCCAGAGGAGACGACCTCCACGCCATAAAATACTTACCCCTTAAGCTCAAAGGGCCAGCCCGGCATTGGCTTAAAAGCCTTCCCGAAAACACCATGGGAAGTTGGGCAGTGCTTGAGGATGCTTTCCGGGCAAATTTTCAAGGGACCTATGTCCGACCCCCCGGATGCAGATGATCTGAGTCATATAACTCAGCAGCCCGGAGAGTCAGCGCGGAAGCTCTGGAACAGATTCCTTATCAAAAAGAATCAGATAGTCGACTGTCCGGACGCAGAGGCCCTAGCAGCTTTCAAACATAGCATCCGAGACGAATGGCTCGCCAGACACCTCGGCCAAGAAAAGCCGCGAACAGTGGCCGCGTTAACAAGCCTCATGACCCGCTTCTGTGCAGGAGAGGATAGCTGGTTGGCAAGAAGCAGCACCAGCGACCCGAATACGTCCGAACTCAGAGATGGGAACGGGAAGCCGCGCCGTAACAAAGAACCGCGCCGGATAAAGGACAACAGCCCGGTGAGCACGGCAGTAAACGCCGGATTCAAAAGCTCTCGGCAAAATCAGAAAAAGATGCCCCCCAAAGACGATAGGGACGAGCTATCCAACCTCAACAAAATTTTGGACAAAATATGTCAAATCCACAGCACTCCGGGGAGACCTGCAAACCATACCCACGGAGATTGTTGGGTCTTTAAGCAGTCCGGCAAGCTCAACGCCAAACACAAGGGGCTCAACACACCAAGCGAAGATGACAGTGCACCCCACGAGCAGATCACCAGAGAACAAAAGAAGTTCCCACAAGAAGTCAAGACAGTAAATCTACTTCATGTGACGAAGGGGAAGAATAGAACGGCACCTACAACGACACGCGACGTACAGCCAGCCCCAGAGGAGCAACCCCACTGGTTGTTACAACCAATCACCTTTGATCATCTAGATTACTCTAGAGGAGACCAGAACGCAGGCTGGACCGCCTTGGTCTTAAATCCAATCATTAACGGACTCCAATTTACAAACGCCCTTATGGACGGCGGTAGCGACTTGAACCTGTTATATCAGGACACAGTCCGCAAACTTGGGGTAAACCCAGTCGCAATCCACCTCGGCAACACTTCCTTTCAAGGAGTAACGCCAGGTTCGGATACCCCAAGTATGGGTTCCCTTACGTTAGAAGTCACGTTTGGATCACCCGACAACTTCCGAAGCGAAAAGCTAACATTCCACATCGCCCCATTCGTAAGTCGCTATCAAGCGCTACTGGGACGTGAAACTTTCGCCCGCTTTAACGCAATACCGCACTACGCATCCCTTACACTTAAAATGCCCGGTCCAAAGGGCATCATCTCATTACAAGGGAACATAAATTGACCCCCAAAGTACGGGCAGGGGTGCGGTTGCCTAGACAGCCGCCCACAAATCCAGCCCTACTATCCCGGACACGCCTCGACGAGTCTGGCGTCAATATGCTTAAATTACCGCATACCCTCGTGCAAGGGGCTCCGTGTGCTCACGCCCGGAGACAATACGGCCCAACTCTTGCTCCAACTATATTTTGTTTATTTCGATATAGATTTTTCGCACGCTTATTTTTTACTAAGTTCCTCTCTTTCGCAGACGAGCATCGTGCTACGCCCGTCCAGGATATGGCACGACGGAGACACAGGCGCAGACGTGCAGCAAGGACCCGTTCCAAGGATTCTTTTCAGATTAAGACCCTGCGTAAACCTTTTTTACTGTCTCTTGTTGATAACATCCCCCGGTTTTCTCTATAGACGAGGAGGAGGCTGGCGTCTTGGCATGTGGCCACGCCAGAATTTTTTGCACATACCTGGACACTAGGGGCTTTTTTACCAAGGGCTCTATTTCGGCCCGTCTTCATAAAGACCGAACACCTTAGGGAGTGTTCGGCGTCGCGAGTTTGGCCCTATATGCATCAGCTCTGAATCATGTCTTTGGTCAAATGTTGGGTTTGCCCGGCTCCTGTGTTTTGCTGCCTTACGTTCCGTTATATCGGCTAACGCGGCACCAGGAGAACTACTGCGATTGTGCCCCGGTTCGGCCGGGTGAACACCTCAGTAGAGAAAGCCGAAAACTGACTGTCATGATATAGCGAGAGACTGGTCAACCACTCGATGACTTTTGGAATCTTTAGGATTCCCCCGCATTAACGAAGGGCCGCTTCCCGGTCAGGCACACTCGCGCCCCGAATTCGGGCGAGCGCGGTGCCCCTAGGGGCTATTCAGTAGTCCCACTGTCAAACTCCTATGGCTAACTGAAAGTGATAAAGCATTATAGTCCGGTTGCCTAGTTCGCCGCGCCACCACCTCCTTTATAGGACCAAGACGTTGGATTAAGTGTGAACAGGCGCCTTTTTGCGAACACCCCTGCATTCTATGCGCGGGGGCTGAAGCCAATGACTGCCATCTTTCAGGTTATATACAAATATATACATTAAACGGCCGCACAAGAGGCATCATGATTCTTGCAAGCACAAGTATAAAAAAAACTTTTGTCATAAAAACACAATTCGTCTTACAAATAGTATAAGTTATTCGAACACAACATCCTTCGAGCACTGCGACTCTATTATACGAGCGCCAGGAAGAACTTCCTCAAAATAGTGCTTGGCAGGTACTCGGCTTTTGTCCGAATCTTGGGACGCAACAATACTGGCCTTCATATCTGCCCAGTATGTCTTGACACGGGCAAGAGCCATCTGTGCGCCCTCTATGCACGCCGACCTCTTCATTGCATCAGCATGCGGCACCGAACCAAGAAATTGCTGCACCAAGCCAAAATAACTCTTCGGCTCCGGCTTCTCCGGCCACAGACGACTCGCAACATACTTCATGACGAGTCCGGTTATCTGTTCAGCTCCGCCCAGGCGGCTAAACGGTCGGAGACTGACAGTGGGCATTCTGGATTATGGTACTGTGACCAAAAATGCTCTTCCAATTCATGGTCACCTCGGCTGCGGAAGTGTTCGGTCGCGTCCGCCGCACTTGCGGGCAAATCCAGATAAGCGTTGTCCAAACTCCACTGCCGGTCTAATGGAGCATACTTGGGGTCTCCGAACTTCATCCGCAGCATATAAGGCTTTCCAGCCGTGATATCTCCGGCCTGACACAGCTCCTCCTTCATCGCTCTCATGGCAGAGCGAGTATCCTTGGCTTCGGCAGTGATCTTTTCAAGATCCTTCTGAGCCGCCCTATCTTCTTGTTCAAGCAATCTACAGCGGTCGGTAGCATCCCTCAATTTTATGGCCATCTCGGCCATTTCCTTCTTGCTCTGGCAGTGAGCAACCTGTTCGGCTTTTAGCTCTTCAGCCGCTTTAACGACAGCCGCATCACTCTTCCTTGTTTGCTCCTTTGCTCGGGCAAGTTCCGCCCGAAGGTTCTCCACGGCAGCAGCACCATCTACATAAAACATATATAAGGCCCGAGCATCAAGCCCCTATTGCTGGGTGTCTTTTGAACATACCTTGAGCCTCGTCTAGCCGCCTATGTACAAGCGCGATGTTGGCATCTGCTACGTCAAGTTGCCGCTTCAGTTTGGCAGATTCATCAGTCCGGCTAGCCACCAAACGCCTCGCCACCTTCATGGAATAGGTGGCACATTATACCTGGGGTTATGATCCTCTGTGCGCCATCACTCGTGACGACACACAGAGTCTCAGGGGCTACTACTCATACAGGGCACATTTAATATGCGGCTCTGCCAAAAGATACACCTTTTACATACCTCAAAGCCTGCTAGTAAACTCCTGGCAGCCTCGTACAATCCGCTTTCCGCGGATGAAATCCTTCCAATCACCGTATCCATCAACATACGGTGTTCTTCTGAGATGGACGCCCCACTAAGCAGATCCTTCAGCCCCTCCGCCGGCGCGCAAGAGGGTGCTGGACTAGTCTGATGACCTTTCCCAGGGTCCGGACTTGAAAAAACCCTCCGGGACGATACCTTGGGGTCGCCAGCCTCGTAAGACGGTGGAACAAGGGGAGGCGTTTCGCTGTCTATCATCTCTGGACGAAGATCCCCTGAAGATGAGCTCTACTGAGAAGGGTTGAGATCCGAACTACAAGATAATGTTTCGGTTATTTTTCTCAGGAATAAAGCATGGATGTGATTGAACCCTTCCCTTCACTTACGCCTCGGGGGAGAGCGGGTCCCCTTTAGGGGGCGATTCGGCTGAAGCGTTCTCCGGTGCCGAACCCTCTGACGAAGATTTCTTTCCCCGTTTTGAGGATATCACCTCCGGGTCTTCAGAGGCAGTCCTTTTCTTTCCCTGGTCGGGAGAATTTTCGATTCTTCCCTTCCTAACAGCCTCCTTCCTGGAGGCGGTAGCTCCTTGGTTCCCCCCTTCACCTTCCGCCAATGGCGCGGCCTCCAGCATCCTGGTCAGCATGGGATTCAGCACGGTCTCTGGCAGGGGGGGCGGGACACCTGATAAGCTTTGGCTTCGCTATCCACTCCTGTTCAAAGGGCAACTCTGCTAAAGGGTAGATTTGATAAAAATATGGATGGTATGTGCAAATACGGGGCTACTTACTTTAGCATCCGGGCGGTTGCAGCTCAGACCAGCGTCCTCGGACAAATCCGGACACCTTGCTTGTGATCCGAAGAACAATTTGTACATCTCCATGGGTGTCATTCCCATGAAGTGTTGTAGGACCCGTGGTCCCTAAGGATTGAACTCCCACAGGCGGAGAGGTCGACGTTTGCAGGGCAGTGTGCGGCAAATCACCATGACTTGCGCCACCATGGTCAGATTGATATCTCTTTCTAGGAGATCTCGAATACGGCCCTGCAGCAAGGGCACGTCTTTTGGCGGCCCCCAAGTAAGTCCTTCATTAACCCATGATGCCAGCCATGGCGGGGGACCCGGGCGAAAAGTAGGCGGTGCCACCCATGTGGTGCCCCTAGGGGCTGTGATGTAAAACCAGTCCCGTTGCCATAAGCCGAGCTCCTCTTGAAAAGAGCCTTCGGGCCATGGAGCGTCGTCCATCTTGCTTATTATAGCCCCTCCGCATTCAGCATGCTGCCCCTCGATCACTTTCGGTTCCACTTTGAAGGTTTTTAGCCACAATCTGAAGTGAGGGGTGATATGGAGGAAAGCCTCGCACATGACAATGAATGATGAGATCTGGAGGATGGACTCCGGAGCTAGGTCGTGGAACTCCAGCCCGTAGTAAAATATAAGTCCCCTCACAAAGGGGTCGATCGGGAAGCCTAGTTCCCGAAGGAAATGAGATGCGAACACCACGCTTTCACCGGGCTGGGGGGCGGGAATAGCTTGCCCTTGAGTAGGCAGTCTATGTGAGATTTCGCCGGTTAGATACCTGGCATCTCTTAACCTTCGCACATCTTCTTCCGTAATGGAGGACGGCATCCACCGGCCTTGAGGGTCGGAGCCGGACATCTTCGAAGGTCTGAAGCGCCTAAAACTAGAGCTTTGGGTGTTGGAACTCGAAGCGAGGGGCGGATTTGATTGGCTTAAGAACAAGGTGGCCGGGCCTTGGTTCTTTATAAAGAAGGTGAATACCAAGAGCCCTCCCCGTAACCGTTTGAGACTCGCTTTCAATTAGGGAGTCATACCTGAGTCACAGTTGGGTTACCCACGCCCGTATTGATGAGAATCCCAGAATAAGGGGACATGATCTCTGCTTTGACAAGACGTGCCAAGGAAACCGCCTCGCTAAACGCGCTGAGGTGGAACAATAAAATGAATAAAAGCCGGGCCGTGGCATGATGTCACGCCGCGGCATACGTCAGCAGATCCAATCGATACAAATGTTATTCTCTCTACGAAGGAACGTGGAACTTATTTTGCAGAGCCGGACACTACCCTGGTGTTCAACATCTTCTATGAAATATTCGGAGGAGGAACCCGCCTTGCAATGCCGAAGACAACTTGCGCGTCGGGCTTGTCATCATTGAAGCCTGGTTCAGGGGCTACTGAGGGAGTCCTGGATTAGGGGGTGTCCGGATGGCCGGACTAAGACCTTTGGCCGGACTCCCGGACTATAAAGATACAAGATTGAAGACTCCGTCCCGTGTCCGGATGGAACTTTCCTTGGCGTGGAAGGCAAGCTTGGCGATACGATATGAAGATCTCCTCCCATTGTAACCGACTCTGTGTAACCCTAGTCCTCTCCGGTGTCTATATAAACCGGAGAGTTTTAGTCCGTAGGACGAACAACAATCATACCATAGGCTAGATTCTAGGGTTTAGCCACTCTGATCTCGTGGTAGATCTACCCTTGTACTACCCATATCATCAATATTAATCAAGCAGGAGTAGGGTTTTACCTCCATCGAGAGGGCCCGAACCTGGGTAAAAACATCGTGTCCCTTGTCTCCTGTTACCATCCGCCTAGACGCACAGTTCGGGACCCCCTACCCAAGATCCACCGGTTTTGACACCGACAGCGACCTTTTAGCGACTAATGCACATCGCCTTGGGCCGGCAGCTCGGAAGAAACCGAGGCCTACGTCGATGACATCATGGTGAAGTCCCGGGAGGCGAAAACCCTGATACAGGACCTCAAAGAAACCTTCGCGAGCCTCCGCGAAGTGGACCTGCGGCTCAACCCGAAGAAGTGCGTATTCGGAGTCCCCTCGGGCAAGCTTTTGGGCTTCCTCGTGTCCCATGGAGGTATCGAGGCTAACCCAGAGAAGGTCAAGGCAGTTGAAGACATGAGTCCGCCGAAGACCCTTAGAGAAATGCAGAAGCTCACCGGGCAAGTAACCGCGTTGGGACGCTTCATCTCCAAGCTGGGGGAACAAGCACTGCCCTTCTTCAAGATGATGAAGAAGAAGCGCCCGTTCAAATGGACTGAAGAGGCTGACAAAGCATTCCAAGATCTCAAGAAGTACCTTACCAGCCCTCCGGTGATGGTAGCTCTGCGCCCTCACGAGCCCTTGGTGCTCTACCTTGCAGCCACGCCCTACTCCGCTAGCGTAGCCCTGGTGGCGGTGCAGGAGGAGCGTCGGGCCGAGACCGCGTCAGTCGCAACCCCGGCCGAGGCAGAACAAGGCCAAGAAAGCCTCGCAAAGACCACGACCGCAGTAGATGGGGATCAGCCTCAGCAGGGGATGCATCCAGGGCGGAGGAGGCCCCGCCAGGCGACCAAGCGCTGGGGGCTCCGTCGTCTTGGGAGGCACCTCGACCTCCGGAAGATGCAGGCCACACCAGCACTCTCAACCTCGTCGAGCATCATGTGTACTTCGTTAGCACGGTGCTGCGGGACGCGAGGGCACGATACCCCATGCCTCAGAAACTCCTCCTTGCGTTGCTGGTGGTCTCACGCAAGCTGCGGCACTACTTTCAAGGTCACCCCATCAAGGTCATCTCGGCATATCCCTTGGAAAGGGTACTCGAGAGCCCTAACTCAGCTGGAAGGGCCGCTGGATGGAACATCAAGTTGCAAGCATTTCAGCTGGAATTCAGCACAACCAGAGTCATCAAGGGAGCTGCACTTGTAGATTTCATGGCGGAATTGATGGAGGCACCAGGGCTCGAAGCGGTCGAGGGTCGGTCGCTTTCCCCCGGAAGTGAAGCACTGGACGGCTGGGTCATGTACTTCGACAGGGCGTTCTCGCGACGTGGCGCTGGGGCAGGCGCAGTGCTCATATCTCCCACTCAGAAAAAGCTCTATTATGTCGTGCAGCTCTGCTTCCAGCATGGAGAGAAGGTCTCCAATAACATAGCAGAATACGAGGGCCTGATAGCAGGCTTGAAAGCTGTAGCCGCTTTGGGGGTAAAGCGCCTCATCATCAAGGGCGATTCACAACTCCTTGTCAACTTCTCCAACAAGGTGTATGAGCCGAAGGACGAACACATGGAAGCATATCTTGGCGGAGGTCCACAGGATGGAAAAGCAGTTTTGGGGGTTAGAGTTGCAGCAGGTGCCCCGCGGCACCAATCAAGAGGTTGATGACATCGCCAGGAGGGCGTCCAGGCGGCTGCCTCAGGAGCCCGACGTCTTTGAGGAACGACTCTTCAGACCGTCAGCAGCACCGACACTACCAAGTACAGCGCAGCCTCAGGAGGAGCTCCCTCAGCCGCCTGCCTCGGGAGCCCCGGCCTGCGGCCCGACCTCGGGAGCTCGCTTGCTCCTGGCACTAGAGCCTCAGGAGGGATGTTGGACCGCATAATTCAAAGATTACCTGACGCAAGGGACCCTGCCAGAGAAGGAGGAGGACGCAGAACACGTGGCGCGGCAGGCCACGGCCTACTGCATCCAAGACGGAGAACTCTACCAGAAGCGACCGAATGACGTTTCCCTGCGTTGCATCTCCAGGGAGCAAGGGAAAGAGTTACTGGCAGACATTCACGGTGGGGACTGTGGGCACCACTCGTCTTCACGTACCCTCGTCGGCAAGGCGTTTTGGAGCGGGTTCTATTGGCCAATAGCACTCAACGACGCGATCGAACTGGTAAAAGCTTGTGAAGCCTGTCAATTCCACGCTAAGCAGATTCATTAGCCGGCTCAGGGCCTGCAAACCATCCCCCTTTCGTGGCCATTCGCTGTTTGGGGACTGGACATCCTTGGCCCGTTTCCCCGGGCGCCAGGGGGCTACCGCTACCTCTACGTCGCCATTGACAAGTTCACAAAGTGGGCAGAGGTGGAAGCTGTCCGCGCCATCCCGGCTGGCTTAGCGCTTAAATTCATCAAGGGCCTCGTGAGCCGGTTTGGGGTGCCTAATCGCATCATTATCGACAACGGTTCGCAATTCACCAGCAATCTCTTCAAAACATATTGTGCTAACCTTGAAACATAGATATGCTACGCTTCGGTGGCGTACCCTCGAAGCAACGGCCAGGCTGAACGCGCCAACACGGAGGTCCTGAAAGGCCTCAAAACCCGGACCTGCAAGAAGAAGCTGGAGGCCTGCGGCAGGGGCTGGCACGACAAGCTTCAGTCCGTGCTATGGTCCATCCGCACAACCGCTACCAAGTCGACCGGCGAAACCCCGTTCTTCCTCGTCTACGGGGCTGAGGTGGTCCTTCCTCACGAGGTCAGGCACCGCTCCGCGTGGGTCCTGGCTTTCGACGAAGCACAGCAGGACGCCATGCGGGGGGTGGACCTCGTGCTGGGAGAGGAACACCATCGGGAGGCCGCGCTTCGGGCAGCAAGATACCAACAGGCGTTGTGGCGGTACCACTGCCGCAGCATCCGCCCCAGGACCCTCGAGGTAGGTGACCTCGTGCTCAGATGGGTGCTCTCCAGGGAAGGGTTGCACAAGCTCTCGTCCATGTGGGAGGGCCCGTTCAAGGTCGTTCATGTCTCCAGGCCTGGCGCCGCGCGCTTGGAGACTCAGGAGGGGGTGCCCATCCCGAACGCATGGAACATCCAGCACCTCCAGAAGTTCTACCCTTGAAGAAAGGCCCAGCGCCTGTAAAGAAGGTCTGGCGCCTATGAAGCTAGTCGTACCAAGAAAGGCCCGGTGCCTGTGAAGAAGGCCAATGCCTGTGAAGCTCATCGGCCCGAGAAAGGCCCGGAGCCTCTGAAGAAGGCCAATGCATGTGAAGCTCGCTGCCCGTGATACTCTCACGTAATAATGAGTTGGGGTTGTACACGCCCCGGAGTCTCCGAAGAGCCGCCCTCGGGCCTCGGGGCCTCCCGCCCACGCCCAGTGGCAGCACTTAGCTCCGCGCTGATGAGAAGACATCGAAGACTAGATTAGGTGCCGAACGCGGCTTTTTCATTTGCTTTCTGCAGTTGGCTTGTTCATCCTTATTTAAAATTTTATTGGAGTTGCTTTTAGCGTTGTTGCCATCCCCGACCTGTGATTCTCCGTCTTTATCGCCCACCTGACTTGTTTTCTCTTTCGCAAGTCCCGCGAGGGGGCTGCGCGGGTGCCCTCGCGAGTGTTTTCTGACCCAGTCTTGTGAGGCTTTCCTATCCAAGTCCACCTCGGGAGCACTCCTCTCGGTCCGTGCCCCACGGGCATTGCGACGCAAATACAGGACCTGAGTCGGTTGCCCTCACGACCAAGACCGGAAGTTACCTCTCCTAACTAATTCTTGCAGGCTACAAGGCGCACAACGAGGCCTCAGCCTCAAGGAGCAAAGATAGCGGCAAGTCCCCCCGAGCTAAGTAGTCCCTACACAGGAGCACGCAGCACCAAAACACAGCACGGGAATAACGAAAATAGCATAATAGTTAACGGCAACAATCTAGCACGCCCCTACGGGGCCCCACACTACTCTCTCTTTGTGCAGGAAAGGGAGGAAAACAAAATAGACACGGCTTGCCCGGCACTGACTCATGGCGAGAGCTCGTACTGCCTCCGGAGCTTAGTCAGACCCCTCCTCACGCTTCATCGAGGCGCGACGGTGGGCTGACCCGCTGCCCCCCTCAAGGCGAGCGGGATGGCGCGGTGGCTGGTCACGGCCACCACTGGAGGAGCTGCCATCCGAAGGGGAGCCACCGAGGCTTGGCGAGCTATGGACGCCGCAGGCCACGCGCCCACCTTCGTCTTCATCTCGACCATCGCCGAGGCTAGGCACCCGGTCGCCGTCATCATCTTCGGGGCAGCACCCGATGCGGTGGCCATCTTCTCTGGAGACCCTCACATAGAGGGTGGCGTCGCCGTCGAACTTGAAATACAGGGTGCACCACCGGCTCAGGCCACGCGCACGGGCAAACGTTTGCCAGCCGCGGGCCAGAACCACGTTCCCGGCGACGGAGATCTCCAGTGAGGCCCAGGAGGCCCTGCTGCAGCAACCGTCCGCTTGAAGCCAAAGGCCACCAGGAGCGCCGGCCGGGAGTTCGCCTGCAAAGAAGCGGGGAAGCTGGAGCCAGCTGCCGGTTGGGTCCATTGACCACACAATGAACTCCGGCAGCACCTCCGCCGAATGGAAGCGCGGCCTGGGAGGCCGCGCGGCCATGACGCGCCTTCCCTCACCCACCAGGCGCCCATCTCCACGCGGGAGATCGCAGCCGCGACCGCGGGGAGCCGCTGCAGGAGATGTAGGATGCTTGCGGGGATGACCCCGGCCGCGCTTGGGCGGGGGAGAGTCAGGCCCTTCCCGACGAGCCTTTCCCTTCTCCGCGGCGGAGAACCTCTTCGGCGGTGCCATAGAACACGGCGAGCAGCTGGGATGGGGAGAAAGAAAGAAGCAAGGAGGAAGATGTACAGCGGGGGCTTGCGCTCTCCCGCATATATAACCGGAGGAGACCAACCGTCGGCCTCCACGATCACAGGTAATCATGACTCATTTCTGCATGCAGGGACTTGTCAAGTCAAGCAGTTGCCGAGGCGGTGTGGGGAAGCGGAGGCGCTCACGTCCAATCAACCGCCACGCGATGCCCAAGGCCACAGGCTGATGGGGCCCGCGGCACTCCGCACTTGCCCCTTCGCTTCTCTGCTAAGCCACGTCTGAGCGCGCCTTGGGCCCGGGGGCTACTATCGGCGTTCTGGGAATGGGGGTCCCCAGACTTGCCTGCCTGCGGCCTGCGGCGTGGCTCGAGTGGTGGCCCAGTACGGCCCATCTTCGTCAGCGCAAGACTCAAGACCCTCGCGAGGGGCCAAGCCTCGCGGGGCGGACGACACGAGGCTTCCTGAGGAGCGGCCTCGCCAGGCAGGCTCGCGAGGAGGCGGAGAGATCAAGGCAGGGGTACCTCGCGACGTGCTCGTGATGCAAGCCGTGACGATCGAGACTAGGCAGGCGCCAGGCAGGCGCCGGCCTGTGCAGTGTCCTTGTTTCCTCTTTGGTGCAAAGGGGGCAAGCACAGGTGTGGAGTACCGAGGCATCAGGCAAAGGTTGCGATTTCAGTGCAACAAGACCAAGACCAGCAGAGCGGCAGGAAGGAGGTCACCGTGGAGCCCAAGATGGCGTCATCGCCAGTGCCTTTGGCAGCCGAAGACCAACTTTAGTCAGGATAACTTGTACTAGATGTTCCCCTTCAAAATGGCCATTGTTGGTGCCCTTCCCGCTCAATATTTGGGAAGAGGACCAAGGCCACTATATATAGAGATAGCCACCACAGTAGAGAGAGAGCTCGCCCAGATTTCAGAGAGTTCTCATTAGATCAATAGGCGATCGAACTCATCCAAGTAGTTCATCGCACCAGCCCAAGAACACCTCTCGCGAGGTTGTTCATCCTTTGTACTATTCATCATCCGCCGCTGAGGCAATCCACCACACCACACACTGGAGTAGGGTATTACACCACAACCGTGGCCTGAACCAGTATAAATCTTGTGTCCCTCGTGTAGTTCGTCGTTTTAGCTCAGATTCTCGTGAGGTGATCAGACGCGGATAGGTAGGGGGAAGATCTTCGCGCGCACCCCAGAGTTCGAACCTTAAGGGTCTGCCGGAACCCAACATCCGACAGACTCCTGCCCCAGCTGCCATCACCGTTGCTGACCCGGAGACCATTGTTGCCGTAGTCAAAGAATTCTACACGGGTCGTGTACCGGCCATGAAGATTGCGACCCTATTCGGCGTCTCATAGGGGTCCGGAATGTTGTCGCCATCGGAATAGCCCCCAAACCTACCGTCTTGCAGCTGGTACAATGAAGTAGTCTCGCCCGTGGACAACTCACCATTAGAATAGATGGCCGTCTCACTGCCAGACATGGATCCTACCTCAAATTCCGCCCCATGGATGAATCCCACGAAGGCACGTTTCATGGCGGGCTGAACTCGGGCGGGTCGTGCATGCTGATCCGTCTCGATGATGTCGGTGCAGATGTCCGGCTCAGGGCCCGGCTCGCCGGTCCTGCTGATGAAAATGTGGATTCCGCCGAAGGGGAACCGGTACCCGTACTCAATTGAGCCGGCCTCGGAACCCCAACCTGCATCGTCGATGTAGAGCTTGCCGCGATGACTCTTGGTCATCCGGCCCATGGCGTATCCCTTGATCCCTTCGAAGCTGCCATTCAAGAACTCAAAATCACCATGCGCTGGCCCCACGGTGGGAGCCAACTGTCGTGGAATTGTCACGGCAGATGTCCTAGTGTGAGGACTTAGTCGTGGAGCCATCGCAACTAGGTTAGCTTAAAGGAGTTAAACGAGACAAAAGACACAAGAGTTTATACTGGTTCAGCCCCTTGTGGTGAAGGTAAAGGCCAAATCCAGTTGGAGGTGGTATTGCTTATGTCTCGATTACCAGGGACCGATTTCGCTTGACCTAGCTTTCGATCTCTTGTTTCTTGCCCTGAACCGCCGTTGGGTCATCCCTTTTTTTATACAAAGGTTGACGCCCAGTGGCTCACGGAGTCCCAGCCGGCTCATAGACAACGTGTCCGGCTCGGTCACTAAATATACTTGCCTTACAATATAAGTCATACACATATGGCGGTTTACTCCTATGGGCCTTAAGTCGCTCTTGGGCCTTGGGCCCTTGCTTCATGAACCGCCATCTTCAACATCCTCATGGGCTTTGTATTGATGAACCGCCATAGGTAATCCGGCCCCTCCTGGGCCGGTCATACCTAATAATCATATCCCCAACAGGCACGTTGCTGCTAACCACATGAGGGAATGTCCTAGAGGACCACCAATGCGTGCATGTGGCCCGAACATGTATGTATGGAAGTGTCATCTAATGGTTTAAATAACCAATTCATGACTTTGATGTGGCATATATACATGACTCACAAAATGATCAATAATCCCACGTCACGGAGGCTCGTGACTACTAGTGTACTCATGGACGCCCCCGCCCCCACACACGCAGACACATATCCCGCACCACCACCTCCACTCTGAGGCATGTCAAACTTTTTCTGCAGTGAACATGTGACCAAAGGAGTGTCGTGTTAAAGTTTGAAAAAAAAACAGAGATCATTTGACCCGTTTTATACATTGATTGATTTCTTAGGGATTTAATGTGCAAAAATCAAATTTGAGCTACATGTGCACCAAAATGGATTGCAAAATCATATGTGTGTCCCTCGGTGCATGTTTCCCCATGAAAAAAATTACAAAACATTGAGAATATTGATTTTTAAAATTTAGTAAATCTAAAACTTAGTTGAATTCATGAAACTTATCTTGGTGTCATATATGACCACCAGTAGGCTGTGATATTGTATTTTTTCGTCAAATTTGAGACAAGTTTTGATATAATCTACTTACAAACAGGAGACTGTTAATAACTGGCAACCATTATCTCATACGGAATATTTATTCGGACCGTGTGCATTAGACCGTGCCATGCTTCGGTTAAGCAGTAAAGCGGCAGAATGAATCATCAAAAAACAAAACAAATATACGCACGCGCCCCATGTGGCATGCGAGCGGGCGTGAGTTGACGAGACGCATGTGAGCAGTTAGCCGTGCAGGCAGACCGAGAGGTGTGCGTGCCGGCGTGTGAATTGACGGGAGGCGTTTTCACTGTGCAGTGTCACTGGGAGGCGTGCGAGTAGCTATGTGATGACCCACAAGTATAGGGGATCTATCGTAGTCCTTTTGATAAGTAAGAGTGTCAAACCCAATGCGGAGCAGAAGGAAATGACAAGTGGTTTTCAGCAAGGTATTCTTTGCAAGCACGGAAATTATCGGTAACAGACAGTTGTGTGATAAGATAATTCGTAACGGGTAACACGTAACAAAAGTAACTAAGGTGCAGCAAGGTGGCCCAATCCTTTTTTAAGAAAAGGACAAGCCTAGACGAACTCTTATATAAAGTAAAGCGCTCCCGAGGACACATGGGAATTACTGTCAAGCTAGTTTTGATCATGCTCATATGATTCGCGTTCGTTAATTTGATAATTTGATATGTGGGTGGACCGGTGCTTGGGTGCTACCCTTCCTTGTACAAGCCTCCCACTTATGATTAACCCCTCTCGCAAGCATCCGCAACTATGAAAGAATAATTAAGATAAATCTAACCATAGCATGAAACATATGGATCCAAATCAGCCCCTTACGGAGCAACGCATAAACTAGGGTTTAAGCTTTTGTCACTCTAGCAACCCATCATCTACTTATTACTTGCCAATGCCTTCCCCTAGGCCCAAGTCATGGTGAAGTGTCATGTAGTCGACGTTCACATAACACCACTAGAGGAAAGACAACATACATCTCATCAAAATATCAAACGAATACCAAATTCACATGATTACTTATAACAAGACTTCTCCCATGTCCTCAGGAACAAACATAACTACTCACAAAGCATATTCATGTTCATAATCAGAGGAGTATTATTTATCATTAAGGATCTTAACATATGACCTTCCACCGAATAAACCAACTAGCATCAACTACAAGGAGTAATCAACACTACTAGCAACCCATAGGTACCAATCTGAGGTTTTGAGACAAAGATCGGATACAAGAGATGGACTAGGGTTTGAGAAGAGATGGTGCTGGTGAAGATGTTGATGGAGATTGACCCTCTCTCGATGAGAGGATCGTTGGTGATGACGATGGCTTCGATTTCCACCTCTGGTAGGGAAGTTTCCCCGACAGAACATCTCCGCCGGAGCCCTAGATTGGTTCTGCCCAGGTTCCGCCTCGAGACGGCGGCGCTTCATCCCGAAAGCTTCCTTCTGATTTTTTCCAGGTAAAAACCCTTCATATAGCAAAAGATGGGCACCGGGGGCCTGCCAGGTAGGCGGCTCGGCAGGGGGCACGCCCAGGGGGTAGGGCGTGCCCCCACCCCTGTGGTTGACTGGTGGGTCCCCCTGGTGCTTTCTTTGCCCAATATTTTTTATTAATTCTGAAACGATTCTCTGTAAAGTTTCAGGACTTTTGGAGTTGTGCAGAATAGGTCTCTAATATTTGCTCCTTTTCCAGCCCAGAATTCCAACTGCCGGCATTCTCTCTCTTCATGTAAACCTTGTAAAATAAGAGAGAAAAGGCATAAGTATTGTGCTATAATGTGTAATAACAGCCCATAATGCAATAAATATCAATATAAAAGCATGATGCAAAATGGACGTATCAACTCCCCCAAGCTTAGACCTTGCTTGTTCTCAAGCGAAAGCCGAAATTGAAAAATATGTCCACATGTTTAGAGATAGAAGTGCCGATAAAATAAAATAAGGACATGTGGAAATCATGATCATCTTTAGAACAACAACATAAATTGTCGTTTAATTTCTTATGCTAAAGTAACCATTCGTTCACAAGGTAAAGTATGAATCGTAAACTTCATTGAAAACTAATAAACTATAATCTCAGTCATTGAAACGATTGCAATTTATGATAAAATCGGACAGAGTCAATTTAAGAGATTTTCAGCAAGTTCACATGCTCAACTATCATTTAGTCTTTCACAATTGCTAACACTCACGTGCTACTTATGGGTTAAAAGCCTCAGTCGGACACACAGAAAGATAGGGGCTTATAGTTTCACCTCCCAACCTTTTACCTAAAGGGTAATGTCAACAATAATACTTTATGATAACCTACATCCGAGTGGGTATATATATCTGGATCTTTCTCCAACACATACTGCTTGCCAAAAGGAAAACAATGTAAAAATAAAAGGTGAAGATCACCATGACTCGTGTATAAGGGTAGAAGATAAAAATAAAAGATAGGCCCTTCGCACAGGGAAGCAGCGGTTGGCATGCGCTTTTATGGTTGGATGCACAAAACCTTAATGCAAAAGAACATCACTTCATATTGCCTCTTGTGATAAAGAACTTTATTATACAATCCATCGCTTTTATTTCTTCCATATCACGAGTTCGTATAAAGCTTATTTTCTTCACACTAATAGATCATACATATTTAGAGAGCAAATTTTATTGCTTGCACCGATGAAAACTTACTTGAAGGATCTTACTCAATCCATAGGTAGGTATGGTGGACTCTCAAGGCAAAACTGGGTTTAGGTATGTTTGGAAGCACAAGTAGTATCTCTACTTGGTGCAAAGGACTTGGCTAGCATAAGAGAGAAAGGCAAGCTCAACATGTTGGAGGATCCATAACAACATAACTTCTATTCGGATATAAGAAAGCATAACTCATTATGTTGTCTTCCCTGTCCAACATCAACTTTTTAGCATGTCATATTTTAATGAGTGATCACAAAAGATGTCCAAGATAGTATATTTATATGTGAAAACCTATCTTTGTTTATACTTCCTATTAATTGCAACAATGACCAAAACTATGTTTGTCAACTCCCAATAAATTTTATTCATCATACTCTTTATATGTGAAGTCATTACTCTCCATAAGATCATTACATGATCTTTTTATTTCTTTTTTATTCTTTCTATTATTTTATTCCCTCAAGATCATAGCAAGAAAGCAAAGCCCTCAACTCTCTTTATTATATATAACTCACGGACTCGATTACATAGATAGATCTCAAAACAAAACTAAGTCTAGATCATGCTAAAATTTTATTCTACTAGATCAAGATATAACCAAAAGGACCGAGCTAGGAAAAACAACAAAGGTAAAGGTGTGATGGTGATACGATACCGGGGCACCTCCCTCAAGCTTGGCAGTTGCCAAGGGGAGTGCCCATACCCATGTTTTATGACTCTTTATTCGGGAGTGGTGATGATGGAGTCGTTGATGATGTAGTAGGCTTGTCTTCCATCTTCCTAGGCACAGGCTCACCATCAGAGAAAGATGAACGAGTCTCCGGGATCATCAAATCTGCAGCCAAACTCTTCCTCTTAAGTTTGTATTCATACTCACAGTTCTGGTTTTGCAGGTCATAAATCTGGGCTTGGAGATGCTCGATTTTCTCATGAAGCTTGAAGATGGCCTCCCCGATGTTCTTGGCATCCAGCTTGTGATTGTTGGTGAACTCCGCGATCATCAAGTGATTGGCGTCGAGTTCACACTCCACCATCCCTTGGCATTTGAAAACTTGTTGCTCCATTGCTTCGAGTCTTGTCTCCATGCTTTCGGTCTTCTTTAGCCCCTCAACATCACGTATGTGCAGCACCCCCTCACACATCTCAATGGTTTGAGGGTGTCGCAGCACCTCCGCAAGGTAGGGGTTGATGAACTTCTCAAAAAACTTGTCCTTGGGGCGCTTGGAGACGTCATGGTGAACTAGATCTGTCAGAAAAACAACTCGAAACAAGAACACAGGATTTTGTCATGGTGCGGTGATCAAAACCTTTGGGAGATTATATAATGAAATTTTACCGACCAAAATAAGTGTTGTGCAAGGAAACGGAGTCCGGAGGGCATACGAGGTAGCAACAACGCACAGGGGGGCGCCCTCCTGCCTTGCCGCTTCCTCATGCACTCTTCGGACTGCTTTTAATTTTCTTATTTTTTTAAAATATTACAAAGCGGAGAAAAATTGCCATTGAAACGTTTTGGAGTCGGTTTACTTACTGTACCACATACCTATTCCTTTTCGGTGTCTGAAACATTCTGGAAAGTATCCCTTATGTACTCCTCTGGTGTTATCATATTAATTATATTGGTCTCAACATTTATGGGAGTACCTGAGATATAATGTTTGATTCTTTGACCGTTTACCACCTTCGGATTTGTACCTTCAGCGTTGTTGATTTTGATGGCACCGGAACGATAGACCTCCTCGATAATGTAAAGACCTTCCCATTTAGATAGAAGCTTTCCTGCAAAAAAAATCTTAAACGAGAGTTGTATAGCAAAACATGATCACCTACATTAAACTCGTGCTTTTGTATCCTTTTGTCATGCCATCTTTTAACTTCTTCTTTAAACAACTTGGCATTCTCATAGGCTTGGGTTCTCCATTCATCAAGCGAGCTTATGTCAAATAACCTCTTTTCGCCGGCAAGTTTGAAATCATAGTTCAGCTCTTTGAATGCCCAATAAGCTTTATGTTCTAGTTCAAGAAGTAAGTGACATGCTTTTCCATAAACCATTTTATATGGATACATACCCATAGGGTTTTTATAAGCGGTTCTATAAGCCCATGATGTCTACTACGCAACTTTATTCTAGTAGACTCGTGTTGGGCCTCCAAGCGCAGAGTTTTGTAGGACAGTAGCAATTTTCACTCAAGTGGATGACCTAAGGTTTATCAATCTGTGGGAGGCATAGGATGAAGATGGTCTCTCTCAAACAACCCTGCAACCAAATACAAGAAATCTCTTGTGTCCCCAACACACCCAATACAATGGCAAATTGTATAGGTGCACTAGTTCGGCGAAGAGATGGTGGTAAAAGTATAATATGGATGGTAGAAATAGATTTTTATAATCCAAGTAAATAAAAACAGTGAGGTAGCAAGTAACAAAAGTGAGCACAAATAGTATTGCAATGCTTGAAAATGAGGCCTAGGGTCCATACTTTCGCTAGTGCAATCTCTCAACAATGCTAATATAATTGGATCACATAACCATCCCTCAACGTGCGATGAAGAATCACTCCAAAGTTCCTATCTTGCGGAGAACATAAGAAGAAATCGTTTGTAGGGTACGAAACCACCTTGAAGCTATTCTTTTCGATTGGTCTATCCAAGAGTTCATACTAAAATAACACCAAATAAATTCAGATTCATAATACTCAATCCAACACAAAGAACCTCAAAGAGTGCCCAAAGATTTCTACTGGAGAAACAATGACAAGAACATGCATCAACCCCTATGCATAGATTACCCCAATGTCACCTCGGGAATCCGTGAGTTGAGTGCCAAAACATATATCAACTAAATCGATATGATACCCCATTGTCACCACGGGCATTCATAGCAAGACATACATCAAGTGTTCTCAAATCCATAAAAGTATTCAATCCGATAAAACAAAATCTCAAAGGGAAAACTCAATTCATCACAAGATAGAGAGGGGGAAACACCATATGATCCGACTATATTAAAAAAGCCAGCGATACATCAAGATTGTGACATCTCAAGAACACGAGAGAGAGAGAGAGAGAGAGAGAGAGAGAGATTAAACACATAGCTACTGGTACAAACCCTCAGCCCCGAGGGTGGACTACTCCCTCCTCATCATCGTGGCCGTCGAGATGAAGAAGATGGCCACCGGTGATGATTTCCCCCTCCGACGAAGTGTCGAAGAAGGGCTCTAGATTGGATCTCGTGGTTCTGGAACTGGCGGCTGCTGGAACAAAATTTCGTCGACTCCCCTAGGGTTTTTGGAATATTTGGGCATTTATAGAGCGAAGAGGTGGTGCGGGAGGCCACTGAGGTGGGCACAACCTACCTGGGCGCGCCTGGGACCCCATGCGCGCCCTGGTTGGTTGTGCCCCCTCGGGGCACCCCCCCCCCAGTGCTTATCTGGCCCACTGGATGTCTTCTTGTCCAAAAAAATCTCTGATAAGTTTCGCTGCATTTGGACTCCATTTGATATTGATTTCCTGCTATGTACAAAACAAGCAGAAAATAGCAACTGGCACTGGGCACTATGTCAATAGGTTAGTACCAAAAAATGATATAAAATGATTGTAAAACATCCAAGAATGATAATATATCAACATGGAACAATCAAAAATTATAGATACATTGGAGACGTATCAACATCCCCAAGCTTAATTCCTCCTTGTCCTTGAGTAGGTAAATGATAAAAACAGAATTTTTGTTGTGGAATGTTGCCTATCATGTTCATCACATTCTTTTCTTTGTAGCATGGACATTTGGACTTTTATATGGTTCAAAGAAATAGTCTAGTTTTGATATGAAGACTTTAATACTCAATCATATCAACAAGCAACCATGTCTTTCAAAATATCAACACTAAAGCAAGTTATCCCTATCCCATTATGCTCAATCATTGATCCATTCATGAAACACACTTGAATACTAGCTATACCCAATGCTCAAGTATGATCATAGTACCCCTTAGTTGGTGCTTTATAAGAGAAAGTAATAAAAATTGCATGAAGTAAAAGAAAGGCCCTTCGCGAAGGGAAGTAGGGATTTGTAGAGGTGCCAGAGCTCAAAACGAAAATTAAGAGATAAAAACATTTTGGGAGGCATACTTTTCCCACCAACGAAAATGACTTAGAGTTCCCAACACTTTCCATGATAGATACATCATAGGCGGTTCCCAAACAGAAAATAAAGTTTATTCCTTTTTCCACCATACATTCACTTTCCATGGCTAACCGTATCCACGGGTGCACTCCATACCAACACCTTCCAAGGAATTTATTATTTGACAACATAAAGCAAATTCATTTTTCATTTCGGGACTGGGCATCCCTAATACCTTTGCCGTACTCTTGTGCAATGACAAGTGAATAAACACTCATCGTGAGAATAACACATCTAGCATAGAAAATATCGGCCACCCCTCACCGCCTCGCGAGCGGTATGAGCACACAAAAGAGAAAGCTATTTTGAAAATTAGAGATGGCACATACAAATTTTCTTAGAACGGCACGGAAATACCGCATATAGGTAGGTATAGTGGACTCATATGGAAAAACTGGTTTAAAGAGTTTTGGATGCACAAGTAGTGATCATACTTAGTGCAAATGAAGGCTAGCAAAAAGATAGAGAAGTGTCCAACCAAGAAACGAAAAATCTCATAAGCGAGCATTAAGCATAACTAACACCGAATAATGCACCACAAGAAGGATGTAATTTTATTGCATAACTATTGACTTTCATGCTTGCATAGGAACTCACAAACCTTAACACCAATATTCTTACCAAAGCATAATTACTCATCAACTTGACTCACATATCATATCATCATATCTCAAAACCATTGCAAAGAACCAAGTTTATTTTGTCCAATGATCTTCATGAAAGTTTTTATTATATCCTCCTTGGATATCTGTCACTTTGCGACTAGTTTCATATGTTGCTTTTAACAAGCTCAAACAAATATAAGTGAAGAACATGAGCATAATATTTCTTTCTCTTAAAATAATCTAAGTGAAGCAAGAGAGAACTGACAAACTACTCCAAAAAGATATAAGTGAAGATCAAATGAGTAGTTAAGTAAATAGGTAGCTATGTGAGGACTCTCTCTTATTTAAAAGTTTCAAATCTAAGTATTTTATTAAAACAGCAAGCAAAACAAAACAAAATGGCACTCCAAGAATAGCAGAACTCATGTGAAGAGGCATAAACTTAGGCTCAACCGATACTAACCGATAATTGTTGAAGAATAAAGGTGGGATGCCTACCGGGGCATCCCCAGCTTAGATGCTTGAGACTTCTTGGAATATTATCTTGGGATGCCTTGAGAATCCCCAAGCTTGAGCTTTTGTGTCTCCTTAATTCCTTTTATATCACGGTTTCCCTAAATCTTAAAAACTTCATCCACACAAAACTCAACAAGAACTCATGAGATAAGTTAGTACAAATCAATGTAATAATCTTATCATTCTCTACTGTAGCAAATCACTAAAATTATTATTTGACATTGGATACTAAATGCCTCTGCATATTTAATACTCCTGTCCTCAAATAGAATCATTAAACAAGCAAACATATGCAAACAATGCAACCATAATAGTAATCTGCCAAAACAGTACAGTCTGAAAAGAATGCAAGATTCATCATACTCCCCTGACTCCAAAAATTCTGAAAATTTACCACACTGTAGAAAATTTATTATAGTTTACTATGCAAAAAGTTTCAACATTTTATCACATTCTGACTTTTCTCTGGATTTTTTGCAACAGTGATGAACTTTCTATTTTGAAACAGCAACTCATATACTTGCAAAATAAGCATGTGGAAAGCTATCCTTGACCCTTTTATTGAAGTAAAAGATGCAAAACATTATTTTAAATAATAGCAAGCAAATACTAGAAAAATAAACTGACGCTCCAAGCAAAACTCATATCATGTATGAATGAAAATATAGCTCAAAGTAAGGTTATCGATAATGTTAGAGACGAAAGAGGGGATGCCTACCGGGGCATCCCAAGCTTAGTTTCTTGGATCTTCCTTGAATATTACCTTGGGGTGACTTGGGCATCCCCAAGCTTAGGGTCTTGTCACTCCTTATTCTCCTCATATCGACATCTCACCCAAAACTTGAAAACTTCAATCACACAAAACTTAACGGAACTTCGTGAGATAGGTTAGTATGATAAAGAGCAAATCATTTCACTTTGGTACTGTCAAACACAAGATTCATAATTGTTTCCACACAATGCCTACTTTAGCATATAATTTCCACAATTTATATTGAGCAATATAAGCCATAGAAACTAGGAAACAAGCAAACCATGCATTCAAAACAGAATCTGTCAAAAATAGAACAGTCTGAAGTAATCTGTACTCCAACCATACTTCTGCTACTCCAAAAATTCTGAAAAAATAGGACAACGTAGGGAATTTGTATATCTATCACCTCTAAAAAAATTAGATCAAAAGAATGTTGCAGTGAATTTTAGAAATTCCTAGAATGGGCGCAAAAGTTTCTGTTTTTGCACAGATGCAAGTCAACTATCATCCACACTATCCCAAAGGCTTTACTTGGCACTTTATTGAAACAAAAGCAATAAAACATGATTACTACAGTAGGATAATCATGTGAACACACAGAAATAGTAGGTAAAAGTGTTGGGTTGTCTCCCAACAAGCGCTTTTCTTTAATGCTTTTTAGCTAGGCATGATGAGTTCAATGATGCTCGCATAAAAGATAAGAATTGAAACATAAAGAGAGCGTCGTGAAGAATATGACTAGCACATTTAAGTCTAACCCACTTCCTATCCATAGAGATTTTGTGAGCAAATAACTTTTGGGAGCAAGAATCAACTAGCATAGGAAGGCAAAACAAGCAAAACTTCAATATTTTCAACACATAGAGAGGAAACTTGATATTATTTCAATACCTACAAGCATATGTTCCTCTATCATAGTAATTTTCAGTAGCATCATGAATGAATTCAATAATATAAATATCGCATAAATCATTCTTTTCATGATCTACAAGCATAGAAATTTTATTACTCTCCACATAAACAAATTTCTTCTAGTCAATAGTGGTGGGAGCAAACTCAACAAAATAACTATCATGAGATTGAAAATTAAAATCATGATGATAAGTTTCATGGTTATCATTATTCATTGTAGCATACATGTCATCACCATAATCATCATAGATAGGAACTTTGTTATCATAGTCAATTGAAGCCTCATCCAAAATGGTGGATTCATCACTAAATAAAGTCATGACCTCTCCAAATCCACTTTCATCATTGTGATAAGATTCAACACCCTCCAAAATAGTGGGGTCATTATCTAGAGTTGACACTCTTCCAAACCCACATTCATCACTGTAATCATCATAAATAGGAGGCATGCTACCATTATAACAAATTTGCACATCAAAAATTGGGGGAATAAAAATATCATATTCATCAAACATAGCATCCCCAAGCTTATGGCTTTGCATATCACTAGCCTCATGGATATTCAAAGAATTCATACTAGCAACATTGCAATCATGTTCATCATTCATGGATTCTATGCCAAACATTTTATAGCATTCTTCTTCTAACAATTGAGCACAGTTTTCCTTTCCATCATTTTCACGAAAGACATTATAAAGACGAATAATATGAGGCAACCTCAATTCCATTTTTTTTGTAATTTTCTTTTATAAACCAAACTAGTGATAAAACAAGAAACTAAAAGATTCGATTGCAAGATCTAAAGATATACCTTCATGCACTCACCTCCTCGGCAACGGTGCCAGAAAAGAGCTTGATTTCTACGATGCAACTTTATTCTTGTAGACTCGTGTTGGGCCTCCAAGTGCAGAGTTTTGTAGGACAGTACCAATTTTCCCTCAAGTGGATGACCTAAGGTTTATCAATCGGTGGGAGGCGTAGGATGAAGATGGTCTCTCTCAAACAACCCTGCAACCAAATACAAGAAATCTCTTGTGTCCCCAGCACACCCAATACAATGGAAAATTGTATAGGTGCACTAGTTCGGTGAAGAGATGGTGATAAAAGTGTAATATGGATGGTAGAAATAGATTTTTATAATCTGAGTAAATAAAAATAGCAAGGTAGCAAGTAACAAAAGTGAGCACAAATGGTATTGCAATGCTTGAAAATGAGGCCTAGGGTCCATACTTTCACTAGTGCAATCTCTCAGCAATGCTAATATAATGGGATCACATAATAATCCCTGAAGAATCACTCCAAAGTTCCTATCTAGCGAAGAACATAAGAAGAAGTCATTTGTAGGGTACGAAACCATCTCAAAGCTATTCCTTCCGATCGATCTATCCAAGAGTTCGTACTAAAATAACACCAAATAATTTTAGATTCATAATACTCAATCCAACACAAAGAACCTCAAAGAGTGCCCCAAGATTTCTACCGGAGAAACAAAGACAAGAACGTGCATCAACCCCTATGCATAGATTACCCCAATGTCACCTTGGGAATCCAAGAGTTGAGTGCCAAAACATATATCAAGTGAATCAATATGATACCCCATTGTCACCATGGGAATTCATAGCAAGACATACATCAAGTGTTCTTAAATCCATAGAAGTATTCAATCTGATAAAATAAAATCTCAAAGGGAAAACTCAATTCATCACAAGATGGAGAGGGGAAAACACCATATGATCTGACTATATTAACAAAGTCCGTGACATCTCAAGAACACGAGAGAGAGAGAGAGAGATTAAACACATAGCTACTGGCACAAACCCTCAGCCCCGAGGGTGGACTACTCCCTCCTCATCATGGTAGCCGCCGGGATGATGAAGATGGCCACAGATGATGATTTCCCCCTCCAACGGAATGCCGGAGAAGGGCTCTAGATTGGATCTCATGGTTCTGGAACTGGCGGCGGCTGGAACAAAATTTCTTCGACTCCCCTAGGGTTTTTGGAATATTTGGGCATTTATAGAGCGAAGAGGCGGTGCGGGAGGCCATCGACGTTGGCACAACCAACCTTGGGCGCGCCTAGGTGTGCCCTCATGGGTTGTGCCCCCCTCGGGGCACCCCTCCAGGTGCTTCTCTGGCCCACTGGATGTCTTCTGGTCCAAAAAAATCTCTAAAAAGTTTTGCTGCATTTGGACTCCGTTTGATATTGATTTCCTGCAATGTAAAAAACAAGCAGAAAACAGCAACTGGCATTGGGCACTATGTCAATAGGTAGTACCAAAAAATGATATAAAATGATTGTAAATGATTGTAAAAAATCCAAGAATGATAATATAACAACATCGAACAATCAAAAATTATAGATACATTGGAGACGTATCAGCCCATAATGCATCATCAAGTTTCTTAGACCAATTCCTTCTATATCTATTAATAGTCTTCTGCAAAATCAATTTAATCTCTCTATTGCTCAATTCTACTTGACCACTAGACTGAGGATGATATGGAGATGCAATTCTATGGTTAACATCATACTTAGCAAGCAATTTACGGAAAGCACCATGAATAAAATATGAACCACCATCAGTCATTAAATATCTAGGGACTCCAAACCTCGAAAAATAACTTCTTTAAGCATCTTAATGGAAGTGTTATGATCAGCACTACTAGTTGGAATAGCTTCCACTCACTTAGTAATGTAATCAACAGCAACTAAAATATGTGTATACCCATTAGAGGAAGGAAAAGGTCCCATATAATCAAAGCCCCAAACATCAAATGGTTGAATAACAAGTGAATAATTCATAGGCATTTCCTGACGTCTACTAATATTACCAATTCTTTGACATTCATCAAAAGACAAGACAAACTTACGAGCATCCTTGAAGAGAGTAGGCCAATAAAAACCAGATTGTAATACCTTATGTGCAGTTCTATCTCCAGCATGGTGTCCTCTGTAAGCCTCGGAGTGACAATTGCGTAGGATCTGTTCCTGTTCATGCTAAGGTACACAACGTCTAATAACACCATCTACTCCTTTATAAAGATGTGGGTCATCCCAAAAGTAATGTCTTAAATCATAGAAAAACTTTTTCTTTTGCTATGATGCCGCTGAAGCGCCCCATCGGAGGGAGTGGCGACGTCGGGGTTGCTGAAGCACCGGTGCATGGCGTGAATATGGAGATAGAGGTTTCCGTCGCCGCTGACGAGGTGGAGAACAAGGTTGCCAACAAGTGGTGGCGGGTCGAGAAAGAACCGCAAGCGACTCCAGCAGGCCTAGACTTCATCAGCAGCCTCCCCAATGATATGTTGACAGTCATCATATCCTTCATCCCTATCAAATATTGGGCAAGGACAACCGTCATTTCCCGGCGGTGGTGCCCCCTATGGCTCTCCAGGTCGACCTCCTCGACACCCATGAGCTCTGCCATGGCTATCGCAAAAGCTTGGATGTGTTCTCCCAGATCCTCGGCAGTCACCATGGCCCGATCAGAGGCCTTATCACAGGGAAGTTCCGTTCCAATGGCAAGGACTGAGCAAAGCTTGGCGAGTGGTTTCGATCTGCCGCCCTAGATCAGCTCGAGGAGCTCAGTTTTAATGATTGGCATATGCGCTCGCTACCAACGTCCGCGCTCCGCTTCGCGCCCACGCCGCGCCTCGCCAAGTTCATGAACTGCCATCCCCCCTTAATGATGCGCCCGCTCTTTTTCTACCACGATTGAAGCACCTCGAGCTCATCGCCATATGCATCCCAAAGGATGACATGGAATCCCTGCTCCGCGGTTGTACTGCACTCGAGTTCCTTCGTCTTCAGACGATGAATTGGTTGTGTAACATCCCAAATTTTCAATTTGGAATGTTATATATTAGATCATCATTGCATATCATATTTCATTGCATTTTGGTTTGATCCAAGAAATTCTACGCAACTCAAGGACCCACGGAGAGAGTTGGGGATTTCGTTATTTTCATATTTGAGTCTTCTCAAATTTTGAAAAGAGGATCATTTGGTTTTAAGTATTTTTCTTTCCTAATATTTCTAATATAAAAATATATGAGAGGGGATAATAGGACTTCTCCAAAATAAATGAAATATTAGAGGAAAGTATTAAAATCAAATAAATGTTTTTATTGGATTTTATTGCAATTTTATTTGAATTAGGAAAAATTGCACGTTTTCAAAAATTGCATTTTAGGCCAAGAAAATGTTCATCTTGTTCTAAATATTTTATTTTGATGGTGAAAATTTGTTTTGGCATTTTTAGATTTTATGTATTTTTCTAGGATTTATTTTCGGCAGGATCTTATTTATAAAAAATGTGCGCGCCCGACTGGGCCAGCGGCCCAGCCGAGCCGGGCTGGCCTCGCCCCGCCTCCGCCCGACCGACTCCGACCGGAACACGCCGCCGTCGCCGAGTCCGGGGAGGACTCCTCCTCCTCGCCCCCTTCCCCAAGCCGTCGCCCCCACCCCCTCCTTATAGACCCTGCCCCGCCGCCACCACCACCACCCGCCACCACCATCACCCGCCACCGCCGCCGCCGCCGCCCGTGAGCCCTCGCCGCTTGGAGCCCCGTCACCGTCGCCTCACCGCCGCCCCGCACCCCGCCGCCGCCGCCGACGGAGCCCACCGGAGGTAGCCGCCGCCGCCGTCTCGCCGTTCGTCAGTTTTCTTAGAAAAATGGTTTGGTTTTTTTCTAAACCCTAGATCTGTTTTGTTTTCAGATCTAGTTCGGTTTTTTTGGTTTAGTTATTTAGCGAATGCTCATTCGTTCGTTCGTTCGTTCGTTTTAACGAACGATTTTCACCGTTTAGCCGCACACAGCGAACGTTCATGTCAGATCAAATGCCCACGCGAGGGAGTTCTTAAGTTGAACTTTCTAGTTAGATCTTTTATTTGAGTTTTACCCGTGCATTAGATGTGTGCTTATTGTATGCTTGTTTATTTGCGATAGAGTACCCGGAGTGCGTCGCTTGCTACTTCAAATCTCTAGGTTTCACGGATCATCAGCAAAGCAAGTAACACTTTGATCATACCTCTTTACTAACTAGTTTTATTGCATTAGATCAATCCTCAAACAATTGCATGATTAGGATCTGATTAACATGTGGGTTTTGGGAAGTAGATGAGGTAGTACCTATTGTCATGTTTATTATCAAACATTTAAGAGTTACTTCTACGTTTGCTTATATTGCTATGCCATGCTAGTAGACGTGGATTGGGTGAGTGTATCCATGACAGATGTGAGTATTGTTAATTAATGGTTCAACTTAAGGTGGCTACATTAATACACATCTGGGTGGACTGAGGCACCTGGGGAACCCAGTGTTGCCTGTATTTTTGGAAATCCCAGGGTACCGTGTGATTCTCCTATGGACCGCCACCCAGGCTCAAAGGGATCATAAGATTATTCATGCTAGAAACTTCCGTGTGCAGGCGCAAGCTATTATGGGCTCTAGCATAGTTGAGTATGTTGTGTGACCTCTTTTTAGTGGTTGACTAGCAGATGTAGGGGATGTAGGTTGGTACTGTCTACCCAGCGTAAAGAGTTAATGCTTCTAAAATACTGTGTCTCGCTCATCTGTTTCTCAAACACCATGTAGTGCAAGGAATCCAACGGAGGAGA
The DNA here is from genome assembly GCF_002162155.2 of Triticum dicoccoides. Classification (NCBI taxonomy): domain Eukaryota; kingdom Viridiplantae; phylum Streptophyta; class Magnoliopsida; order Poales; family Poaceae; genus Triticum; species Triticum dicoccoides. Next base: position 274,216,296 of record NC_041381.1, read on the forward strand.
TCGAGTCTTGTGGGGAAAAGTGCGCAAACCTCTGCAGGGTGTATAAACTAATCATGGTTAGCCATGTCCCCGGTTATGGACGTTTTGAGTATCTAGTTTCTTGGATTATCATGTGGATCTCATCACTGTTAATATATTTTGATTGGGTTTAATGATGATGCTTAATTGGGATTGAGAGGGGGATTACCTTCTCAATGTTTAACAACCACCATGATAGTTAAATAAAATTTGTTCCTTTGTTGTAGGGGAAAATTGGCTTTATGCAAAACTGTAACCATAGAGCTTACCACCAGCCATATATGCATGTAGTGGTAGCATTATTCTGTTCATTACTCTCTATGTGTTACATTGCCAGCATATTCCATGTGCTGACCCTTTTCGGGCTGCAACATTCATGTTGCAGACTTTTCAGACGACGAGTAAGGTGCCTTAGGTCGTGATCTTTCACTCAGTGATGCCATTGGAGTTGATGGACTCACTTTATCTTCCAAGCCTTCCGCTGTTATCGTATTTAGATGGCCTTAAGCCATAATTGTAATAAGTTCTCTTTTGAGACATTCGATATAATAAGTGTGTGATTGCTACTCTGTTATAAATCCTTCAAGTACTGTGCATGTCGGCATTACCGATCCAGGGATGACACTGATGCACAGATATCAGACTGTTTGAGGTATGGTCGCTACAAGATGGTACAGTGCCACTGGAAACGATTCAGTTGGATAGCGATTTGACCTACGAGGAGAAACCACTCAAGATTCTCGAGTTTGCCAGCCGAGTTACACGCAGCAAGGTTATCAAGTTATGCAAGGTTCAGTGGAGCCACCACACCGAAGATGAATCCACCTGGGAACGAGAGGAAGACCTACGGAAGGATCAGCCTCACCTATTTTCTAGCCAACCCAAATCTCGAGGGCGAGATTCTTCTTAAGGAGGGTTGGTTTGTAACATCCCAAATTTTCAATTTGGAATGTTATATATTAGATCATAATTGCATATCATATTTCATTGCATTTTGGTTTGATCCTAGAAATTTTACGCAACTCAAGACCCACGGAGAGAGTTGGAGATTTCGTTATTTTCATATTTGAGTCTTCTCAAATTTTGAAAAGAGGATCATTTGGTTTTAAGTATTTTTCTTTCCTAATATTTCTAATATAAAAATATATGAGAGGGGATAATATGACTTCTCCAAAACAAATGAAATATTAGAGGAAAAATATTAAAATCAAATAAATGTTTTTATTGGATTTTATTGCAATTTTATTTGAATTAGGAAAAGATGCATGTTTTCAAAAATTGCATTTTAGGCCAAGAAAATGTTCATCTTGTTCTAAATATTTTATTTAGACGGTGAAAATTTATTTTGGAATTTTTAGATTTTTATTTATTTTTCTAGGATTTATTTTCGACGGGATCTTATTTAAAAAAAATTGCGCGCCCGACTGGGCGAGCAGCCCAGCCGAGCCGGGTAGGCCTCGCCCCGCCTTCGACCGGAGCACACCGCCACCGCCGAGTCCGGGGAGGACTCCTCCTCCTCGCCCCCTTTCCCAAGCCGCTGGCCCCCCTCCTTATATACCCCGCCACGCCGCCACCACCACCACCAGCCACCGACGCCGTCGCCCGCGAGCCGCCGCCGCCCGAAGCCCCGTCGCCATCACCTCACCGCCGCCCCGCACCTCGCTGCCCCTATCGCCGGAGACCCCGTCGCCGCCGGAGCCCGCCACCTCGCTCGCCGGACCACCGCCGGAGGTAGCCGCCGCCGCCGTCTTGCCGTTCGTCGGTTTTCACAGAAAACCCGTTCGGTTTTTTTTCAAAACCCTAGATCTGTTTTTCAGATCTGGTTTGGTTTTTTCGGTTTAGTTATTTAGCGAACGCCCGTTTGTTCGTTCGTTTTAGCGAACGATTTTCACCATTTAGCCGCAGACAGCGAACGTTCGTTCGTTAGGCTGTTCGTCGGTTTTTCTTTTTCAGGGTTTTTCCGGGATTATTTTCGGTTGCGGTTCCTGCCCTGGTTTTTGTTTTAGTTTATCTTTTCGCTCGTTTATCGGAATCAGGCGATTCAAGCGCCTAGAGTTTCTTCTCGAAACCCTCTTTCTGTTTAACCAACTTAAACAGGATTTTCCTACTACAAAATTTAACTTAAGTCCAGATTAGTAAACGAAGCTTGTTTCTTTCGCAGTTTGAGTTTCCTTGCTTCATTTGAATTGATTCTTTTTGCAAACCGGAGTTCTTAGGTTGAACTTTCTGGTTAGATCTCTTATTTGAGTTTTACCCGTTCTTGTAGTTGAGTGCTTATTGTATGCTTGTTTTTTTGCAATAGAGTACCCGGAGTGCAAAGCGTGCTACTACGAGTCTCTAGGTTTCACGGATCATCAACAAGGCAAGTAACACTTTGATCATACCTCTTTACTAACCAGTTTTATTGCATTAGATCAATCCTCAAACAATTGCATGGTTAGGATCTGATTAACATGTGGGTTTTGGGAAGTAGATGAGGTAGTACCTATTGTCATGTTTATTATCAAACATTTAAGAGTTACTTCTACGTTTGCTTATATTGCTATGCCATGCTAGTAGACGTGGATTGGGTGAGTGTATCCATGACAGATGTGAGTATTGTTAATTAATGGTTCAACTTAAGGTGGCTACATTAATACACATCTGGGTGGACTGAGGCACCTGGGGAACCCAGTGTTGCCTGTATTTTTGGAAATCCCAGGGTACCGTGTGATTCTCCTATGGACCGCCACCCAGGCTCAAAGGGATCATAAGATTATTCATGCTAGAAACTTCCGTGTGCAGCCGCAAGCTATTATGGGCTCTAGCATAGTTGAGTATGTTGCGTGACCTCTTTTTAGTGGTAGACTAGCAGATGTAGGGGATGTAGGTTGGTATTGTCTACCCAGAGTAAAGAGTTAATGCTTCTGAAAGACTGTGTCTCGCTCATCCGTTTCTCAAACACCATGTAGTGCAAGGAATCCAACGGAGGAGATCGAGTCTTGTGGGGAAAAGTGCGCAAACGTCTGCAGAGTGTATAAACTAATCATGGTTAGCCGTGTCCCCGGTTATGGACGTTTTGAGTATCTAGTTTCTTGGATTATCATGTGGATCTCATCACTCTTAATATAATTTGGTTGGGTTTAATGATGATGCTTCATTGGGATTGAGAGGGGGATTACCTTCTCAATGTTTAACAACCACCATGATAGTTAAATAAAATTTGTTCCTTTGTTGTAGGGGAAAATTGGCTTTATGCAAAACTGTAACCATAGAGCTTACCACCAGCCATATATGCATGTAGTGATAGCATTATTATGTTCATTACTCTCTATGTGTTACATTGCCAGCATATTCCATGTGCTGACCCTTTTTGGGCTCCAACGTTCATGTTGCGGACTTTTCAGACGACGAGTAAGGTGCCTTAGGTCGTGATCTTTCACTCAGTGATGACGTTGGAGTTGATGGACTCACTTTATCTTCCAAGCCTTTCGCTGTTATCGTATTTAGATGGCCTTAAGACATATTTATTGTAATAAGTTCTCTTTTGAGACATTCAATGTAATAAGTGTGTGATTGCTACTCTGTAATAAATCCTTCAAGTACTATGCGTGTCAGCATTACCGATCCAGGGATGACACTGATGCATAGATATCAGACTGTTTGAGGTCTGGTCGCTACAGGTTGAGTAGCTTCCACATCACCTCCATAACTCTCCGGACAATTTATGTGTGTTGTTGGTGTTGCAACAAGAGATCACAAAAGGTGGACCACAATATGGTAATTGAGGACACACCTTCACTTGAGAGATTACTTGTAGTTGATCAACAAGGTCCAACAAGAATCAATGTAATTTCTGTGCCGAAATTGACAGTGGTGGGCTACTCGTCTGTCAAATACTCTGAACTTGTTATTGGATCCACACCCATTCAGGTACAACAGTCGCCTTCTACCTCTCCTTCTTGATATCAACATTATTTCTAATTTTGATGATGTTTGTTCGCCTGTCATCCAGAAAAAGCTTGACCCAAATTCTGCGCATAGTGAAGGTCTTGGAACTAGAATCTATCGGCCCCAACCTGCACAAAGTTGTTAGTTTCCTGAGATGCTTTTCGTTCCTGAAGAAGTTGTATATCGAGGTGATATTCCTTTTCCTGTTAAATGTTAACCATAAGGGAGTTCAATTTTGGCACCTTTTCCCAAGTTTACAATGACAATGTACTACGATTTCTGAAGGAATTTTGGAGGATTTCAGGACATACAGCCCCCACCCCATATTGGTTGCTTGATTCATATGGTTACAATCCATAAGCATTTCTCCTTTGGATTCATCAGTACTAGTTTTCTTAGGGGATTTTTCATCCACTCCAACCTCTTGTGAAGAAGGCTACATTTTTCTAGATTGTAATCAAATGCCCATGTTAATCATGTCAGATCAAAGATGGCACGTTGGTGCATTTTACAAATCGTGCAAACCAAATAGGCTTGTAGTAGTGTTCAAAACTGCATGTAGGCACTAACACGTTCTCTTCTTTTGCTGATAATAATAGGCCCGATGGTGGATAATGTGATACAATATAACGACAATCACATCGAATGCCTAGATCTGCATCTCTCAAAAATTACTTTGAACTCATACCGAGGGACCTTACCGGAGATTATATTGGCCAGGTTCTTTGTTGTCAGAGCAAGAGTGCTGAAGGTAATGAGGTTGAACATGCATTTATATAGAAAATATGAATGGTTTGTTGATCAGAGCCGGCGGCTACTGCGGAATGGAAGAGGCTCCAAAAAAGCTAAACTTCGTATTGGAACTATATATGACAGAGTAATTGGAAGTCATTGTGTCAACCCCATACATGACTTGTCAGCGGCTGATCCCTTTGTAGAAATGACGAGGTTTCGAAACCAGCCTTAATATTTGTATTTTTATTTTGAACCTCTCTTATATCCATGTTTGGCTGATCAGCACGGGCGTTTGCAGCTGAATGAGCTGAATTTCATTTCTAATATCAGTTTGAACCTTGTAATCTTTGAATTTGAGCCATGTAACTCTGTAATTTGAACCTTGTAATATTTCGGGCTTTTGTGGTACAATCGTTGAAATGGCATTGTATGAGACTCGTATATTGGTAGTACTATTTTGACCTTAATATGCAATAGACTTAGATTTTATTAGCCATTCATGACCAGGGATCCAACCGGAAGCAGAGCAATGGCAAGCATCGTCGCAACAAGATTTAGATGATTAGATGCTCGTTTCTCCTACTTTAGTATGCATGTAATTCATGCTTGATGTCTCCCCCATCGCTCGCACAGTTTGTCTTATTTGCCATGTATCACTGTGCTGGCCTCTGCTCGCATCCCTCGGCGCGCTCTGCTCGCCATTAGGCACCGCGGCGTGCTCTGCTCGTGTACCTCCACGCGCTCGGCTTGTGGATAGCTTTTCCTTGTGTGTTCAACTGTTATATGCATATATATGGTTGCTCGCCCTTGACGTGCTGTGGGGCACTTTGCTCGCGTCCCTGCGATGCGCTCTGCCGGCGGTTGGGGCCTACGCATGATCATGTTGGGGGCCCATATGCATGCGGTTGCGCCGCGTGTGTCGCCACGATGCAGTTACGTGTGGCACGATGGAGTTACCGCTGCAAATTAGAACCTCCATATGGGCATGCGAATATTCTAGGTCGCCCGGCTTCCCCATTAATTCCCGCGGCCATTATAACCTTAGTCTCTTCAACCTTTCGATCTCGCCCCACAACACAACAAGCACACCCACGACGACACATATAGAGAGGATATCTAGCGGTGTTCTAGTGGAGTTCAGCGAGCATAAAGTGGGGACCCACATGAGGGAGACGGATCTATTGATGGTGTACACCATCGACCCGGCCGTGGTGGAGGACTACATCAACATCGTGGAGCAGTTGCTTGCTCGACACAAGTACAAGGTGGTCAACATCGACCTCTAGTACACTGACGGTCATCCCGGCAAAGATCAGAAGGTTGTCGTCTCCCAGTTGTGTTTGCGCCATCATGTCCTCATCTTCCACTACTGCATGTCCATAGAGCCATGCGACCGTTTTACCAGGTTGTCAACAACACTGACTAGAAGTTCGCTACAGTGGAAACCTGCAACGATGTAAAGGCGCTCATGGTTACGGGCCTGGCCTGCAAGAACCTTGTTGAAATCCATGACGACTATAGGGTCTAGGGCAGCATGAAGAAGGACTCCCTAGTTGAACTCGCCTCGGCCATCATCGACCCCTACTACAAAAATATGAAGCGTGATGCCAAGAGAACAAATCTTGTATCCTGGCACGGGGCCTGGATGCAGCAACTGGATGAACCTCACCTCAGGTTCGTGGCCAAGAGCGTGTACACATGCTACGGGATGCACAGGCGGATCGTTGACATGAGAAAGTGCCTCGTTACCGAAATCACGAGGCCAGATTGAGCCACAAGCAGAGCAGTAGCGGCAAGCATCACAAGAAGTAGATGATGATCAGATGATTGTTTCTCCTAGTTAATTATGCATGTAATATATATAGTTATTCTGTATGCAATCTCATCCCACAACACACACGTCATATTAGCAGCAATTGTCTGTGTTATTATCGATCTTCGCACATATTTATGATTACAGACATGTTTGCCGTGTATCACACACATCTTGTTAAATTGAATCGTTTCTGTTCTCTTGGCTCAACGCAAACAGTTCATCTGAGTGAACTGTTTTCCCTCTATCGCACACACCTTGATCTGGCTGACCATTTCTTTTGTTCCGCCTAATCACAAATAGTTCATCTGAGTGAACTATATGCCATATGTCACACACACCTTCATCTTGCTACCTATTTCTGTTGTTCCGCCTCATCACAAACAGTTCATTGTACTGAACCGTATGCCCCGCATCGCACACGCAACTAAAATCCAAACCATATTTGATGTATCCGCCACCGCAAACTTTTTGCATCTTTTTGACGATTTTTTACATCACCGTTTGCGATTATTGCATCGCACACAGTTTCATCGAAGGGTCTCTGATTGTAGTGTCGCCTTAGCAACATCCTGCAGTAGTGATGACTAGCTATTTATTAAAGATCGCTTGCGCGGCTGAGTCGGTTTGGTGTCCCATCTGGATTGCTTCATCTGTCGTAAACGGGTGGGCCAGCAGAGACCCAAACGTCTACGAGTCATTATTCTGAGGATCACCTGGCGCATCCAAATATACTAGTGCCCTTGCTCCTGTACACGTGAGTGCATGCATGGATGGTTTAATGTGGGACATGCATGCACATGCATGTATCTGTTCCATGCACATGAAAGAAAACACTTGTGGCTGCTCCTCATCTTCACACGGGCATGCATGTATGGGTTTCATGCACTTGATAGAAAAGAGTTGCCTGCTCCTCATCTTCACACGGGGCTTGTAAAAATATTCTATTATCCTCCATATAATAAAACAAAGTATTGTATTTCTATTCCGAGTAACAAAATAACAATTTATATAATTATTAATAGAAATCACCTGATTATTGTATATGACGATAATATTTTTGGTCGTATCTGTAGAGGCCATGTCCACATCATCCATGGGTTCCTTTCTTCGGGTTTGTCATGTTGACCATAGACGGTGTATCCGGATACCTATAGTATGCGGATGTTAGTCACGTTGGGAACCAACCCCAGGGTTTCGGTGATGAACACCTAATTATTTTCACTTCCCTCATGATCGACCCATTATTTTCTTAAGAACGCTAGCTTTCGGCTTCACCCGTCTGAGGTACGTACACGAATGACCCGGTCGTAGCAATCGCAGAGGTGCTCCCTTTACCCCCTAGCCAAACAATCGGGAACATAAGGGGTAAGCACAGGAGCCAGGCAACCCATCTTGGCAATCTTGACATTGAATGCTTGCATGATGTTGATCCCCCTATTGCCAGGCTTCATGCTAGTATGCTTTCCTCAAGCGATGATTTACCCATTTATGATGAGTTTGATTATTGCCATGTGGAGTCCATTAGTTGTGATGCCATGTTGCATGGGATATCTTGTGACTTCTCTAGGTCACATCATGTTTGGCAATCCGCTTGACTTGTCATATGCTATGCATGAGATCGACCATATGTCATATTTGCAATCTCATCGTAGTGACTATGCATATGCCATTAAAATAAACCCAATTTGCACTTATGGCATAGATGACAAGCCCATGGTTATTGGCATTTGTTTTTCATGTGATATTGATATGCTCCCTTCACATCATACCCATCATATGCCATGCCATGACCACATAGCATCGAATATGCATTGTTTTGGATGTTGTCCATTTTCTCCATATGATGTTTCTGATATTGCTCATGAGGAGACTCCCATAGTTTCCTCACACACTTTAGGAGATTTTGATCCATCCCATCCAATGCATGATTCCCATGATATTGTGCACCATATGCGTCCCATGAATAAAAATTCCACACACTTGCTATAATTGCATTCTCAATTTGTGTCCCCATCGTGTCATACATAACAACTATTCCTTCATGATGGATGACATGTTCTTATATCATGCCTCAAATTTCTTTGAGCGTCGCTTATCTTGTGCTAACTCCCACATGCACATACACATCATGATGGATGATGTGTACATTTACCACACACAAAATTTCTTTCTTTTGTGTATTTGTTGTGTAGGTACCCATGCTTACTTATAAACCTCACAATCCCATGAGTTGACGAAACGAGCTTTAGAGAGCAACAATGACTTGAGATCCCGTGGATTAATTTCCACACCATTTCCATTGTGCAAGGACTTCGCGCATTTCTTCTACATGCCCTCACTTTTTTGCCTTCTACATGCCCTCACTTGGCTATGGATTATTGTCCATTACATACTCTATGCCTATCTTACCATGTTCACTTTGCATGATATGCTCATTTCAATTTGGATGACATGTTTTGGTGACCCATGCTTTGCATTTCACATGATCTGTGATTCTAGTACTTGTATGTGTATTTGCAAGCTTGGTGGAGATACCCCTATTTATTGCCATGTTTGCTTTGTGCCCCATTCCTACGATGATACTTTGATCTTACTTTGTGTTCGTGCTTGCGATATGTCATGTGCATCGTTTATGCCTATTATTTGCTCACATGATATGATTGCCATGATTTCCTCAAGTGTGTTGCATCTTTGCTCCACTAGTTTGCATGACATGATTTCTATGCTTGACTATGTTGCATCACCAATGATTTATACTTGCTCATCCATGCGGTTGATGACAACCATTGCCATGCTTTGCACATGATTGCTATTACTTCTTTGTCATATATGTCCATATATTGCCTCTCTCATGCTACATGATTTGCCATGTATTGAGTGCAACAATGATTATAGTCTTGCTCATGAGATTGCCCCCATAGCATTCTCACATATATTTGGAGAATTTGACACATTTCTTGTGAAGCATGCTTGTCTTTCTTCTTTGCACCATATACCTAGTGCCATGAGTATCGCCATTGTCACGTCATATTATCCATACACTTGTGCTTCTAATTGTTATGTGCAAGAGAAGAGAACCATCATGATGCATGATGTGTTTATCTACCATGTGCATACATTCTTTGTTTTGTTGTGTGCATGTGTAGGATACTTGGACTTTGTGTCGACTTCCACTTCACGTGAGTTGATGAAAGCACATGTGCTCCCTAGGTGGTTTTGGTAATTAATGTCAACATATCTCTTGTTGGACTAACACTTTTATCTAGCATGTTTCAGATAAGTTCAACAATGGAGTGGCATGGACTAAAGGATGTGGGAACTCCTTCAAGATGCTAAGGACAAAGGATTGGCTCAAGCTTCAAGCTCAAGACTCTTCATTTTACATTTTAGTGATCCAAGATCACATTGAGTCTATAGGAAAAGCCAATACTATCAAGAAGGGATGAGGTGTTGCTTAATGAGTTTCTTGCTCCACAGTGCTTAGTGATATGCTCCAAAACCCTCAACTACTTTCCCACTTCCACACATGTGTCCTAAAACCTAAAGTCAAACTCGGCCCCACTGATTCTTTCTATTCGGTGCCACCGAGTTTTGATGTGTTAGCCACTGCCACAAACCCTAGGCAAATCGGTCTCACCGATAGGGATCTCGGTCTCACCGAGATGGGATTGTAATCTCTCTATGTATGTCCATTACCAAAATCGGTCTCACCGAGTTTGAGCAATCGTTACAACCGAGATTACAATGCAAACTTCCTGGTTGACTCATAACCAAAATCGGTCCCACCGAGTTTGTGTAATCGGTCAAACCGAGTTTGCCTGACCAACTCTCTGGAAAACTTATTACCAACTCACCGAGTTTGTGTAATCGGTCTTCCCGAGATTGCGTTATGCCCTAACCCTAACCGAATCGGTCCTACCGAGTTGCATATCGGTCCCACCGAAAAACCTAACGGTCACATTATTTGCTAAATCGGTCTGACCGAGTTTAACGATTCGGTCCCACCGAGTTTGGTAGATTGTGTGTAACGGTTAGATTTTGTGTGGAGGCTATATATACCCCTCCACCTCCTCTTCATTCGTGGAGAGAGCCATCAGACTGAACCTACACATCCAGCATACATTTTCTGAGAGGGAACTACCTACTCATGTGTTAAGACCAAGATATTCCATTCCTACCATATGAATCTTGATCTCTAGCCTTCCCCAAGTTGCTTTCCACTCAAATCTTCTTTCCACCAGATCCAAATCCTATGAGAGAGAGTTGAGTGTTGGGGAGACTATCATTTGAAGCACAAGAGCAAGGAGTTCATCATCAACGCACCATTTGTTACTTCTTGGAGAGTGGTGTCTCCTAGATTGGCTAGGTGTCACTTGGGAGCCTCCGACAAGATTGTGGAGTTGAACCAAGGAGTTTGTAAGGGCAAGGAGATCGCCTACTTCGTGAAGATCTACCGCTAGTGAGGCAAGTCCTTCATGGGCGTCGGCCATGGTGGGATAGACAAGGTTGCTTCTTCGTGGACCCTTCGTGGGTGGAGCCCTCCGTGGACTCGCGCAACCGTTACCCTTCGTGGGTTGAAGTCTCCATCAACGTGGATGTACGATAGCACCACCTATTGGAACCATGCCAAAAACATCCGTGTCTCCAATTGCGTTTGAATCCTCCAAAACCCTTCCCTTTACATTCTTGCAAGTTGCATGCTTTACTTTCCGCTGCTCATATACTCTTTGCATGCTTGCTTGATATGTATTGTGAATGTTAAACTTGTGCCTAAACTCCACTTAAACTTAAAGAACTTAAAAACTGCAACTTTGGTACTTAGTGTCTAATCACCCCCCCCCCCTCTAGACACCTCTTCTCAAGGTCCTACAAGTGGTATTAGAGCTTTGGTCTCCATTGCCTTGGTTTACTCACCATTGGAGGAAGATGGATGAGTCTACTTTGGGGAATCTTAGACATATAGTGCCTATTCTTGATGGAGAGTGTTTTCATGAGTGGAAAAATGAGATGCTTGTAATTTTCAATCAATATCATTTGAACAAGTACATTGCTAGCCCTTGTGCACCTTATGTTGATCCTATGCATCCTACCCATGATGAGTCAATTGACATGATTAGGAATCTTAGAACTGCCGAACTTATCATTAGAGGATTGCCTAGAAACTTGATTGGATGCTTGCCTACTCTTAAGTGTGCCTACACCATATGGAAATTTCTTGAGGAACGCTTTCCAAATTATTCCTTGAAAAATCTTGATGAAATTCTTCATAAATATATTGCGTTGAGTAAGATGAATACTAGTTATCCTATGTTTGGTGATCGTCTATTTGAGCTTACTAACCTTATGCGTGCCAAAGGAGATGTTGGAATTATTAGTGATATTATTTCCGAAGCTATAAAAATTCATAAGCAAGATCATTGTCAAACTCACTCTAACGAATCACCCTCTCTAGGATTTGATCCACCACATGACGATGTTGAACATGGATACTATGATGAGGATGATGATAGTGACTTCGATCTTGATGATGCAATGAGACACTTTGGTCTTATGGCAAATCTTCGGGGATATATGTCAGGAGGAAAGGAATGGGTTCTTGATAGTGGATGTACCGATCACATGACCGGAGATAAAGACATGTTTCGTGGGCTTGCTGATAATGATAGTCCTCGAAAGTATGTTACTTTCGGTGACAACTCAAAGGGTAAGGTGGTTGGCCTCGGTAAGGTGGCCATATCACATGATAGCTCCATACAAAATGTCATGCTCGTTGAATCTCTTGGATACAACTTACTTTCAGTATCTAGACTTGCTGATTTCGGTTTCAATATCCTATTTACTGAAGTAGATTGCCAAGTGTTTCGTCGAGACAATCATAAAATGGTCTTTACCGGTGTGCGTAGAGGTGATCTATACATTGTAGATTTCACTAAAAAGGCTCAACCTAAAACTTGCTTCATTGCTAAATCCTCAAAAGGTTGGTTATGGCATAGACGATTAGGTCATGTTGGTATGCGAAACCTTGACAAGCTTATTAAAGGAAATCATATCCTTGGAGTTAACGATGTCATATTTGATAAGGATAGACTTTGCAGCGCTTGTCAGGCAGGTAAACAGGTTGGAGGAAGGCATCCCGTGAAGAACATCATGACCACAAGAAGTCCACTCGAGCTACTTCACATGGATCTTTTTGGTCCCAACTCTTACAAGAGTCTCGGTGGAAATTCTTTTGGTCTAGTTATAGTTGATGATTTTTCAAGATTTACGTGGGTGTTCTTTCTCAATGATAAATCGCAGGTCCAAAAGATCTTCAAAAACTTCGCTAGGAAGGCCCAAAATCAATTTGAAGTGAAGATCAAGAAGGTTCGCAGCGACAACGGAACGGAGTTCAAGAATGCAAATGTGGACACCTTTCTTGACGAAGAAGGGATTTCACATGAGTTCTCGGCTACGTACACACCTCAACAAAACGGAGTTGTTGAGAGGAAGAACCGGACGCTCATTGAAATGGCGAGAACGATGCTTGATGAGTACAAGACGCCGAAGCACTTTTGGGCAGAAGCGGTTGAGACAGCTTGTCATGCAACAAATCGCTTGTATCTTCACAAGCTACTCGGGAAGACGCCATACGAGCTCCTCACCGGTAACAAACCCCAAGTTGGATGCTTTCGAGTATTCGGCTCAAAGTGCTACATTCTTGATAAGCATCGTCGTTCTAAATTTGCTCCTAAGTCTCATGAAGGTTTCCTACTAGGTTATGGCTCAAACTCTCACACTTACCGTGTCTACAACAATTTCACCCGAAAGGTTGAAGAGACGGTAGATGTGAAGTTCGATGAATCTAACGGCTCGCAAGTAGAGCAATTGCCAATTGATGTAGGAGACAAAGATCCTTCGGAAGCAATCCAAGACTTGTCTATTGGAAAGGTCCATCCAACGGAGGTGAAGGAGAGTACCTCGTCCGTCCAAGTGGAAGATTCTACTTCACGACAAGGTGAACCAAGAGTTGATATGGAAGCATCCACAAGTGGGACACACCAAGATGAAGGAAACGAGGAAGGGCATCAAGATGAACGTCAACAACCTCCTTCTCCACCACGACAAGAGAACGATAACGCCAACAATGAAGAAGGCCAAGAAGAAGAACAAGATGAAGAAGATGTTCAACGAAGACCCAAGCAAAATCTTTCACGAGTTCGAGCAAGAATTGCTAAAGATCATCCCATCAAGCAAATCTACAATGACATTCAAACCGGTAGAATCACTAGCTCTAAAACTCGTTTAGCTAACTTTTGTGAAAACTATTCTTTCATCTCTAGCATTGAACCTATGAAGGTTGAAGAAGCATTGGAAGATCCAGATTGGATAAATGCTATGCATGAAGAGCTACACAATTTTGAAAGGAACCAAGTTTGGATATTGGTTGAGAAGCCCGACAACAACCACAACATTATCGGTACCAAATGGGTGTTTCGCAACAAGCAAGATGAAGATGGACAAGTAGTTCGCAACAAAGCACATCTCGTCGCCCAAGGCTACACACAAGTCGAAGGTATGGACTATGGTGAGACTTACACTCCCGTTGCTAGATTTGAGTCCATTCACATCTTACTTGCCTATGCTAATCATCATGATATCATCTTGTACCAAATGGACATTAAAAGTGCTTTTCTAAATGGTGAAATAGAGGAGGAAGTTTATGTTAAGCAACCTCCCGGCTTTGTCAATCCTAAGAAACCCAATCATGTTTACAAACTTCACAAAGCTCTTTATGGTCTTAAACAAGCTCCGAGAGCGTGGTATAAATGCTTGACCAAGTTCCTTATTGAAAAAGGCTTTGAAATTGGGAAAATTGATTCTACTCTTTTTACTAAAAGGGTTAATGGAGAACTATTTGTGTGCCAAATCTATGTTGATGATATTATATTTGGTTCAACTAACCCTCATTTTAGTGAAAAGTTTGGGAAGCTAATGTCGGAGAAGTTTGAGATGTCTATGATGAGTGAACTCAAATTCTTTCTTGGGTTGCAAATCAAGCAAACTAAGGAAGGTACCTTTGTTTCTCAAACGAAGTACACCAAGGACTTATTCAAGAAGTTCAATATGCAAGAATGCAAAGGTATGACTACACCCATGCCTACTAGTGGACATCTTGACTTGACCAAAGATAGTGAACCGGTTGATCAAAAGGTTTATCGCTCTATGATTGGTTCATTGTTATATCTATGTGCTTCACGTCCCGATATCATGCTAAGCGTGTGCATGTGTGCACGATATCAAGCTGCTCCTAAAGAATGTCATCTTAAGGTCGTGAAAAGGATAGTGAGATACTTAATCCATACACCAAATTTTGGCATTTGGTATCCTAAGAGGGCCTCTTTCGATCTTATTGGCTATTCCGACTCGGACTATGCTGGAGACAAGGTTGATAGACAGTCCACTTCGGGTACTTGTCAATTTCTTGGTAGATCTCTTGTGTCTTGGTCCTCCAAGAAACAAAACTCGGTATCCTTATCCACCGCCGAAGCGGAATATATTGCCGCTAGTTCATGTTGTGCTCAATTACTTTGGATGACCCAAACTCTTAAAGATTATGGGATATATGTGAGACATGTTCCATTGCTTTGTGACAATGAAAGTGCTATCAAAATTGTTCATAATCCTGTGCAACATTCTCGAACTAAGCATATTGAAGTTCGTCATCATTTCATGCGAGATCATGTTGCTAAGGGTGACATTGATCTTAAGCATGTTCGCACCGAAAAGCAATTAGCGGATATATTCACTAAACCTCTTGATGAGAGAGTGTTTTGCAGGTTAAGAGGAGAATTGAACATCATTGATGCTTCAAACTTGGAGTAGAAACTCCATTGGATACATGCAAGACATGAGCTTATGACTAATCCTTGATATTTCTCTTATGATGAAAATCTTATGTCTTGGATATATTTGCATCTTGCATGTTATCTAACCCATGTAGGTACTTGATGGAATTAAATTCCATGAGATTGTAACCTACTCACATCTTGAACAATCTCTACATCATCAAGTCTCTACACTACGATGGTTGAAGACAAGGAATCACGGAACCACTCAAACATATCCTTTGACAAATTCTATGTTGAGCTTCATAATTGTCATTTTGGATACACAAGTGCTCTTCCTTGCAAGAACTAACCCATGTAAGTAGATGGACTCAAATTCCAAGTGGTGCTCCAAATTCTTGATGAGCTACATCAACCTTGAGCAACCCACACAAGTTTAACTACATGGACAACAGCACCAACCAAGGTATGTTATTCCATCTTAGAGAAACTTTACTCCAAGTCATGAGCTAAAGCAACTCGACAAGGTGTGAATACATCAAGATGCTTAAACGAAAAATGGCAACCCCATTTTGAGCTTAAACGATGAGTATGACCTATGATCAAGTGATCTCACTTGACTCCTAAGTCAATATACTCTAACATAGGTGACTTTGTCGCCGACCATCCCTAGATGAAGTTGTGTTCTTTTCTGTGTTTGTGCATTTGTCTCATGCATATTTGTTTCCCCTTTCAAAAAAAACTTCATCTAGATTTCTTTCTGTTTGCTCTTCATTTTCTGCATCGAATTCATTGCATATCTTTCAGTAAATTCCTTGCAAATCTTTGTGAGATCTTACTAGTCCAGTGAGCTGAGGTGACAAGTGTTTACTCTGCGATGAACTCGGTTTCACCGATTTGGTGTTCTCGGTCCGACCGAATCCTTTCGGTACAACCGAAGCATACCACTCGGTGCCACCGATTTCACATCAGGAAAAACAGTTTGCCACATATTCTATGTTTCTTCTGATCCAGCTCCACTCAATGAATCTTGTCCTCTACAAGCATCACATTTTTATCATTGCTTTGTGCTGTGTCTCAAGGACCAAACCCATTCGACAGATTCCAGAAAACCCTTCTTGGAAATTGATGTCAAAGGGGGAGAGAGAGATCACATCAAAGCTTATCATTTAGAGAGAGATCACATCAGAGAAAGAGTTTATCACCTCCTCAAGGGAGAGAGAGATCCTCAGGGGGAGAGAGAGATCTCCAGGGGGAGAGAATACCTAAGTAGAAGCATTTCTCAAGGATCCCAGATGCTTGGTGTTCAAGAGGAGAGATGCCACATGTCTTATTGAGGGGAAAGACATGTTCTTATGTGCTTATTTGCATTAGCTTGCATTAGCTCTGTTCATCATTTATATCTTTTAGCTCTGATTTTCTGTTCCCTATCTTCTCCCAGTATCCCATGTTAGATTCAGGGGGAGCAAGACATCTAAAGGAAAGAAATCAGTCAAATTCATTGCATATCTTTACTCTTGGGGACATGTCTAATCCAATGTGGTACTTAGTACTCACTCTCTACATGTCATCCCAGTCTTGGTATTCTTGTGGTTTCTTTTGTTTGCTCTGGCTAGTAGGTGCATTTGTGTTATCTAACCTTGTTTACGCAGGTTCATTCCATCCTAAGCCAACTCAAGACTACAAGGTAAGTATATGCATCACAATCATGTGTGTGATGAATTCTTGCTGATGTACATACTGTTTGCAAGAAGGACTCATGAGCATGAAGGTATTCTCTTTAATATTCTCTGCTCTAATGCATATGGCCAAGATACATGTAACACATTGCCTGCTCTATCATGGTTATGCTCTCACATGCTTCTATATTCCATATTCACATGATTGCATACATGTAGGGGGAGCCTATGCTTGTTACATGTTTTTCCAAAGCTTTACTTGCTATTCTTTATATCTTTATCTAAAGCTTTGATGTATGTTGTCATCAATTACCAAAAGGGGGGAGATTGAAAGCACAAGTGCTCCCTAGGTGGTTTTGGTAATTAATGTCAACATATCTCTTGTTGGACTAACACTTTCATCTAGCATGTTTTAGATAAGTTCAACAATGGAGTGGCATGGACTAAAGGATGTGGGAACTCCTTCAAGATGCTAAGGACAAAGGATTGGCTCAAGCTTCAAGCTCAAGTCTCTTCATTTTACATTTTAGTGATCCAAGATCGCATTGAGTCTATAGGAAAAGCCAATACTATCAAGAAGGGATGAGGTGTTGCTTAATGAGTTTCTTGCTCCACAGTGCTTAGTGATATGCTCCAAAACCCTCAACTACTTTCCCACTTCCACACATGTGTCCTAAAACCTAAAGTCAAACTCGGCCCCACTGATTCTTTCTATTCGGTGCCACCGAGTTTTGATGTCTTAGCCACTGCCACAAACCCTAGGCAAATCGGTCTCAACGATAGGGATATCGGTCTCACCGAGATGGGATTGTAATCCCTCTGTGTATGTCCATTACCAAAATCGGTCTCACCGAGTTTGAGCAATCGGTACTACCGAGATTACAATGCAAACTTCCTGGTTGACTCATTACCAAAATCGGTCCCACCGAGTTTGTGTAATCGGTCAAACCGAGTTTGCCTGACCAACTCTCTGGAAAACTTATTACCAAAATCGGTCTCACCGAGTTTGTGTAATCGGTCTTACCGAGATTACGTTATGCCCTAACCCTAAACGAATCGGTCCTACCGAGTTGCATATCGGTCCCATCGAAAAACCTAACAGTCACATTATTTGCTAAATCGGTCTGACCGAGTTTAACGATTCGGTCCCACCGAGTTTGGTAGATTGTGTGTAACGGTTAGATTTTGTGTGGAGGCTATATATACCCCTCCACCTCCTCTTCATTCGTGGAGAGAGCCATCAGACTGAACCTACACTTCCAGCATACATTTTCTGAGAGAGAACTACCTACTCATGTGTTGAGACCAAGATATTCCATTCCTACCATATGAATCTTGATCTATAGCCTTCCCCAAGTTGCTTTCCACTCAAATCTTCTTTCCACCAGATCCAAATCCTATGAGAGAGAGTTGAGTGTTGGGGAGACTATCATTTGAAGCACAAGAGCAAGGAGTTCATCATCAACGCACCATTTGTTACTTCTTGGAGAGTAGTGTCTCCTAGATTGGCTAGGTGTCACTTGGGAGCCTCCGACAAGATTGTGGAGTTGAACCAAGGAGTTTGTAAGGGCAAGGAGATCGCCTACTTCGTGAAGATCTACCGCTAGTGAGGCAAGTCCTTCGTGGGCGACGGCCATGGTGGGATAGACAAGGTTGCTTCTTCATGGACCCTTCGTGGGTGGAGCCCTCCGTGGACTCGCGCAACCGTTACCCTTCGTGGGTTGAAGTCTCCATCAACGTGGATGTACGATAGCACCACCTATCGGAACCACGCCAAAAACATCCGTGTCTCCAATTGTGTTTGAATCCTCCAAAACCCTTCCCTTTACATTCTTACAAGTTGCATGCTTTACTTTCCGCTGCTCATATACTCTTTGCATGCTTGCTTGATATGTATTGTGAATGTTAAACTTGTGCCTAAACTCCACTTAAACTTAAAGAACTTAAAAACTGCAACTTTGGTACTTAGTGTCTAATCACCCCCCCCCCCCTCTAGACACCTCTTCTCAAGGTCCTACAATTGACCATTTGAGCTCTTGAGAGCGAGCCTCATACATTCTACCCCGACTCGCTTCTACATCGCACTTGCTTGTGCTTCGGCATTGTGAAGGATGCACAAGGACAAACTTTTGAGGTGATATCCTTCTCTTTTGAGAACCCCAAAACCTTGAGCATGGATATTATGGATCATACTACTTGTGTTGCTTGCACCATGAGACTTATTGGTCATCTCAGACTACTTGATTGCGCACATGTTAGGATTGGTCACCATTTTCACCTTTCCATGCCTCACGATATATATGCCTTGTGTGTTGCATCCGACTTGTGCATTACTTGCTCCTATGATATGCTTGGTAGCAACAATGTCATCTCTTCACATATGCCATGCACCTATGATTGTCACATGCTTTACTTGATTGCCTCACACATGATGACCAATTCCTCTATCTATTGTGTTGAGTGCCACACTATCTTCACTACAACATATGCACATTATGCTTGGATTGTCTTGCCCCATGCGTTTAGACACTTCGTTTTTTATGGTGTTGTGAATGATTCTTATGCTTACCATAGACCCTTTGCTGAGCGCTTTATGCATGCTTCCTATGAACTTGAGGTAGATGCTTATTCTCTTGTCACACATATTTGCATCACTACCTCACAGGCTTGTTTCCATGATGACCTTGATTTTGCTCACATTATGTGCTTATATGCCATGCCACAGTCCTATGTCACACCATATGCTATGCTTGATGATGACACTTGTTCGGTGAATCACCACTTGAATGCTTGGTTTTTGCACTAATGCTAACCACATTTCTTTTTCCAAGCGTTTGTTGTCCTTGCTCCTTTTGAAGGAATCCCAAGATGGTGCGACATTCGAGAGTGCCCATTTCGAGCTTCAAGATGACAACTACTTGGTGATCGTCCACTTCTACATGGCGATGCCATCTCTTTCCCATGGTGATTTGGTTTTCGATCCGAGGTCGGATCTTTCCCAAGGGGGAGGGGATGATACGCAGCATCCTACGGACATCACCATGTCAAGAGTCCGTTCCGCAAGTGACACGTGCAACATCTACTTCACATACACAAAGGTGAATCGTCTCCTTTACGCGTGTTCACTTGACCCCTTCAAGGATGGTATACTACTTGACACTCCTCTCGTGTGCATACATAGGTATTGTCGGAACACCCCAGACGACGAGGAGTGCAAGCGCAAGTGTACAACTACACCATCCGCGAGGGAAGCATGGAAGAGAACGAAGAAGAGGAATCTTCCCGCGTAGAGATAGAGGTACAACCGCCCAACTACCGATCGACTACCACCCCACCGATACAACCGCTCGACTACCGCCCAACTACCGGTCCAGGTTCTGTAATCGAGCGACACAAGACCGGTACCACCCCGGTTTTTCCCCTAGCTACAGTAAGACCAGTACAACCGGTCCGACCACTGGTACAACCACTAATTACTTCCACAAACACCTCCAGTAACCTATACCTCAGCTTCTAGCAGTACAACCGCTCACATAACCGATACAACCGGTCTGCCTGCGCGAAGTAAAAGGTCAATGACCCGTGTAACCCCCAACTTACCCCTTGGACTATAAATACACGTCTCCTAGCTCCGAATTAGGGTTAGCAAATAAGATAGCTCATTTGTGTGTGAGCTTTGCTCCTACCACTCTTCTCTTGAGAGAGAGAGACCACTCCCATGGAGTTCAAGACCTTCATGTGAGAAGATCCCTAGTGGATTCAAGACCCCATCTAAGGAAGATCCTCCATGGATTCAAGGCCTCCTTCATGGAGATGAACTAGTTACCTCTTGAATCGCCCTTTGTTGGATTTGGACCTTTGTATCTCTCTTTATGTGTTTGGGTCTAGCACATGTGTGATTGGATCAAGTCAACTTGAGTGTTTTCCTCTTGTGTGTTCTTCGTGTTCCTCGGGAATCCCCCTCCAAATCGTGAAAGATCGGCCCCTAGGGTTCCACCCTACATCAGGATGCTACGGAAGGCATCCCCTCTTTCTTCTATCAACCATCGGTATATTACTCAAAGCTATATTTTTATTCATCGCATGATATGAGTTTTACTTGGAGCATCGTGTATTATTTGAGTCTTTGCTTTTGTTTGATTCATCTTTGCTGAACACCCTTTTTGAGAAGGATACACATTTATTCGTGATTTGTTAGAATACTCTATGTGATTCACTTATATCTTTTGAGCTAGGCAGTTGCTCTAGTGCCTCACTTATATCTTTTAGAGGACGACAATGGTTATATTTGAGAAATAGTTGCACTCTTATGCTACGCTTAGATCATTTTGAGAGTTAGGAATTCTACAAGTTTTGAAACCAAACTGAACATGGAACGCAAATTCTATCCACTGATATTGACTCAGAACTATATAAAGCTATTGCCCTTGGACAACATTTGAAGTTGTAATGTAGAGAAATCCTCTACCTTTTTTCTCTTTAAGAAAAAGTAAACTTGGAATGTGCCGTCGAATACTCCCTCCATTCACAAATATAATATGTTTTGAATATTTCAATATGGACTATATATAAACTGAAATGATTGAACAAGCACACTAAAATGTCTATATATATACCATTTAGAAACTAGGGAGGGAGTACAAACTTATGTCTTTAGCATGGTTTATTATCGTGTTACCAAAATCACTAGTTGAACTCCACTAGGTACTACCTATCCGTTACTTTCTTAAACTCTTGGTACACAATATCAAGCAGTAAAAGGAAAAGACATACTAATGCGTTGCATCTGAACATCAAATTAAAATAGAACAGACGCTGACACTAGGGGATGTTTATCTACTGATTATTATAGTTGCTTTTCTTTTTTTTCCTTTTGGTGCAGAAAGTATTGTGTCAATTTACATGGTTTAGTGTGAGCCTATCTACAAAGATTCTAAGAAGATCCAGGAACAGGTGCAGGTGGGATCCTGAGCAGCTGCTGCAGCAAGCGGGCTGCAAGGCGCTGCGAGACACCTCCAGCAATACGAGAACCAAACATACGGGCTTCACGCTCTTGTAGCACCTGAGATATAAAAAATGCTATGAGTTGCAGAGTTGTCAATAGCTGTTGAAATACATATAAAAGGAATGAAGCAGCAGTGTACCTGTACAATTGGCTGCAAAAGACTTGGATCAAAGGTATCAGAGGATCTCAGAAGACCCCATATTCTGAGAACAGTGTCTCGTAGCTCCAACATTTGTTCCCGCTCAACATCACTTATCTTAAATGGTCCAGCTGGATTGCCATTGGATATTAATGGCTTCAAAAATTCTGGAGCTGCGTTGTATGAATCAATCAGTGTTCCGAAGGTGATGGCTTCTGTGACACGAACCGCTTCTTTCACAACTAGCACTCTTAAATTCTCCCCATCTGGACCAAGTAGAAGTTTCAAAACCGGTTGTAGAGCATCCTTCGCTACAAACTCTCTATCCTGGCGTCCTTGAACAAGAAGATTTTCAAGCCTATTCCACCTGCAGCAAAGCAAAAGGTGATTCTCAATACTATCGTAAAAGGATGGTTGCTGGTACAAGCAATATATAATATGCAGAAGCTAGCAGAATAAGTACTTGCCTGAATTTTTCATCCTTGAATAGCAGCTCAATCAGAGCATCTCTGAGATATGGATTGGGATCTGTGAGTAATCTTTTAGCAAAGTAAGGATATGAGGCAGCAAGCACCTTAAAATTAGGATCGGCATAGAGTGCCAGACCTTCCAGCACAGTGAGTGATCGCAGTATCAACGCATAGTAGGCCGGTACTAGATTTGAATAGGCAAGAATTATATCACTGTCTCAGCAAAATTGAGATGTAACCTCATAATACCTAAAACAAAGTAAGACTTACCATTGAATGGGTACTGATAAAGAACAGCGCCTAAGCCATCAACTATGGTTTTAAAGTTTAGCTCACTCACTGTTGAATCCAAAGCATCATCAAAAAAAATCTTGAGGGCAGGTACGATTGGGGATACATCCACTTCAGGTTTCAGAAAATCAAGTGCATAATAATCACGAGCCATCGCTTCATAATCCCGATTGACCATGTGAACGACATGCCCTATGATGGCTACCCTTGCATCCTCTGGGGTTTCACTCATCATGCCAAAATCAAGAAAAGCAAGCTTCCCTTCAGGTGTTGCCAAAATATTACCAGGATGCGGGTCAGCATGAAAGTAACCATACTCTAGTAGCTGCCTTAGGCTACACTGTATACCAATGTTTACCAAGTCCAGGACCTTCAAGCCTTGGCCTTCAATGGCAGCTTGTTGATTAAGCTTTACACCCTCAATCCATTCCATTGTCAGTACCTTTGCACTTGTGTAATTCCAAAATATATCAGGGACCAATATGTCTTGCTTGTCAGCATATAATTTTTTAAACCTTCGTGCGTTTTGGCCTTCCTGCATTCATTATTTTTTAACACGATTAATAATGAATAAAAACATACAATCAGGACACATAATAGCATTTGATTCTGCTGATTCAGCAATCTATGTTGTAAGTATTCCTCTTGATACTATTTTACTCATCTTTTTAGCATTTACAGGTACAGTTGATATGTAGGCTATACTTGTATTAATAGAATATACGCAAAGACAAAGTACCTGGACATAATTAAGCTCTTGGAAAACTCTTCGGGCAAATTCATCTATCAGAGCAACTGCATCAGTAGTTATAATGTCAACATACTTATTTATTAGAAAACCAAGTCCCCTCAGTAGGTAAAAATCACGGCCTATGGCATCCTCGATGCCAGGTCTTTGCACCTTGACAGCTACCAACTGCTCAGAGTATTTCAACCGTGCCTTGTAAACTTGACCTAAACTTGCTGCAGCTATCGGTGAAGGTGACATTGCTGAGTACATTGAATCAAGAGGAAAGCCAAGCTCCCTCTCGATACAGGCAAATGCCTCTTCATCTGGAAATGTGGGGAGAGAATCCTGCAAGACAGCTTCGTGTCAACCATTTGGGAAAACATTATAGCAGTGATAGTAGTAATGCCCCAAGGTTATCAGGAAATATCCCCAAATGGTGAAGTCTAGGTGGTACCAGTGAAATCATCTAGCCACTTCAAAACAATAAGAACCGTGTGATGGAAGGAAAACCTGGTGAATGGTTATCGGATTGGACTGAGTAACTAACTATTCACCACATAAGTAATTAACAGCATAGTGGTGGTCCATTCTTGTTCCTTAAAAATAACATGTCTATCTTAAAAGAACTTAAACAGGGATTAACCATATCTGACCGCAAGAAAGCAAGAATTGTTCGGTACTTTCCCAACAATAATTTCGTATCATGAGCACTGAGCACCGGCAAGAAAGAAGGTCCACCTGCAGCTCGGAGAGCTCCTCGAGATACTCAGTCGGGCAGAGGTCAGGCCGCGTGGACAAACCCTGCCCAATCTTGACGAACGTCGGGCCAAGCCTTGTCAGTACAGTTCGCAGCTCGACCGCCCTGGCACGCCTCTTCGCTGACGAGGACGACTCCCCCCTCTGCTGGTCGAGCAGCAGCTTTAGCCCGAATGCCCCCAGCTTCGAGAGCACCTCCGCCGCTCTCATCGCCACCTAATTACACAGCAGGCAATGCACACCACATATGTCAGATTCTGAGAGCCTCGGCTGCTACCCTTAGATCGAGGTTGAAGTATGCTTGGAGATTGGGTCCAGGGTTTGCCTGGAAAGGTTGGGAGCCGTAGCGGGAGGCGAGTAGCTCGGGGGTGTAGACGGTGGCGGCAGCGGCTCGGGTCATGGCGCGGGACTCGGCCTGCAGGTCCTCTGCGCGGTCGCGGGCGAGGGATGGTACTACGGGAGGCGAGGTGCGCGGGGAAGGGCGGGGAGAGAGCTGGATGGAGAGGTCGGGGGACGGGGGCGCCGCAGTGGACGCAGCGCGGAGGAGGGACGGGCGGCGCCGGAGGCGGCGCGGGTACGACGGAAGAGAGAAGGACACGGCGGCCGTCGCTGCCGTGCATGCCGCCA
>NC_041381.1:274241806-274259821 GCF_002162155.2 Triticum dicoccoides
TTACAGTGGAGTCCCACCTCGCTTGGCTTCTTACGGAGGAGGTTTGATTTGCGCCACAGAGAGCGCGAGGAGACGGGTACCGTCCACGGCACTTGCACCGTACACGTCCGTTTGGAATCGATTTTAATGAGATCTAAATTAATTGTGTAGTATATACTCCCTCCGTTTCAAAATAGATGACCCAATTTTATATTAACTTTATACTAAATTTAGTACAAAGTTGAGTCATCTATTTTTTTTTCTTTTTGAGGGAAGGCCATTATGGCTAGCTTTATTAAAACTTAAATAATGTTTACATCGTCTACGAGCTTCCTGACAATAAAGTCAGGGGCTCATCCAACCAACTAAATGAAGTCTTATTACAGTAACTGAAATGAGCTAGCACATGAGCTGCTTGATTACAAGATCTATAACAATGCTTATAAACGACCTTCCCAATTGCATTTTTACGAGAATATTTATTAGAAAAATTGTACTGTACGTGCTTTGTAACGGGAGATACGCTTATATGTGCTATGTGACCCGCAAGAGAATCTTTACTACCATTCACAGGTTAACAAGAATATAAGACCCCTAACCTTGCAAGAGAAAGAAAAAAAGAAAACCAAAACTATAAAGTTGTACAAAAATGGATGTAAGAGTGTCCTAATACAAAAGTACTTTGAAGATTATAAAAAAAAGTCAGTAGATTAGTAAGTAGGAACAAATCAAAAGTCATAAAAGGGAAATAACAACAAAAAGACTTTAGCGCAACAAAATAACCATCAGATTCGATTAATTGATCGTAACGGGTGGCACAATGAGAATGTGTTTGTGGATGTGGTAAGTTATGTTTTAAACATAAAAGTGGCTACCTTAAATACATGTTATGTATCACAACAAAAATCATTTCGTTAGCAGGTTTCTTACCTAAAAACTCACACTTTAAAACGGGACATATTTTGCTCAACCATGGCTAGTTCAAGCCCGCTAATCAATGTGCCTATGTCAAATAGATCTAGACTTTCCAACATGGATTTGGTAACAGCAAAGAATGCTTCACAACCAGTAAAAACGAAGCAAGGAAATAGAGGATAACTGGAAACTCAAAAAGAAGCAAGCAAAAATGATTCCTTCGAGGCAAAAGCTATGGTGCTTCGTACAATAATATATTAGGCATGTCCACCTTGCTAAGCCTAGGCAGTGTGAAAAACAAATTCATCCAAATTAATCAGGACCTTGTTCATTCGCAAGAAATTAACATGAATTTCGTAGCAATTCTATGAAGAGCACTTCGATTTACCTGGCATGATAGGCCCCTATTACTCCCTTTCTTGCAAGGCTGGCAGTTGCTTCAGTTAATTGACTGTCACCATATGGCTGCATTCTCTCCTGCAATGTTATTTTGAACCTCTTTGGATGAACATCAAATAGAGTGCATGTGCCATCAGAGGTGAGGGTTATGCCATGTACTCCCTCCATTCCTAAATACTCCCTCTGCTCGGAATTACTTGTCGTGGAAATGGAAGAAAACAGATGTATCTAAAACTAAAATACATCTAGATACATCTATTTCTTTGAAAAATATTTCTAGACGGAGGGAGTATAATTCTATCTAAAGATTCCAATATGGACTACATATGTTCATGGGGAAATTCACCTAATGGCACATCATCATCAAGCATAGTACTAGCATCATCAAAGCATCATTCATAGCAGAAGTAGCATCATCAATAACTTGCGGCATATAAGGATTAATAACATGTGCTGGTGTTGCAAGTTTACTCAAAATAGAAGGTGAATCAAGTGTAGAGTGTGATGGCGGTTCCTTACCTCCCCTCGTCTTAGAGGGAAATATCTTAGTCTTGGTATCCTTCAGATTCTTCATAGTGATAAATAGATAATAATCTTAAGTGACTTGATAAATATAGCTATGCTCCCCGGCAACGCGCCAGAAAAAGGTCTTGATAACCCACAAGTATAGGGGATCGCAATAGTTTTTGAGGGTAGAGTATTCAATCCAAATTTATAGATTCGACACAAGGGAAGCCAAAGAATATTTAAAAGTATTAGCAGTTGAGTTGTCAATTCAACCACACCTAGAGATTAAATATCTTCAGCAATATGATTAGTAGCATAGTAATATGTTAGTTTTGATAGCAGTGATAATAGTAGCAGTAACGGTAACGGTGGTAGCAACGATTTTGTAGCAAGTGTAACAGTAGCAACAACAGTAGTAACTTAGCAAGAACAATATGTGGAAAATTCTTAGGCATTGGATCGGTGAATTCGTTGGATGATATTCATCATATAACAGTCATAACCTAGGGTGATACGAAACTAGCTCCAGTTCATAAATATAATGTAGGCATGTATTCCGTAAATAGTCATACGTGCTTATGAAAACAACTTGCATGCCATCTTTTGTCCTACCCTCCCGTGGCAGCGGGGTCCATAAGGAAACTAAGGGATATTAAGGCCTCTTTTTAATAGAGAACCGGAACAAAGCATTAACACATAGTGAATACATGAACTCCTCGAACTACGGTAATCACCGGAAAGTATCCCAATTACTGTCACGCTGGGGTTTACGGATCATAACACACAATAGGTGAATGACTTGCAAGATCGGATCTAGAACATAGATATAATGGTGAAAACATAAACGGTTCAGATCAGAAATCATGGCACTCGGGCCCAAAGTGACAAGCATTAAGCATGGCAAAGTCATAACAACATCAACCTCAGAAGATAGTGGATACCAGGGATCAAGACCTAACAAAACAACTTGATTACATGATGAATCTCATCCAACTCCTCAACGACCAGCGAGCCTACAACGGAATTACTCACTCCCGGTGGGGAGCATCATGGAATTGGTGATGGAGAAGGGTTGGGGTTGACTAAGACCAAAGATCCCCCTCTCCGGAGCCCTAAACGGGCTCCAGATCTAGCCTCCCGATGAAGAACAGGAGGTGGCGGCGGCTTCATATCGTGAAACGCGATGAAACTTTCTCCCTCATTTTTTCTCTCCAAAAATAGGATTTTATAGCATCGTATGAGGGTCTGCAGGGCCACCAGGTGGGCACAACCCATCTGGGCGCCGCCCTGGTGCGTTGTGCTCACCCAGGGCCCCCCTCCGGTGGTTCTTGGCTCCAGTATTTTTTATATATCCTCAAATAATTCTCCAAAAAGTTTCGTCCCATTCCGAGAACTTCTATTTCTGCACAAAAACAACACCATGGTAGTTCTGCTGAAAACAACGTCAGTCCGAGTTAGTTTCATTCAAATCATGCAAAGTAGAGTCCAAAACAATAGCAAAATCGTTAGGAAAACTAGATACGATGGAGACGCATCAACTCCCCCAAGCTTAAACCCTTGCTTGTCTTCAAGCAATTCAGTTGACAAACTGAAAGTGAAGAATAAAAACTTTTATGAACTCTTTTGTTCTTGTTTACATAAATAAGCTTAAGTAGCACCCACGTTTTCAACAAACATCATGACTAACCATGTCGACAATAACTCTTAAAATTATATTAACTCATATCAATGGCATAAGTAACTAGTGAGCAATAATAAAATATCTCAAATGACAACACTTTGTCAAAACAACCGTGATATAATATGATAACAATGGTATCACGCTAGCCCTTTCTGAGACCCCAAAACATAAATGCAGAGCGCCTTCAAAGTCCAAGCAGCGGCTAAATATTGTAATTCATGGTAGAAAAGATCCAGTCATGATGCATCCAACATTAACTATGCACAATGCATGAGGATGACAATAGTGCTCTTAGCTCTGGCGCTTATTTGAGAAGGTGATGACTGAACATAAAAGTAAATAGATAGTCCCTTCGCAGAGGGAAGCAGGGATTTGCAGTGGTGCCAGAGCTCATATTTTTAAAACAGAGATAAATGAAAATTTGGGAAATGCACCCTTCCTGTTTACTTCACGACCAAAAGTTATCAATATCTTCCATGCTAAACACATTAGTGGCGATTCCCAAGCGATAAAAAGTAAAGGTTTACTCCCCCTTCCACCAACAAACACAATCCATGGCTAGCCGAATCCAGGGGTACCGTTCATACCAACATAAGTCTTGGGGAGTTTTGTTTAATTATTTGCCATTTTTTATTCGGGACTGGGAATCACTATTACCGCCCCTCTCGTGCAAGGACGAGTGAATAAACATTCATCATGAGAATAACCCGCTTATCATGGAAGATACCGACTACCCCCCGTCACTCTATGAACAATCTAGGCACACAAAAACAGATGTTTATTTGAAGTTTTTAGAGGTGGCACATGCAAATTTACTCAGAATGGCAGGGTAATACCACATATAGGTAGATATGATGGACTCAACTGGGATAACTTGAGTTTTAGGATTTTGATGCACAAGTAGTATTCCCACTTAGTATTGGCGAAGGCTAGCAAATAGGTTGGGAAGCGGCCAGCTAGAGAGGAAAAACGGTCATTAAAATGTGTTATGCATAATTAACATTGAACACTAGAATGAGTAGGATATGGACACCATGACCATAAATATCGTAGAGGCTATGTTGGCTTTGATTCAACTACATGCATCAACATGTGCCAAGTCAAGCCACTTGAAACATTCAGAGGAGGATACAATATCATCATACTACATCACAATCATTTTAATGCATGTTGACATCCAAGATAAATCATTATCCACTCCTAGATACTTAGGCATGGCATGAGAAACTATAATCTCTAGTTGTCATTGCAAATATGTTTGATCATAATATGCTGAATCATGGATACTAGGTTAAACATATTTAGAAAAACAGAATAAGTTGAGTTCATACCCGTTTCTCTCTGCCGTAACTAGTTCATCAAATATCATCATTATTGCCTTTCACTTGCACGACCGAATGATATGGAAATAATAATAATGCAAGAGTGCCGTAGACTAAGCTGGAATCTACAAACATTTTATTCAAAAGGAGAAGACGAGATAATATGGGCTCTTTGTTAGATCAACAATAATGCATATGAGATCCACTCAACATTTTCATCGTGGTCTTCTCATAACCTACAAGTGTAGGGGATCAGTTGACCTCGATGTCTTGCTGGATCAAGAAGGCGAGGGACGTCACCGATCTGAACATGTGCAGAACGCGGAGGTGCCATGCATTCGGTACTTGATCAGTTGAAGTGTGAAGAAGTTTGACTACATCAACCGCGTTGTGAAACGCTTCTGCTTACGGTCTACGAGGGTACGTAGACACAATCTCCCCCTCGTTGCTATGCATATCCATGGATAGATCATTGCATGTGCGTAGAATTTTTTGTTTTCCATGCAATGATTCCCAACAGTGGCATCATGAGCCAGGTCTATTCGTAGATGATATGCATGAGTAGAACACAAAGAAGTTGTGGGCGGTGATGTTCATACTGCTTACCACCAACGTCTTATTTTGATTCGGCGGCATTGTGGGATGAAGCGGCCCGGATCAACCTTACATGTCACGCACATGAGACCAGTTCCACCGACTGACTTGCAACTGGTTTTGCATGAAGGTGACTGGCGGGTGTCTGTTTCTCTTACTTTAGTTGAATCGAATTTGAATGTGGTCGGTCCTTGAAGAAGGTTAAAACAACAAACTTGATAATTCACCATTGTGGTTTTTGCTGTAGGTAAGAATGGTTCTTGCTAGAAACCCATAGCAGCTGTCGTGGTTCTAAGCCTGACAGTAGAATAGGGGGGTAGGTATGGAGAGGCAAGATCCTAGCTATGGAGTAGTTGTATATGCAAGAGATTTACGAGTTCAGGCCCTTCTCGGAGGAATTAACAGCCCTATGTCTCGGAGCCCGGAGGTGGTCGACTGGATTATATGCGTATGATTTACAGGGGTGCGAACCCTTTACACTGAGGAGGGGGGTGGCTTATATAGAGTCTGCCAGACCCCTCCGGCCCTCAGTTATGCAGGGTTTAAAGTACATTAAGGCCTGGCGTTACTGGTAACACCATACATAAAGTGCTATCATGACCATAAAGACTACTTAATGACAGACCATTTGTGTGCAGAGTGACTCTAGATCTCCTGGTGGTCGAGTGAGGGGCTTCATGGTCGAGTGTCTTCGAGTCCGTCAAGTGGAATCCTTCCAGGTCGACTGAAAGGTAGTTTCTTCTAGAGATGTCCTTAGGGAGGGTACCTTGGACAGGTCCATGACCCTACCCTAGGTACATGGCTTCATCATTAGCCCCCAAATGGATCGAGGTTTGAGTGAGGAAGGAGTTGAGAATTCTCCCGACCCGTTTTTCGTGCTATGAGTATGTCTTGTTCTGGATCAATGACTTTAGATGACGGCGCCAAATTCTTTTTCAGTCACCTTGATCCATTCTTTGTATTCGTCGAGTGACTTTTCTGTACTTGGAGATTTCCGAGCGACGGATCAGAGGAAATCTCCAGTCTGACAAGTTGCTCTGCTGTTCGCGGATTTAGCGGGATCTGAATTTCGGGAAGCGCGCGAGGCGGAGGAGGCTGCGGTACTCGGATGGGATAAGGCAGGAATGCCTCAATCTTCGCGCCACCTTTTCGCCATGTATCGCGCGCGCGACTGTTTCGGGATTTGACAGGATCGTCCGGGCCTACCAGTCAGCCACTCGGAAGCAACCCCGCATAAGGCGCCGGATGGTTTTTTTTTTGAACAGTGCGCCCTCATTTTCCTCTCCCTCTTCGTCAGATTCATCTGCTGCGCTCGCCACCATCCAACGCTTTTGCTTTGTGCGTGCTTCACCGGCGACGATGGTGAAGGAGAAGACGGCGGCTTTGGAGCGGGCGAAGAAGGCGACGACGAAGGCGAAGGGAACGGCGACTAGTCTGGGCGGATCCTCGTCGCGGGCTGGTCTGCCACAGGGCTGGATCCAGGGCGACTGGATCCGCTTGACCATCCGCCAGAAAGATCTTGACGAGCTGGCCAATGAAGGACTGATCCCTCATGGATCAGTGAGGCTCCCGGGGAAGGAATGGCAGCCGCAGCCTTAGGAGGGTGAGTGTGTCCTCTTAGCCACTCACGTTGACCGCGGGTTTTCTTTGTCGCCCCACCCTTTCTTTTGGGGATTTCTGAACTTCTTTGGGGCACAACTCCACCACTTCACACCCAACTATATCGTCTATCTCGCTGCTTTCGTGTCCTTGTGTGAGAATTTCTTGGGTTGTCGGCCGCATTGGGGTCTTTTCAAACACATTTTCACATGTCGCTCCCAGACGGTGAAAAAGGCCAATCCGAGTGACGAGAAAACCCAAGTGATTCAGATGTGTGGGGGTCTTGGGGTTCAAATGAGGAGTAAAAGTGCTTTTCCAGCCATGGTCCTCCCTGAGTCGGTCTGAGGGTGGAAGTCGACCTGGTTCTACTGCCAAGACCAGTCGATGCCAGGGCAGTCGACTGGACTCCCTCCTTTCTCCATGGATCGAGTGAGCAAGCCGTCCTCTCTGAAGGTGGTCCCGGAGGAAAAGGCTCAGGTCAAGGTGTTGGTCGAGCGTGTAGTCCAGCTCATCCGTGACGGGGTGACTAGCATGGATCTTCTGGAGGTTTTCCTTCGACGACACATCCAACCACTTCAATATCAAGACCATCTGATGTGGATGTATTCTGGCACTGAAGACACCACTCGGGTCCACCCGAAGGAGGTCGAGGACGCCACACTAGAGAGGTGGATGACTGCCATCACAGGGAACAAGGACAACCCCCGAGGAGCCAGGAGGATCCCTCCACTCGATCAATCATACGAGCCAGACAAGGTCCAATTATGAATCCCCGACTGTGATCCTGCTTCCTTCATTCCGTTTTGCTAGAATTCAGTCGACTAACTTTATGTCTTGTTTGTTGACTTCTAGGCCACTACTGAAATGTACTCGATGCCCAACGGGGTGCAAGAACAGATCGAGGAGGAGGAAGGGAGTGGAGGTGAAAGTCAGGAGGAGTGGCAATCTGATGGTGAGGAGGATGAAGAAGACGACGGCTCTGGTGAAGAGGAGGAGGAGGAAGAGGAGGAGGAAATTGTCCCTCCCCGCACTGAAAGGCGATCCAAGCTCGCCAATGACCCTGCAGTCGAGCGTGGCAAAGCGACTGTGCCTGTTGGACAGTTGACGAAACGCCCTCGGACGACCTCTCCGGTGCCGACTGAGAAAGCGCTGAAACAACTCCGAGCGACGTCATCAAAGGCGACGAAGGCCCTGCCGAAGATGAGGATGGTGATTCCCACTATTTCCGGGTAATAACAGGACTTGTGTTTTCTTGTTTGGCATGAATAAACTCTTGATTGACTCGTTGGCTAACCGACTGATTTCTGGAATCTGCAGTGCTGCTACCTCTCAAACCTCAACCAGGAACGAGGACCAAGAAATGGAAGATGCTGCCACTTGCAACCCTGGTATGATCTCTGTAGTTTCGCTTTTGGTCAATTGGATCTTCATTTTTAACTTTGAATCTTTCCTATAGCCCCACCTCATGTCATTGATCTCCCTGATGATGACGATGAGGAGCCACTAAGGCAGAGGAGGAACAAGAAGGCGCCTGCTGGTAAGACTGCTCACGTTGTATCAGCACCTGAGACGCTGGTTCCGGAGGGAGGCAACGTCACTCGGACCACCGTGTCCTTTGCCGTGCCGCTGACGAGTGCCCGTCCTTCGTCGTCGAGTGCTGATCCGCCTTCCCTTTTCGCCACAAACCATGTCCCGAAGGACCAAGCAAGTGCTGCTAAGGAGGCTATACGTCAGGCGGGGGTCATGATGGAGCAGGTGAAGGCGATCCGAGACGCCAGCCAAGCAGATTATGATGCAAGCTCAGCTCTTTAGAGAAATGTTCAGGTTAGTCGATCACCACTTGTTCTGTTAGGATATGGTACCTGAAAACTCTTCTTTCTGAAGATCTTAGTATCTGTACATCCACTAGGTGTGTCGATTGACTGTTTGGATTGGTGGGGACATGCTGAGTGCACCCACTGGGTGTAGTCCCCGAGACTATGGTGGACTGCTGGCAGTCGACTGTAGTCTCTATACTTTGAATTTGTTCACTCTAAGTTCTCCACTCATTATGATCAAGTGAAATCTTGGAACAAAGTGGGGGCGCGCTGAGTGCACCCACTGGGTGTAGTCCCCGAGACCATGGTCGACTGCTGGCAGTCGACTATGGTCTGAAGAACATCTTTTTTTACTGTGGTTGACTGCTGTCAGTTAGCTATGGTTTAGGATCATAACTTTCTGTCTCTTTCGGTCGACTGACCGAACCGAGTCGGTAGAACCAGTGGGGGCACGCTGAGTGCACCCACTGGGTGTAGTCCCCGAGACTACAGTTGAATATTTTGATTCGGCTATAGTCTCAGAAATGCTACGATTTTTTTCTCTTAGTCACTCGGAAGTGACCTATCTTTGATGTCTGTCGACTGATCTTTCGCAGAAATCTTGCGAGCTTGTGGCTCGTTATACTGAGTTGGAGAACAAACATATCCAACTCGAACTTGACTTGAAGCTTGTCCAGGAGAACTTCACGAAGGCGAAGGAGGAGGCAAAAGGTATGTTTGGTGAGAATCTTGACGACTGCCTTTATTTTTTGTCCATTCCTAAGTCTGATCTCACTGTCACTTTGCAGATAAACTGAAGGAGGCTCTGAAGAAGAAGGACCTTGACCTCGCCGAGGCGCAGAAAGCGGCTTCGGACAAGACGAAGCTCACAGAAGAAAAGCTGGCTTCAGTCGGCAAACTTGAAGAGGAGAATACCAATCTGAAAGCTGCTCTCGACGCGGCCAACAAGGAGGTCAGTCATCTGAAGAATGACAAGATAGCCCTGAGTGACAAGGCTAGCAAATTGATGGGGAAGAAGAACGATCTGGAGTCTTATCTGGAAGGACTCGCCAAGAAGTTATTCCTCATGCTTGAAGGTAATCTTTTCTATCCGATTGACTTGTTATCGTCGACTCATCATAGAACTGTTGGCTTAACTTCAAACTGTGCTTACAGAATTCTGTCAAAACTTCGAGGAGGAGACCAGTCGACTGGAGCCAAATTTGGACCCCATTAACTCTCCTGTGAAGGACGAGGCTGCTATGAACGTGTTCCGACTGGAGTCTCGCGTTGCTGGAGTGGTTGACTACCTCGCTCGACTGAAGGTTGCAGTGTCGCGGATCGACACGACACTCTGACCAAGAGAGATGCTTCACAATGACCTCGAGTCTTTAATGACTCGACTGAATGACGTTCCAGGTCGAGTGCATGAATGGAAGAAGTCCTTCGCCAGGTGTGGTGCTGACGTTGCTCTGTCCCTGGTACGTGTTCACTGCAAGGATGCTCGAGAGGACAAGCTGGCGTCCATCAGAGTGGCCAATACCAAGAAGCATGACTTCCAATCTTTCATGGAGACCTTCATTGCTGCTGCCACTCGGATTGCTGATGGAATCTACCTGGACTAGTTTGTCGCGCCCTCCAGTCCTCCACCCGAGGAGTGATGAGGACATCAATACAATTGTTACACCCACAGCCCCTGCTGCTATACATACTGGACCAATTACTAGAGCTCGTGCACGCCAACTAAATTACCAGGTACTTTCGTTTCTTGGTAATGATTCTAATGTTCATGAGAATATGATGCTGCCTAAATTGGATACATTTGTTTTGCTTACAAATGAAGGGCCTAGCTTGGAGAAGGATGAACATTGGAGCAAGAACAAGCATGGAGATGATGGCATGCGCAAGGGGAACAAGAACGGAGTTACAAGTGATGATTTCAGGACTTTGAAGCCACCATAATGGGTGCATGAAGCCTTGGACGAAATATACAAGATGCCACTTCATAAATTTCGTCCCGAGGCTATTTTAGGTGCTGCGTCACCTTATTATTGGGCCAGGCCCATGTAATTTTGAAATACATAAGTATAGGCTATTTTTAGAGTACGTATGTGTGGGGAAACAAGAGATAGGGTTGATTTCGGACCCCTCCACCAAGGGCCACGAAATTCCCCCCTCTTCCTCCCTTAGGGCATCGTTTAGACTTCGGGTTTTGTTTAGATTAAAAGTTCGCCATAGCTGCAACTTCGCGTACTTCGTTTGTGTTCAACGACCAGACAAAGGCATCACAGAACCCCATCTTGATCAATAAAGCTTTCATCTTATATTCGCAATATCCAGATTGCAATCTCAGTTTCTTGCTTGTTCTTCGTTTGCTCGCAGGAAACAGACCCTCGTGGTCAAGTTGATCGTGCTCCGGCGTGGTCAATAACCTCTCGGAGTTGGTTTAGCGATTGCTAAGGCGCGACGTCCTCGCACGTTCGTAGTCGGATCATCAAAGTCAACTGCCACCAAAGCGATATCCATCATCTCATCGAAAGACGGGACACCTTTGCCTCTATCAAGGAGTAAAAAACTTCTATGCTTCACCTTAAATTTGCCTCAGTATGCCAACTAGTTTTTGTAACCGATAAACTTTTACAGGCTTGACGCCTGCGCACTTCTGAATCCGTTATCTGGACTTTGCTTATCGTTGAATATGCTTGCATTTGCCTTCGAGCGAATTTTCTTCTTCACTCGGAATATATTTTAATGCTTGAGACGCGGCTCTGAGGTGGTAAGCCCAGTCGACCTGCACTTCACCGCTTTTTGGCAGGTTGGGATGGGGCACAGATGGAGTGCACATTGTATTTGTGGCGTAGCTCAGAGGGAGAAGGTTACAATTGACCTGCGCCTCGTCATCCGTGCTTTGATGTGTTGCGTCAACTCGTACATCAACGAGAAGTTCGATTATCTTCTCCCTCGAGGACTTAACTGCACCTGCCTTTGGCTGTATGACAGGTTCGCCACACACCTGTCGGGCCCACCTCTCATACATGCAAAGGTAGGAGCGTCCCTCCCTCGCCCATGAGCGTGGTGGCTGGCAAGACTAGGAGAAGCTTTTGCTACACGCTCTCCCTCCCGCACGCGGTGGACATGCAGCAGTTCAATCGGTGTCAGATGGCCAGAAGCGTACTGTAGTACTCCTCCAGTGCAGTAGTACTCCATCACTGTTCGACTTCCCGAAGAGGCGAAGAGCCAAGCGCGGCCCAGACGCTCGTGTGGTAGTTTCATGTGTAGAGTAGTCTAGGATAGCGTGTACCATGCCTGTAAGCTTAAAATCGTTGGGGTTGGCTCTATGCTATGTGGTCGTCTCGAAGTTTTTAAAAAAATTTAAAATAGTCTTCTGGCCCTACCTGTCACCCTGGTGATTGTAGTTTGCACGCTCATCT
Source organism: Triticum dicoccoides (assembly GCF_002162155.2). Classification (NCBI taxonomy): domain Eukaryota; kingdom Viridiplantae; phylum Streptophyta; class Magnoliopsida; order Poales; family Poaceae; genus Triticum; species Triticum dicoccoides. Next base: position 274,254,030 of record NC_041381.1, read on the forward strand.
GGTCAAGACAGGAATATATTTTAATTTGTTTTTTTTCGAAAAGGGGGGACTCCCCAGCCTCTGCATCAGAACGATGCATACGTCCACATATATTTTAATTTGTGGTGGGTAAATGTTCGAGGTTGCAGCAAATATATTGTACACTGCGGGTCTTTCAGCCAAGTTTGGAGGCAAGCATGTGGGGCCAGTGCTATGATGTGTCGCGTCAACTCGTACAACGAGGAGAAGCTTGATTTTACTACACGCCTTCTCCCTCGCCCATGCGCGCGGTTGCTCGCGAACGAGAACAGGCTTTTGCTTAGTAGTACTTCTACAACAAGCTATCCGTCCCGCTCGCGGTGGACGGACATGCAGCAGTGGATTCGACACTATAGAAGCAGCAGTAGTAACATCATTGTTCGTCTTCTCGAAGAGGCGAAGAGCCAAGCGCAAACCGAATGTTGCAGTTGCGAACATTGGAGCACGCATATAGCCAGGCTCTTGCATGAGACAAAATTGCTATGTGAGCCCACTATTGTACTAGTACGTACAACTACTTGCTAGTATAGCCCTGTAAACCAGAAAGGAGTATTTGCCCATCTAGAGATTTCAACAAGTGACTAGACTACACCGAGACGGAGTACATATGGAGCAAAATGAGTGAATCTGCACCATAAATAAATACGTACTAGTTCTATCGTTTTCCTCTCCGAGGTGCACAATATTGAGTATATTGACTAGTCTCTTTTTGACACGCATTTATGTTTTTTTTGACACAGTACAGACGCAAGCACTCATATACACGCGCATACACTCACCCCTATGAACGCACACACGCACGGCACTATCATCTTGAAATTTATGAAGTAACCATAGGCACCTCGTCATCGACGGGTCCATAGGTGCTTGAATGCCAAGGAGGGAGAGGGTAGCGGTTCCCGAGATGTTGAACGGTCAATGATACATCCTCAATTACATGCAGAGGGAATTAATTGGAGAAGCAGAATAGAGCCAGCACGATGTGAATGCAACAGAGTTTGGACTCTCATATAATAAAGGCACCCCACCACTCCAATCCATCTACTCCCAAGTCTCTGCGCAACACTGCTCACTCCAATCCAAGACCAAGTGACCAGAAGCCACAAGAACCTATGGAGGCGATGGACGCGAGCAGCAGTTGGCTGTGCCAATTCATCCAAGGCGCCGGCCTGCGGCCCCGCACCGTGCAGCGTTTCCAGACGGTGATGGTGACCGCAGGCATCGTAGCCCTCGCCGACGCCGGCTACACCTCTCGCATGGACGACATGATGGTTAACTCCATCCGCAAGTTCACCGCCATCAAGAAGTGCGCGGACGACCTTGCCGTACTGCTCCAGCCCGCGCGCCCAGGCTCCTCATTGCCTGCCACCCTCATCGGCCTCCATGGTGACGAACTCTTTCAAGCCCTGGTGGCCCTACAGGTGCCGGAGGTTGCGACGAAGAATGTGCACCTCGAGGCCGCGCTCGCTGCGCAGCGCCTCGCCATGCAAGAAACCGTCGACCTACACATCCACGTCTACAAGGAAATCTTCTACATAGGCCACTAAAAGGCAAGCGAGGACAGAAAGACGTTGGCCTTCTTCCAGCGGCTGGAATCTTTGTACGCCATTGTTCAGAAGCACGTCGACCTGGCCACGAAAGCCGCTGCTACTTAAGCGTCGTTCGGTGGGCCGGTGCCCTGAGTCGAGGAGGTGGACGTCGTCAATGGATGCATCTCTTCTTCTTGCCTCCTGTAACCAGCACTGCATCGCCTCGTGGCCGTTTTATTAGTATAGTACTCCCTCCGTTCCCAAATATAAGTCTTTCTAAAGATTCCAGCAAGTGACTACTACATACGGAGCAAAATGAGTGAATCTACACTCTAAACTATGTCTACATACATCTGTATGATGTATTCCATATGAAATAGTATCTAAAAATGCTTATATTTATGAACAGAGGGAGTATATGGCATTTTTATTCCAGTCGTAACGTTTTCACTGTGAGGTGGGGCCGCAGTTGAGCAAACCCACCCCGCCCATCGAGTTTAGAATTAGAAGAGAGAAACAAGGGAGGAGAGCTGGCTGTAGCACAGACGCTGTTATCAGATGGGACTCGTGTTTATAGAATAGGAGTACTGAGCACTCGTGCCTCTTTTTTTTTGAGGGAAAAATTAGTCGTATGTCTAGTACCACTAGCTAGGTGTGTGCGACCTATAGCTGTCATCACTTTAGGTCTCCTTTTCGAACCGCGGCTATGCTTCACAGTACATATTTTTTCATGCATTTATCCTCCTATATGTACTCCTAGGCTATTTCCACATGCTCCCATTTGCCGACATGTGGGACATAGAGCATCTGGGTCGTAGTGCATGCACGACTCGGAGCATATGCCGAGGTACTTTACATTTCAGACCTCACGAATTACATGCAAACCTCCCACATAAGAATAAATGATGAATGAATTACTACATGAAACCGGATTATTTTCGTGGAAATCGGAGCATGTTCATTAAATTTTGGACATATCACGTTTATAAAAAATGACCGGACCTAAACCAGTCTAAGGGCCTCTTTGATTTTTCCCGCAAAAAAGGGCCTCTTTGATTCGCAGGATATTGAAAACATAGGAATGGGGAAAGTATGATGGCGATGAACCGAGGCGAGGAGAACTCTAACTCAGTTAGAGGTTAGAGTTAGATTCTAACCCTGAACTAACTCTAAACCAAAGAGGTGTATGGATGGCAGGGTTAGATTGACAATAAATGCTCTTTCTCAATCCTTTGACTACTTTGGACCCTATTTCCTGCCGAATTTGGTGTGGCTGGCTCTTCTGTGGCCTCCGCCCACTCACAATTGACATAAATGAACCATCTATACAAATCAAGCATGCAAAACATGATAATTTTTACTTTGTCCATACAAATGAGATATCCCACTTAAACTTACAAGTCGTCAATCAAGCTTCACAAAATAAAAAAACACTTCATGAAACAAAGCATGAGCTAACTCATCACGGAAGTCATTCACGATAGGGAGGGAGCCCAGAGCCCCTCACGCACCGAGGGAGGAGCTCGCCATCATTGCTCTGGAGGAAGGCTCTGTAGAGCCCAAGCCCCGGGAACCCCTCCGACGCCGGCCCTTGCGAGTTGAGGTCGACACCGGCATGGGTAGTAGGGCCGCTTGCCGCCGACTGGGAACTTAATCTTTGGGCCTCTAGAAATAATGCAAGCCTATAACTAAAATACCTAGAAAGGTGAACTGAATCTTTGGGCCTCTAGAAATAATGCAAGCCTGAAACTGAAATACCTAGAAAGGTGAACTGAATCTTTGGGCCTCTAGAAATAATGCAAGCCTGAATTGAAATACCTAGAAAGGTAAACTGAATCTTTGGGCCTCTAGAAATAATGCAAGCCTAAAACTGAAATACCTAGAAAGGTGAACTGAATCTTTGGGCCTCTAGAAATAATGCAAGCCTGAAATTGAAATACCTAGAAAGGTGAACTGAATCTTTGGGCCTCTAGAAAGATTTATTACCTCCTCAAGCAGCATCAAACAATTCCATGCGTGCACCACAAATCTATACCAAGTTTGATCAGGATCTACTTTTCCAAATCAGAATCTATAGCAAGCAAGATCAATGATATGGCCGTGAGACAAAGAAGGAACGAACAAACTCACCCCTCTCGCGACCTCCCTGGTAGATGCACCGCCGCCACGCATGACAGAGGGAGAAAAACGACTGGTGAAGGGGGAGCGGGGCGACCTTCGAAGGCCGAAGGGAGAGGGCGGCCGGAGTAGGGCGGCGGAGGCCGGAAGGAGAGGGCAGCCGGAGGAGAGAGAGGGCGAGCGGCGCTTGGGCGGGTGGCCCTATGGGGAACACAGAGGAGTCGTGCAAGAGGGGGGAGCGATCTGGTGCGGGCAGGGGAGATTTTTGTAGTTCCCTTTTAGTGGGCCCGAGGATAACTAACCCAATTAGAACCTCTCCAGCGGGCTAGTTTTTTAGCTGGGTTAGAGCAAACTAGCTCAAACTAACCCCTCTTGTTTCGATAATTTGAGGCTATTTCAACCCAAACTAGCTCTAACTCAGGGATCCAAACAAAGAGGAGTGTTACTGTACATGCTACAGTGTGGACCGTAGCACATTGTTTTTTATGGCCATATCACCACATTGTTTTCTACTACTGGTTCACTGGGCTACCGTGGTTCACACTGCTGGTTCATTGGGCTGTCGTGGTTCACACTGCTGGTTCACTGGGCTGCCATGGTTCGCACTCCTCCGACCTGAGTAGTAGTAGTACTAGTATATACCGCATCATTCTTTGCTCCTTCTTACTACTCTGACATGTGGGAGAGCCAGCATCCGGGTCGACGTGTCATGCACCAGATTAGAGCGCAGAACGGAAGGGGCGCATCACCCCAGTCGGAGCGCCAGTAATTCATGACTATAGTGAGTGGTCATATCACAAGTCTTTGCAGCAGTAACGCGCCGTCAAATCGCACAGCCCGATCTTTCCAGCAATATGTTTGAGAATCCGCCACTCGCTCACCCTCCTCGCCTCTCTGTCAAACCACCTACCCGAAAACTGTCGCGCGTACTACCCGGGAAAAGCCCCACCCTCAACTTTTAACTACGCGAAAATAGTTCGAGCTTGTTCGTTCTATATAAATATAGTACTTACTGTATGTTTATTCACCCGTGGGGTTGTTCAATGAATGGAGGGGCGGGGAGCACAAGTGAACAATACTGTAGTACTACTAGTAGTAAGTAGGAGTCGTACAGTAGTCACCTTAAATAGAGAGTTTCTTTTCTTTAATGCCACGTACACAAATTGAAACGCTTGTTGTGGAGAAAAAAAAAAGATAATCACTCCACTATATATGGACGCAGGGGCCTGAGCGCTTGCTTTACTATGGTTGCTCTCTTCATTCTCTCATCCTCTCCAGATATAAACAAGACAGCGGTAGCGACATTTTCTCTCTGCTCACCGCTGGTCACAGATCCGACCGGATCCCTTCGGCCTGTGTGTGTAGAGGACTAAAAGGTGCATCGTTCACGCGGTCATCGCCGCCGATGGAGGAAACCCATAGCTGCCGGAGGGGCCCGATCCTCTACCCGTGCCGTTCTCTCTGACACAGCGCCGGATCGGGAGGTCCTCCGACCCTTCTTCCTCCCTATCATATTGTCCGCAGATCCGACCTGCCGCCGCCAACATACCGACGACCCTTAGGTATAAGTTCTTCGAAAGTGGCCTTGCTCTACTGCCCCAGCTCCCCACGTGTCTGCATGTGCATCTTTTTCTACTCCCATCAGCTCTTCCAAAGCCACCTAAGTTTTTAGTATTGTTAGAGGTAAAGCTACTTCATGCATTCGAATCTAGGGCTTTGTTCAAACAACGAAGAAAGGGGGGAAAGTTGTAGCATGAATCTAGGACTTGATTCAAAGAGGAAATAATATGGTGAAAGTAGTAGAGACCGGATACTCAACCGGTCTCTTGGTTGAAAAGGGAAATAATGGGAAAACACAGTACAAACTGGATAAGGAACAAATCTATTATTGGTTGAAAAAAGGATAGAAAGTGGCGGCTGGTGGACAAGTCAACAGAGTATGTCCAGGATTAGATTTGCTGCCATCACATAGTAAAAGGTCTCCAGGATTAGATTTGCTGCCCTCACATAGTAAAAGGTCTCAGGATTAGATTTGCTGCCCTCACATAGTAAAAGGTCTCAGGATTAGATTTGCTGCCCTCACATAGTAAAAGGTCTCCAGGATTAGATTTGCTGCCCTCACATAGT
>NC_041381.1:274260235-274267420 GCF_002162155.2 Triticum dicoccoides
CCTCACATAGTAAAAGGTCTCAGGATTAGATTTGCTGCCCTCACATAGTAAAAGGTCTCCAGGATTAGATTTGCTACCTTCACATAGTAAAAGGTCTCCAGGATTAGATTTGCTGCCCTCACATAGTAAAAGGTCTACCTGATTAGATTTGCTGCCCTCACATAGTACAAGGTCTCCAGGATTAGGTTTGCTGCCCTCACATAGCATGAACAAACTCGGCATCACCACTTTATGCCTCCTTGTAGGTACATTGTGCTGATGCGTCCACTGTTGCATGTCCTTATACCAAACTTTTGCTGTTGTTAATGTAAGGGCACATGTAAAATGAAGCGATCACACTGTTACCTTAGGGACATGTCTAACCAGTGTTATTGTTAATCTGATGCCTCCAGTGACAAGATGCAATTAAACTGTGTTACAAATGGCACTCCTGCTGTTTTCCCCAGTATGATAAGTAAGTTGCTCCTTTACGCTACTGAGTGTCCTGGTGTCCCCATGGTCCCATGCCCTTAAACCAACTCTTTAGTTGCTGTTGATTTACTGTGTCTGGTAAACAAGCAATGCCACCATTAAAGTAATCCCATATTTGAGGAATCTCATTGTTGATCGTAATGCTTCTGGTAACATGAAACATTGCTGATGTTTTAAAATTTCTACTGTCCTTGCGTGATTGCCATGAACATAATTAAGATGCTTCTTTTCATTTTGTATATGTTTCATATATTCTTATTGACCAACAACTATTTACTTTCTATCTTTTTGTGCAGATAGGGATATCCATTTCACCTTTTTGCTATTGTGACCTTTTGGTGAACTGCACAAAACACTTTTTTTGGAATGAGTGTCTTGTGCAGTTCAACTAAAATGTCACGTGGGCAACATCTCTCAATTTTGGTGGAACTGCACAAAATGGTGATTGGAGTTTCCAAAATCTTTGTCAAGTTCTGCTGGTAATCTCGTGTAACATTTTATTAGCCTTTGCAAGATGGAGCCGTCACTGTCACCACAATGGCACTTTATTTTAGTGGAACTACACAAAAGGATATGAAAATTATAGTTGCACCTTACATGAGCCGAACAGCCAACCTTAATGTTCCTCAATTTTAGTGCAACTACTAAAGAAGAACCTGCCAGCTCACGAGAGCAAGTCCTTCTTGCTAGCTGAATGATGCAATCTTTGCTTCATTTCAGGTGAACTGCAGAAAAAGGCGCATGAATTGAATCATGGAACTCCAGGCAGACCTCACCCTAGTGGAGCTGCAGGTTGAGTTCAAGGAGGCCGCTATTAAAGTGAAATCATGCTCTCCTGTCTCCTTGTTTGTGCTGTGCAAACAGGAATACTCAACTACAGATGTTGTGACGGTCAAGAGCATTCGCCAAGTTCTTCGATTGTATGACATGGCTAGTCAAGATGGATTTAATCCCGATATTCACTTTATCAAAAGGCTCTAATGGGTTGGTTCTGAATCTTGCAAGCTGGGAATCAATGAGATGTGTAGGCATCTTTGTTGTACTTATTATTTGTTGGTTCTAAATCTTGCAAGCTGGGAATCAATGAGATGTGTAGGAATCTTTGTTGTACTTATTATTTGGATCTTATTTGTTGGTTCTGAATCTTGCAAGCTGGGAATCAATGAGATGTGTAGGCATCTTTGTTGTACTCATTATTTGGATCTTATTTGTTGGTTCTGAATCTTGCAAGCTGGGAAACATGGCATGATGATGCAGAGGACAACAACCATAACAAACAGTTCAAACTTGGTAGTATTATCTTTGTGAAAGTGCGACAAATGTGCTGATCGTGTGCGTCCTGAGAATAATAATTCTAATTGTTGTGCATGTTGATCATGTGGCACTGATAGAACGAGCCAATGCATTGCTTGTTTTAAGTATAAATTTATATTAAAGCTAATTAAATTTAAGTAAAGTGACCACTAACTCCTGTTATTACAGTACCAATACAGACCCGCTCGTGAACCGACGTGTGGCCGGAGTAGGTTTCTTAATGGAGGCATTTGAATGCGCCGAGGGTGCATCTTATGCCGGGCGTGCAGCGGACGAGGGAGGGGTAGTAACTGTTGTCGCCTGTACACACTCAGCTTACTGTTGAATCCAGTTCCCCAAGAGCTGAAAAACGAACTGCTGCCGCCGCCTACACACTCGTTCACTCAAACAGACTCCAATGGCGATCTGAGGGGTGAGCCTGCTGGATATGGACTTTAGCAAGGAGTTCCCCTTTCAGTTCGCCGTTCAGTCCTATGGCTGCACCAAGTTGAATGTGATGTACACCAACGATACAGACTCGGTGAAGCTCTGCCTCGCGTCAGTCCTATGGCTGCACCAGGTTCTAGAGCATTCGCCCGTTTCATCAGCAGCGCCGACTGCACCTTCGCTACGATGGAGAGAAGGAAGAACGCGATGATTCGGCCATCTGGTGCAACAAGCTTGTCGACATCCAGAAGCAATACAAGATCATCAGCAACGGGCAGGAGAAGGACTCCGTGGTTGACCTCGCTGAGACCATCATCAACCCGTGATACGCCAACATGAAAGAAGATGACCTGAACACATAGGAGGTACCTCTGAATCTAGCCTACATAACCTACGCGGCCAAGGACGCATACGCATGCTACGACATGTACAGGCAGATCTTGGACATGAGGGTGTGTCTGCTTCCCGTAACCGATGAGTACACGGACAGCCGCAGCGTCATGATCAAGCGTGCCAGGAAGGTCGAGATGTTGTACTTTATCTGTTTATAAGCACCTTTATCATCTGAGTGTTTCATGCATTAGCCTATGTGTCATAATTATCTATTTTGTCTCAAATATTTCTTTTAAGAACCCATTAACTTGATTGCTTTTTAGTGGCTATTTGCTTATGTATGTAACTAGTTCACTTGTCCGTTAAAAAAAACTAGTTCAGTCGGCTGCCGTGCTTTGAATCTCCTTCCTCCCAACACGTTCCCCTCCTCAGGTGGACCCAGCAGGTCTCTGAATTTTCTCCCACTTTCTTTTTCAATGTAAACTGAGTTTTCTCCCAGTACTTTTCCCTAGAACCAACTCAACTGTCCCACGTCTAGCCTAAAAAATAATAATACCCCACGTACTATTAACTCATCAAATTTAAATGATATTTTATTTCATAAGTTGAAAGTTCTTACAAAATAATAATAATAATTGTTTATATATAACTTGGCAAGTTAACTCCTAGTGATTGCGTACATAAGCTTGCAAAGATTTTACTGACCGATGCAGTAATAGACGTGCAATCATGTGTTTATGTTTTTATAACATTTCTCCATCTAGCCCAACATGATATTTTCACCCAGCCCAGCAAGTCCGCGGATTTCGAGAAAAATGCAAATGGGATTTAAACAGGATGCATAGATGCTACATCATTGTTTCACCCAGCCCACCAAATGGTCTAAAACAACAAATGGACTGGCTGACATGTGGGCCAATAGGTCGAAGCCTAAGAAGGCGTTGGATTTACATCCAACAGCCGGCATTCTTCTTCAATCTCTCGTCTTCTTCCCCCAGCGCTGCCGGAAACGCCTGCTCCAGCCTTCGGCGTCCAGCGGTGTTGTTTTGCGCTCCTCAGTGAAACGCTACCCCGCCGATGGCCAGGCCATCCTCCACTCCGCACCTCCTGTTATTCTCTGCCGAATGTAGGCCCATCCCGCACCCGAACCTGTCAAGTTTCCCACTCCTATCCGTCTGTGACTCCACTGCCGCGTCTTCCCCATCTCCGGGTCGTTCCAATCTGGGGCCTCGCCGTCGTCCACCGGCTCGGTGCGCTCGACGTGGCGTGGTCAACATACGAGAGTCATCGGAAGAGGACTGTACGTGGAGAACCTGACGGCTGGGACCCACGAGGTCCATGGTCGCACGCAAGGAAAGTTCCTCCTTATTATGCACTGTACATAGGAAGGGCTTTTGTATTCGCGAAAAAACGTTCCCCCCGCTGACAGGTCGGACCCACCAGCTATATCTTCGCACGCAAGGAAGTGCCTCCTTATTACGCACGAAAAAATGAATACCCCCTGCTAGCTGGGACCCACCATAGTGGGTGGCTGACTTGTGGGCCTACTAAGTTGACGAGGACCGAGGGCTTTGTCAACTTAGTCAATATGAACGATTCTAGCTCCAGTGACCGTGCGATGTCCATCCAACGGCCATAGTGCTTCTTCAACCTCTGGTCTTCTTGCTCCAGCCGCCCAAAGCAGCGCCGGTCGTGCCGCGTGCTCCTGCCTCTCGTGGCCAGCTGTGATGCCGCGGAGGCCTCACCGCCCCTACTACTCCCACCGCTGGCCCAGGGCATCCCTCTACTCACCCACATCCCCTGTTATTCTGCTGCGACGGCAGCCTCACGCCGCAGCCGAACCAGTGAACCGTCGTACTCCTCTCCGCATGGGCATCCACTGCCGCGTCTTCCCCGACTCCGCGTCGTCCCCTTTCTAGGCCTCGCCGTCGTCCACCGCCGTGGTGCTCTCCGTGCGGCATGGTCAACATGGTCAAGGAACAACTTCCATCGGAAAAATACTGTACGTGGAGAGGCTGACAGCTGGGTCCACGGCCACAGCCCAGTTTTTTTGTGATTTGCCAAGTAAGTCGCTTTGTCAGGCCTGTTGGGCTGCAAATCTTTCAAGACGAGGAGAGCTTCATTCGGCTGGCCGAGAAAATAGCCTATTAGTAATGAGAAATGGGTTGTACATTTTTAAAACACATCAAACCGACAATTAGTTTCAAATATCTTTTTTTCATTTCGAGATTCTAAATTGCATTTATTTTTATGTGTGGACAATTTGTTGGATTTTATATTGATATACATTTATTTTTAAAATCATTTTGAATGCGACTCAAAATTTCGGGATTAAAAACAGTTCGGACCACACCGAAATATGCAAAATTTCGTATAATTTTTTAATCTTGGCCACAATATGGGCTGTAATGCTAACAAAAAGAATATGGGTTCCGAAAAAGACCTCAAGAATTAGCAAATGGGTTGTAAATTATTAGAAATAATGGCAGATGGGCTGTATGCTGTTTTCCACAGATTTGAGGCTTTCCTAAAAAAGAGGTTGGCGCACAAGCAGTGACTATTGGATTTCCATCCAACGGCCATCGTGCTTCTTCAATCTGTGCCCTTCCTGCTCCAGCCGCTCAAATAGCGCCGGCAGGACTGTCTGCTCCCTCCTCCCCGCGGCCCGCTATGCTGCCGTGCAGGCCTCACCGCCCCACCATACTCCCATCCCTGGCCTAGCCATCCCTCTACTCACCCACACCTGCTGTTATTCTCCGGCGACGACAGACGAACCAGTAAACCCTCGTACAGTCGTACTCCCCTCCGCGTGGGAAACAACTCCCGAGTCTTCCCTGCCTTAGTGTCGTTCCCTTCCTAGGCCTCGCCGTCGTCCACCGCCCTGGTGCTCTCGGCGCGGCCTGGTCAACATGGTCAACGACCGACATGCATCTGAAGTGGACTATACGTGGAGAGGCTGACTGCTGGTCCACGGCCGCACGCAAGGAAATGCCTCCTTATTACTCGCAAAATAATGATTCCTCCACCTGACACCTAGGACCCACCGAAAGGGCCTCTATATTTCGTGAAAAAAATGTTACCGCCGCTGACAGCTTGGACCCACCAGCTATATCTTCGCACGCAAGGAAGTGCCTCCTTATTACGCAAAAAAATGAATACTCCCCCTGCTAGCTGGGACCCAGTATAGTGGCAGGCTGACTTGTGGGCCTACTAAGTTGATGGGGACGGAGGGCTTTGTCAACTTAGTCAATACTCCAGTGACCGTATGATGTCCATCCAATGGCCGTAGTGCTTCTTCAACCTCTGGTCTTCGTTCTCCAGCCGCCCAAAGCAGCACCGGTCATGCCGCATGCTCCTGCCTCCCGTGGCCAGCTGTGATACCGCGGAGGCCTCACCGCCCCCTACTACTCCCACCGCTGGCCCAGGGCATCCCTCTACTCACCCACACCCCTTGTTATTCTGCAGCGACGACAGCCTCACACCGCAGCCGAACCAGTGAACCCTCGTACTCCTCTTCACGTGGGCATCCACTGTTGCATCTTCCCCGGCTCCGCGTCGTCCCCTTCCTAGGCCTCACCGTCGTCCACCTCCGTAGTGCTCTCGGCGCGGCGTGGTTAATGTGGTCAATGACCGACTTCCATCAAAAGAGTACTATACGTGGAGAGGCTGACAGTTGGGTCCACGGCGGCCGCAAGGAAGTGCCTCCTTATTACACGCAAAATAATTATTCCTCCACCTGACAGCGGGGACCCACCGAACGGGCCACCGTATTTCACGAAAAAAATGTTTCCCCCCTGACAGCTGGGACCCACCAACTACACCTTCGCACGCAAGGAAGTGTGTCCGGGCAAAAAAACACAAAATGATTCGCCCTCTGACTGCTGGGACCCACCAGCTACATCTTCGCACGCAAGGAATTGCCTGATAGTCGGGACCCACCTGGTCGAAGCGTACGTAGCATTGTCATTCTGGTCGCGAACGTTTACATACATACTGGTCATTGTAGAGGCGCGCACATGTCGTAGTAGAGGCGCGCACGTAGCATGTACACGTACGTACAGCGGTCAGGGTGCAAGAAAGAAAATACGACGACGTACATACATACGGGCAGGGTCTCGAACGCCTACTCGCGCATACGTACAGCCAGGGCTCGTGTACATGGTTGGATCGGAACGGAGAAACAACGTCGTCGTCGTGTTCATGGGGAGCCAACCGGCTGGGTCGGAACGGAATGCGTCGTCGTATTCATCGGGAGGGCTTGGAGAGAACATGCAATGGAAACGAGGCCTGGTGTACCGCAGAATGGAGGAAACGGCCTTGTGTTCGACCGACTACATTCGAAACGGGATCCTGTTCATCGGGAGGGGTCTGGTGTACCGCAAAATGGAGGAAATGGACCTCCTACGGTCGAAACGGGGGTCCTGTTGATCGAGAAGGGTGTGGCGTACCGCAAAACGGAGGAAATGGACCTCCTACGATCGAAACGGGGGTCCTGTTGATCGGGAGGGGTGTGGCGAACCGTAAAACGGACGAAACGGACCTCCTACGGTCGAAACGGGGTCCTGTTGATCGGGAGGGGTGTGGCGTACCGCAAAACGGACGAAACGGACTTGTGTTTGAGCGCTACGGTCAAAACGGGGA
>NC_041381.1:274268208-274278438 GCF_002162155.2 Triticum dicoccoides
AACGCTCACTGTTCATCCAGAGAGGCAGCATCAATCGGCTTTAGTTAGCAGCAGTAGCGAAGGAATCGCTCGATCGGGTTCAGTTAACAACCATCAATTGATCGCTCGGGTTCAGTAACGCGTAGCCTGCAGTGCAATCGCTCGGGTTCAGTTAGAGCCCAATGCCTCGCTTGGGTTCAGTTAGAGCCAAGGCCTCGCACACACGTGCGTACGTGTATGAGAGAAACGCACATCGCTCGGCCCCGACCTCCCACCATAATCGGGAACTCCCCGAAATTTTCCTCGCCCTCGCTTCTACCACGGTTTTTTCCGTCATGGACGACCCAAAGAATGTCATGCAGCTGCGTCTCCGGCTCGTGCAAGACAAAAATCCCATTTTCTGTCATGATTTTTTGTCATAGAAGTAGGAGCCCACCACATCTATGATGATACCGGGTTTTGTCACAATTATCGTCATAGAAGTGTCATATGTATGACAGGAAAAAAATTCGTTCGGCCCAAAATGTCACGGATGTGTATTTTTTTGTAGTGTTAAGAGGGCCCAAACCTGGGTAAACACTGTGTCCCCTGGCTTCCTGTTACCATTAGTCCTTAGACGCACAGCTTGCCCCCCCTACCCGAGATCTGCCGGTTTTGACACCGACATTGGTGCTTTCATTGAGAGCTCTGTCGTGCTGTGTGCAAAAAGCGATCTATGGCTCGCCTAGTCATCAACAACAATATCACTTCTGTGGGGTGCCTAGCTTCGAGGCAGACCCTGCAGTTCGGCGGTTTCACCACGAGGGCCCGCGCGGCCATCGAGCCTACAACTCCCCCATGGTCGCCAGACACCGTCCCCGCATTGGCCCTAAGACTCCAAAAAATTGGATCCGGCGGATGTTTCGTCTTTAAACGAACTGCTAGACCGCATCGCTACCCTGGGGGTCTCAACGGACTATGATCGGATCGAGCTCAAACCCGACCACAGGGAAATTAATCACCCGCCGATCACCCACTACGTGGTGGTCATTAAGGAACCGGCCACAGACACTCCCCCCCCCATATTGAAAACCAAGTATGTTCGGGTCCCCGAATCCCCTGAGCCGAATACTTCCCCTTCGGATGGGACCTTACGCCCTCTGGACTCTAGTTCAAGTGTAGGATTGTCGGAGCCTTTGCGCTTAACTGGACCCGAACCGGTCACTTCGGAAGCCATTCTGGCTCCAAACACGTACGTGGGACAGGATCCAAAATTTAATCCACCCACCCACCACAATCTATATTCACCAAGCAACACAGGTCCTCCAGACATATACGACCTGATGTATGTGCGGCAGCAGCCTCAGGAAAAGGTCCACTACTTTTGGGCCAGATTCCTGCTTGTTAAAAACATGATGAAAGACTGCTCGGACGACAACGTAGTTTCGGTTTTCCACCGTAATTGCACCGACGAATGAATATTGAATACCCTCGACCGTCGTCACATACAGAGTTTCATAGAATTATCGCACGTAGTACAAAAGTACTATGCGATGGAAAACACATGGAGGGCCCAAAAAACTCAACTGGACTCCGCTGCCTTGACGCAGTGTGCGGCCCAGGCTAAAAGAATACATCCCGGCGGGTCACCCGACCACCAGTCTATGGGCAGGAAGAACAAACCCTTCGTGGGACGTAGGTCCATTCTTGACGAACTGCTGGACAAGCCCTGCCCGATTCATGCCACTCCGCACACAGTTCCAACCCATATCCTCTGAGCATGTTGGGTACTCTGACAAGTAGCAAAAAGTGGAGAGGCCATCCTCACCACAACTCCAGAAAGATACTCACCGGAGAAGGAAAACTTTAACATCCTAACAGTCTTCGAGACCTTCTCTTCTAACAATCAGTGCAAACGGGTGCTCCGCGACCTTGCCGAAGTCCATCAAGTTACCGCACTGAGCCCATGGAATGACACGGCGATAACCTTTACGGCCGAAGACGAACCAAAGGCTCGGGCAGTTCGAGCACCCGCCGCCTTAGTACTAAACCCCATCGTTGATGGTTTTTGGCTCACGAAAGTGCTCACGGACGGCGGTAGTGGACTTAACCTCATCTATGAGGACACGCTCGACAAAATGCAGATGGATAGATCACACATCAAGCAAAGCAACACCACCTTTTGAGGTATTATCCCCAGTCAAGAGGCACACTGCTCGGGAAAAATTAAACTGGATGTGGTGTTCGGCATGTCTGAGAACTATAGATCCAAAGAGTTACTCTTTCATGTGGTCCCCTTCAATAGTGGGTATCACACCATCCTCGGTCGGGACGCTTTCTCACGCTTTCAAGCTATACCCCACTACGGGTACATGAAACTCAAAATGCTCGGTCCTAATGGAATTATCACAATCTCAAGCGACCCGGACAAAGCCCTTCGTGCTGAAAACAAAACAACATCCTTAGCCCTTGAGGCACTATCCGAAGCCCTGGCGCTGGAGGAATTAACCACCCTACGGTCCACAGTGGATAGGGACGATGTGATTCTCGATAAGAGATCCAAATCCACCTCTTTCAAGCCAGCCGAGGAAATAGTGAAATTCCAAGTGCACCCGACAGACCCTAATAAAACAACATCTATTGGAGCACACCTGGATCCGGCAATGGACGCCGCCCTACGCACATTCCTGCGACGGAATTGGGATATCTTTGCCTGGCACCCTTCAGACATACCCGGCATCCCGCAAAGACTGGCCGAACACAGTCTTAATATAATGAAGGGATTCAAAGCCGTGAAGTAGACATTACAGCGATTCTCTGAACCCAAACGTCAAGCCATGGGAGAAGAGCTAGCCAAATTGTTAGAGGCTGGGTTTATTAGGGAAATTAAACATCCGGATTGGCTAGCCAACTTGGTTATGGTACCAAAGAAGGATAAACCCAGGCGCCTGTGTGTTGATTTCAAGGACCACAACAAGGCTTGCCCTAAGGCCCCTTCCCATTGCCTCACATTGACCAAATTATTGATGCAACTGCAGGACACGACTCTTTGTGTTTCCTCGACGCTTACTCCGGATACCATCAAATTAAGATGAAGGAATCATAACACGCGGCAACCGCGTTCATCACCCCTTATGGTCCCTCCTACTTCAACACTATGCCCTTCGGACTCAAAACGCTGGGGCTACCTACCAACGCATGATTCAAACTTGCCTGGAAAAGCAAATAGGCAAAACAGTTGAAGCATACATGGATGACATGGTTATCAAGACAAAGCATGTCGAAACACTGGTGGACGATCTTCGCCTCACCTTCTACAACCTCTGAACATATGACATACGACTTAATCCGGAAAAATGTGTTTTCGGAGTTCCATTCAGAAAGCTACTTGGGTTCATCGTTTCCCATAGAGGAATTGAAGCAAACCCAGCCAAGATCCGAGCATTGTCACAATTGTCCATACCAACAGACCTAAAGCAAGTCCAGAAGTTAGCAGGTTGCATCACAACCTTAAGCCGCTTCATCTCCAAATTGGGAGAAAAAGCGCTACTAGTCTACAAGCTATTACGATGCACAGACAACTTCAAATGGACAGATGCTGCCATAACCAGATTGGAAGAAATTAAAACCCTTCTTGCAAGCAACCCAATCCTAGCTGCACCAGGTGTCAGAGAGCCCATGTTGTTATATATTTCGGCGACTAACCAAGTGGTTAGTGTCATGCTCGTCGTCGAACGAGGGGAAGAGGGACATAAATTCCCCACCCAAAAACCAGTCTACTACGTAACAGAGGTCCTTACACCTTGCAAATCCCGATACCCCCACTATCAGAAGATAGCCTACACAGTATTCATGGCATCCCGCAAACACTGACACTACTTTTAAGAGTTTTTGGTTACAGTGGCATCTAAAGTATCACTTAATGACATCATCAATAACAGGGACGCCACTGGACGCATAGCCAAATGGGCCATCGAGCTACTACCGTTCGAAAATCATATACAAGCCATGCCGGGCTATTAAATCCCAGGTATTGGCCGACTTTGTCGCTGAATGGACGGAAGCCGAACTCCCTAAAGAGTACAGCTCATACTCCAATTGGACTATGTACTTCGATGGCTCTAAAATGCTGGCTGGACTAGGGGCTGGTGTAATCCTCGCATCCCCTACTAGGGACATAGTTTGCTACATACTGCAAATTATGTATACGGACTCTAACAATGCAGCCGAATACGAGGCGCTACTACACGGTCTTCGCATGGCTGTCTCCATGGGTATACAATGCTTGGAGGTGCGCGGCGCTTTGAACCTCGCAATTTCCCAGGTCAATGGAGAGTTCGATGCAAAGGACCCAAAAATGGTGGCATATCGAAATGCCATATTAAAAATATCAGCTCGGTTCGAAGGGCTTGAGTTCCATCACGTCGCTCAAGAAAGTAATCAGGCGGCCGACATCCTCGCTCGTATGGGCGCTAAGCGCGACCCTGTGCCGCCTAACACCTTTGTGGAACGACTCTTTAAGCCATCCGTTGTGTGGCAGGGTGAGATCGGGGAAAGCAGTATGGACCTGATCACATCCCCAGCTGTCGAATACAATGCAGACACCATCGGCGGTCCGGATATCGAGATAACACCCTCTGCCCACGAGATCATGGCGGTTATCGCCCCTGGATCGAGCCCTTCCTGGCCTACATTAATAGACAGGAGCTCCCCGATGATCAAAATGAATCTCGGTGCATAGTTCGGCGCTCTAAAGCCTTTAAAGTACTTGATGGTGAATTGTACAAAAGAAGTACTACCGGAGTCCTCCAAAGGTGTATCACTGAAGAGGAGGGAAGGAAACTCTTGGCAGAAATACATGCCGGTCTCGGCGGTCATCACGTTGCAGCCCGCGCCCTTGTAAGCATGGCATTTCGGATAGGCTTTTTCTGGCCTACGGCTCGAGCTGACGCTCAAGCCCTTGTCCAACGCTGCATGGGCCGTCAGCTTTTTGCCAATTAAAGCCACATGCCTCCCATAGCATTAAGAACAATCCCCATTACTTGGCCCTTTGCGGTCTGGGGGTTTGACATGGTTGGACCCCTTAAAGGGGGAAGCCACAAAAAGAAATATTTACTGGTCATGGTTGATAAATTCACTAAATGGATAGAGGCCAAACCCGTAAAAACAGCTGAGGCCGAACCAGTGATTGACTTTATATCCGGCGTAGTCCACCGTTATGGTGTCCCGCACAATATCATCACTGATAATGGCTCTAACTTCACAGCTGATGAGATGAAAACTTGGTGCGCTAAGTTGGGCATTAAACTCGACTATGCATCCGTATACCACCCTCAAACAAATGGCCAAGTCGAACGGGCCAATGGTCTGATCATGAGTGGTATTAAGCCCAGATTAGTGCGCTCTTTATGAGAATCAGACAAGCACTGGGTTGAGGAACTCAATCCTGTACTTTGGGGACTACAGACCACACCCAATCGAACGACCAGATACACACCTTTCTTTATGGTGTACGGCGTAGAGGCCGTATTGCCCTGCGATATTATTCATGACTCACCTAGAGTGCGCATGTACGAAGAGAAAGAAGCCAAACTAGATCGGTAGGATGACCTAGATGGACTTGAAGAGGAGCGCGATGTTGCCAAGGCCCATTCCGCATTCTATCAACAGCAGGCCAGGCGTTACCAAAGCAGAGAAGTGTGGGCTAAAACATACAATGTCGGAGAACTTGTTCTACGCTTCCTAGAGAAGAAAAAGGATAAGCTCAAACCCAAATGGGAGGGCCCCTTCATAATAAATGAAGTCCTTACTGGAGGAGCCTATCGCCTTCGCAATGCAGAGGATAATCGCCTTGAGCCGAACCCATGGAACGCCACCCGGCTTCGAAGATTTTACGCATAGCTCGCCCCCCTTAGGTTTCATTTTAAACTAGGATTTTTCTATTTTCTCTCCCCTTTAATTTTTCCCTTTTTTTAAATGTATGTTCGGATCGACCGCATTGTTGGGGGTACACATCCTTAAATGTATACACCCCACCATACAAGGGGGCTTCTTTTAAAGAAGCATTTAATTGAAAAGCTTACAAGATTCTTTTGTCCGTACTATTTGTTGTTTCTGCCATTTTATGCACTTCTATGACTTAAGTTTTTGCCAAACTGGGTTGCCTTGCTCCTGTGCTTATACCCTACATTCCTGATTGCTCGGCTAGGGTGTAAAGGGAGCACCTCTGCCATTGTTACAACAGGGTTACCCAGACCTGTACCTCAGATGGGTGAAGCCGAAAGCTAGCGTTCTTAAGGGAGTAATTGGTCGGCACATATACAACAGACTGTTTCTGGACAAAACTATGAAATTGGTTGTCTATACTTCGGATACGAGCCTAGCCCAAGGAAAGGAACCCCTAACGGAACTATTTTTCTTGGAAGATGTTTCTTACGTTAAACAGTAATATAACATAACTCCTCGAACACATTTTGTCTGTTCGAGCAACATGACCGGATTGCCTGGTTTCCAATAATACTAAATGTTTCTTAGTTAAACATAGTATACGAAAACACTCCAAATTCTTGGTTCAGAGGTAGAAGCCGAAGGTCTGCGATGATAAAATTTTCATAAAATTCAGCAGGAGATAAGTTCGGTCATAAAGTACATTGATACATCAAATCGAACGCCTACTCTCTTTCTACGCCATCTAGTAGACTATCTAATTTACAATCTTGTTGTGGAAATTTTGCCGCTGTCATTACTTGGTCGTATACCAAGCTTATAGGAATTTCCTTCCCGTCAGGTCCTTGAGGTCCAACTTGGGCCATATGGTTTGGATCAAGACTAGTATAGCATGTCTTCACCATGGCCCATGCCTGTCGAGCGCCTTCACGACATGCGAACGTCTTCCACAAC
Source organism: Triticum dicoccoides (assembly GCF_002162155.2). Lineage (NCBI taxonomy): Eukaryota > Viridiplantae > Streptophyta > Magnoliopsida > Poales > Poaceae > Triticum > Triticum dicoccoides. Next base: position 274,275,067 of record NC_041381.1, read on the forward strand.
TCAAAGCGACACCAAGAACCCTTGAATAGATCTGCCAACCCCTCCACCCTTTCTGGAGGGACGATGGAGGGCCATAAGGCTTTGGCCATATTCTTCATGGCCTTCCTGGCATGCTCGTGCAGCTTTGCCAGCTCCTTTAGAACGTCGCTTTGTAGGCCGAACACTTCCTCTTTGGGGCGGCCAGTCAACATACCTGTACCAACCGAACTATAACATTCTGCATTATATGATTATATCAATAATCCGGACAGTTCACAAGTCATACCTAATATGCCGCCCTTCAGCTTCTGGCTTTCCTGTTGTGCCTCCAAGAGTTGATCCTTTAAGCTGTTTATATCTTTGGCTTGCTTCTTCACTTCTTCTTCTAGTTTTTTATCTTTGCCAAAATACATCGGGGCACTCTTCATTTCTTCAAGCTCAGAGACAGCGGCATTTAGCTGTGTCTGACTTGTCTCGAGCTCCTGGGACAATGCATTGTTCTTCTCCTTGAGAACCTGCGGTTATCAAACAATCCTCAAATCGGCTTTGTCCACCTGCTTTAAGTCTCGGGGGCTACTGCTATCTGTCTACTAAGTTTATATATATCCGTACCTGCATATCCTTTGAGCACAGGCGAGCAACCCCTGTGAGTCCGTCCCGGGCAGCTCGGATATATGCACCTACAGTGCTGAGGGCGGTAAACTCTAGCTTCGTTAAGGCAGGGGCGCTCAGGGATTCTTTCAAGTAGAAATGATTCATCGCACTCTCAACTTCGGAGTTAGTGATGGACATCTCATCCGGCTCTCCATGAGGCGAATGAGTCTGTGTCGCACCAACATGCTCCTCCGTCCTGGTCGATGTCTCTGGTGCCATATTGGTCGCGGCTCGGCTGGCTGGAATCTTGTTCACGGTTTGACATATACCCCTCGTGCGATGATAGAAGGAGGATGTGAATGACAATTCGGCTTCACGCTCGAATATGAAATAGGAGGAATATACCTTTATGGTGATGGAGCAGGTTCTGGTGCTTTCGACTTCCTTCCATTTTGCATGATCCTTCCATGAAGGTGCTGACCTTCTCTTGGTCGCCCGTCCCTGGGTACAGCTCACTGAGCGTCGATCCTGCGAAACATGGTCCAATGCGGAGGATAAAAAATGAGCAAAAGTATCTCTCTTCCCTAAGAATACAATTTCTGAATACTTACCTTCACGAAGGGATAGAGGTCGGGATAATCAACCACAATAGCTACTTCCGAGCCGTCAAGGCTCGCCTGATAGTAGACCTGTCTTCAAACTCTACAGATATGTCCGGATCCTCATGGAGGCCGGGGTCCTCATTGCGATCATGATCCTCTGGCTGGAGGGTGGGGCAGTTAATGTTCTCGATCATTTGCCTCCATGACTATTTAAAAAGCAACCAGGGTATTCATTTAATCCATCTCAATTAGTAAAAAAGTACTAAATAGTTAGAAAACTTACCCATTCTATGGGATTGTACATGGAGAAGCCCTCTTGACAATTTAAACGGAGGAAGTCTTCTTCCTCTCCTTTATAAAGGTCAGTCAGCATGGCAGCCAATGCGGCTAGGCTATCCGGACCCTCTCGCCTGTAGCGGGATGCGTCGTCCTCTCCGTTGTAGTTCCATAAGGGAGTCACCCTAGATTGAAGTGGCTGGATGCATCGCTTTATCGCAATGGCCATAACTTCAACTATGGAGAGTCCGGGATGGGCCAGTAGCCTGACCTCGTTTACCAATCTCATTACTTCAGTGTTGTCTTCCTGATTAGGGGGCTTGGGATGCTAGCTATATAGCTTCTTCAAGGGAGCGCTGGAGAATTCTGGCAGTCTGCGCCGGATAGGGTCCGAAAGAGGAACATACTCGATATAGAACCATCCCAAAGACCATTCGGTGGATCCCTTCTTCGGAGTCCCGATTGGGTAGCCGGATCCGGCTATGCGCCATACTTCGGCTCCGCCCACTTCAAAAATAGACCCACCGCCCTGATGGCGGGGGACGAGGCAGAAGAACTTTTTCCATAGTTTGAAGTGAGCCTCGCAGCCCAAAAACAATTCGCAAAGAGCGACGGAACTAGAGATATGTAAAATAGAACCTGGTGTGAGGTTGTGCAATTGGATCCCGTAGTGTTCCAGTAGGCCCCTAAGGAAGGGGTGGATTGGGAATCCCACACCCCTTAAAAGGAACGAGATGAAGCACAACCTCTCCCCTTGTCTGGGATTGGGGAAATTTTCTGCCAAAGCATCAATGCCCATCGAAGTTAACCCTGTCCGTACGGAGACTAGATCCGAGGGAGGGAGATATCCTTGCGTCTGGAGTCGACTGAGCTGGAGATGGGATACTGAGCAACTTTGCCAATCCCCCTCTTGAGGACCATGAGGACGTGAGGAGGAGCCAGGGACGCTAGCCATGGTCTGAATTTTTTCCTGTGGTTTGCTTTGTCGCTTCTGGGGTAATATGAGATGGCGTTTTGGGGATCTAACCTCGTTATATAGGCGCTGCATGTGCCAATTAAAAATATTAAAATACAAGGGTAACAGACCATTTGCATTCACTCAGACGCGTGGAAATCGAGGCGACGGTAGGAAGGAATCATAAAGACCGGCCGCGGAAACCGATGTCGGACTATCATCAATCCGGAATATGATGGAGAACCCGCCTTGCAAAGCCGAGGACTTGCGTCTATACACTACATCGTCATTGTAGGCAAGTTCGGGGGGCTACTGAGGGAGTCCTGGATTCGGGGGTCGTCAGGTGTCCGGCCTAGGAGTATGGGCCGAGCTGGATGGGTCGTACAAGATCCAGCTGAAGATGATCCATCGTGTATGGATGGGACTTCTCAATGCGTGGACTGCAAGAATAAGAGTCCAGAAGCTTCCTTCCCTGATAAACCTACCTTGTACAAACCCTTGACCCCTCCGGTGTGTATATAAACTGGAGGGGTTAGTCCGTAGAGGCTATCTTCTTCACCATCATTGGAATCCTCATAAGCTAGACATCTAGGGTTAGCCATTACGATCTCGAGGTAGATCACCTCTTGTAATCTTCATACTTATCGAATATAATCAAGCAGGAGTAGGGTTTTACCTCCCTTAAGAGGGCCCAAACCTGGGTAAACATTGTGTCCCCTGGCTTCCTGTTGCCATTAATCCTTAGACGCTTGTTGTTGTTGTTGTTGTTGTTGCTGTTGCTATTGCTGTTGCTGCTGTTGCTGCTGCTGCTGCTGCTGTTGATGTTGCTGTAGCTGTTGCTGTTGTTGTTGTTGCTGTTGTTGTTGTTGTTGTTGTTGTTGTTGTTGTTGTTGTTGTTGTTGTTGTTGTTGTTGTTGTTGTTGTTGTTGTTGTTGTTGTTGTTGTTGTTGTTGTTGTTGTTGTTGT
>NC_041381.1:274281992-274282237 GCF_002162155.2 Triticum dicoccoides
TGTTGTTGTTGTTGTTGTTGTTGTTGTTGTTGTTGTTGTTGTTGTTGTTGTTGTTGTTGTTGTTGTTGTTGTTGTTGTTGTTGTTGTTGTTGTTGTTGTTGTTGTTGTTGTTGTTGTTGTTGTTGTTGTTGTTGTTGTTGTTGTTGTTGTTGTTGTTGTTGTTGTTGTTGTTGTTGTTGTTGTTGTTGTTGTTGTTGTTGTTGTTGCTGCTGCTGTTGTTGTTGTTGTTGTTGTTGTTGTTGTTG
>NC_041381.1:274285298-274352736 GCF_002162155.2 Triticum dicoccoides
GTTGCTGTTGTTGCTGTTGCTGTTGCTGCTGCTGCTGCTGCTTCTGTTGTTGTTGTTGTTGGTGGTGGTGGTGGTGGTGGTGGTGGTGGTGGTGGTGGTGTTGTTGTTGTTGTTGTTGTTGTTGTTGTTGTTGTTGTTTTTTGTTTTTGCTGTTGTTGTTGTTGTAGAGGTGCGACAGGTGCAACTGGCGGTGGTTGTGGAAGACATGCGAGCAATTCATTAAACTTGTTATTGAGCTTTGTTTCGAACGTCTTCTCAATGCCATCTATCTTCTCCATGGCCTCTTTAAATCTGTTTAGCACATCTTGTACCTGTTCACTCATCATTTGCTAAAATTTATCATGTAGCTGTTTGTCGTCATGTTCGCCCAATCAGTCTCATCGGCTTGTGATCCTGCCATGGTTAGTAGCAATAGAAACATACAAGAATATGATCCTACAAACTACTAGGAAGTGGTGGTGGTGATGGTGTGTCACAAACCCGTCAAGCGAATCACAAATTCTTACCAGTTCTTACCTAGCATCAGGTGGTGATCGGCATCCGTTGTAGTCAAAACTCTCAAAGCCTGGATAGAGCGATGGCCAGGGAGAGTCAAATGCACGACGTAGATATATGTGGAGCTGGGAAGGCTTATGATATGGTAGCAAAAAGGGTCAGCAATAATCATTGCAGAGATGCAAAGTTAAATAAACGCTCAACGATGGTACTGTGCTGGTCCTAGGCTAGACCGTACTAGAAATTCGACCCTAGAACACTAACGAAATCACGACGCTGCACGTAAACAAGGGAGGAGCACTCTTTGAATTATTTTTCTTTTTTTTGACTTTTCTTTGCACTTTTTTCCTCTTACTTTTTGCTCTGCAACAATTTTTTCCGAAAAAGTCTACAAATGGTCTAAAAACTGCCTAGCCAGAATTTTGTAGACTTTGTTTTTTTTTCTGAAACTGGAAATATTTTTCTACTACGGGTAACACGGATTTCGGGAGTCCTACTCTGTCATGACTTAGAGTATGGAGTGGTCTGGAAATCGACAATAGAGTAATAAATACTGAACTCGGACTAGTGGCGGAGATGAATCTGGTGGAACTCGGACTGGTGGCGGAGTTGAATCTGGTGAAACTCGGACTGGTGGCGGGTATATATTACAGGTGGACTCGGATTGGCGTGATGGCGGCGGATAGGTGGTAGCGTATATGGGCTCGGATTGGCGGCGAACATGTGGTGGTGGTATATGGCAGCGGCACGATGATGATGCAGTGGTGATATATGGCAGTGGCGACGTGACAACCTATGAATAGAACTCGAAACTCTAAAGGACTAGACACTAAGACCAGCAACTCGACACGACGATGCAACCGTAAATTCAATAAAGCAAAACTCTAAAAAGATTATGCAAAGGCTCAGATTGGTTCCGATATGATGAACTAACCCCAAATTATTTTTTTGCTTTTTCGTGGACTATAGGTGTGAAGAACAGACTCGATCTAAATTATGGAAAACTGAAAAATCTCACCGAGCAACCTGGAAATCTGATATCAGTTTATAGAGACAAAGGTGTCGCGTCTTTCGATGAGATGGTGGCTATCATTTTTGATGGAGTAGACTTTGACAATCTGACTACGAACATGCGGGGATGTTGCGCCTTAGCAATCGCTAAACCAACTCCAGTGGTTATTGACCACGCTGAAGCACGATCAACCTGACCACAAAAGTCTATTTGATGCAAGCAAACAAAGAACAAGTAAGAAACTGAATTGCAATATGGATATTGCGAATATAAGAGGAAAGCCTTATTAATGAAGGTGGGGTTCCGTGACGTCTTGGTCTGGTCGTTGAACACAAACGAAATACGTGAAGTTGCAGCTATGGCAAACTTTTAATCTAAACAAAACCCAAAGTCTAGACGATGCCCTAAGGGCTGTATATATGGAGGAAGATGGGGGAATTTGGTGGCCCTTGGGGAAGGGGTCTGAAACCAACCCTATCTCTTGTTTCCTCACACATACAGACTCTTAAAACAGCCTATACTCTACTATTTCGAAATTACATGGGCCTGACCCAATAATAAGGCGACTCAGCACCTATAATAGCCTCTGGACGAAATTTAGGAAGTGACATTTTGTATATTTCATCCAAGTCTTCATACATTCATTATGGTGGCTTCAAAGTCCTGAAATCATTTTCAAACCCCAATCTTGTTTCCCTTGTGCATGCCATCATCTCCATGCTTGATCTTGCTCAAGTGATCATCCCTCTTGTCCATGCTAGGCCCTTCGTTTGTAAGCAAAACAAATGTATCCAATTTAGGTAGCATCATATTCTCATGAACATTAGAATCATTACCAAGAAACGTAAGTACCTGATAATTTAATTAGCGTGCGCGAGCTCTAGTAATTGGTCCAGTATATGTAGCAGTATGGGTTGTGGTTGTAACAATGGTATTGATTTCCTCATCGGCAAAGGTAAACAACATTATCTCCAAGCGATAGCTTGAATGTGTTGGTTTCAGCATGATGTTAAAGCGGATATAAAATGGAAGGCAATGTTACCGACATCAGGCTTAACAGCCATCAAATATTGCAATTCAAACTGGTATTGTTGAAAATGAATAGAACGTAGGTAATGCTTAAACATCACACTGGGTAAATGTGTAAAACTAAAATAAATGGCACGTGTTAACTGCACCAGGCATAACTGGAACCAAATATAGCCGTTCAAATTGGTATTGATGCAATCGAGCGGCACAGTTTCGACTTGCACATAGTGAACATCACATTGTGAACGACTGAAATAAACAAGGCATAAATGATCAGTATAACAACCAAATATAGCCATTAAAAACTGGACAGAGTCTCACTGCAACCAACCTAACAAGCAAATACAAATAAATAAGGCATATGCTTCAAAACTGGACAAATGCTCACTACAACCAACCTAATAAGCAAATACATATAAACAAGGCATGTGCTTGAAAACTGGACAAATGCTCACTGCAACCAACCTAACAACGAAATACAGATAAACAAGGCATCTGCTTGATAACTGGACAAATACTCACTTCAACCAACCTAACAACCAAATACATATAAACAAGGCATCTGCTCGATAACTGAAAAAATGCTTACTATAACCAACCTAACAACCAAATACAGATAAGGCATGTACTCACTATAAACTACCAAATATAGCCATTCGTGAAACTGAAGTGGACAATTCATACTTAAACATCACATAGCCCTATTGAACAATACATTTTTGCATAACTGAAATAATTAAACACGACATAGTTAAAACACCACACGGCAAATGCTACTACAACAAAGGGTACGGGTTGGCAAGCTAGAAAGGTAAGATTTGCTGATAGGATGTTGCCTCACATGTCATGGACGGGATCCTTCCAGGTGGAAGAGCACATACCCATGGTGCGCTCTCTGATGTCACAGATGGGTTGTTTCAACTCGGAAGAACCTTTGTGGGTACCCTCCTCATGGTCGTGGTCGATGAGATCTGAGTTGGCAATTGAGGATCCCAAGCCGCCGCCGTAGAACATGTCCTTCAAGAATGACAAAATGGGCTCGATGGCGTACAAGGATCACAAATCCTTGACCGCGTGGCAGAGAAGATCTGCGGCAGGGCCATCAAAGAGATCGACGATAGTTGAACCAGAGGGGTTGGGGATGGACCACTTAACCTGTGACATGGCCGACATGAAGCCGTCGCTGTCGACGAGCTTGATGTCGTAGCCAGCTTTCCTGAGATACAGTAATATGCTAGCCCGCTGACGAGAAGCCTTCGGCATGGCAACACAGTCAACATCTTCGCTGACTTCCACGGCGAGGTGTTGCTCCGGGATCGACAGGTCGAGGCGAACGGCGACCACCTCCCAACGTCCGCTAGAGAGGCCATGATAAACCTCTTCTTGGCCGAACGCTTGTCAGGCTCCTCGGGATATGTGGTCGAGCTTAGGCTGCGACATTCTGGAGCAGGGGATGTGGATCTGGCGGGGAGGGGCACCGCATGCCTCATATAAAAACTCAGGGGAGTGGGGCGACGGTATGAGAATTACTAGGTTACCTTAACTTTATTATCTAAGCTAGGAGGAGCGAGCAGACCGACAGGGGTTGGCGCGGGCAGCGGCGAGCTAGGGTTCGAGGGGGGAGGGGGCCGGGTGGGGGATTATGGAGGGGGGGTGTGGTGTTTGAAGATACGCCGCATCTACTGAAAGTTTTAGTAATGGTGGGTGGAGATGGTGGTGGACGAGGGAGGGCAACAGTTCAAATGCCTCGACTACTACAATTTTACTATAAGGTCCGTGCTGGAGGAGTGTGGGCGACAATTGAAGTACGAGGACTACTAAAATTTGGGTAAAGGAATTGATGCGGTGCGGGAGTACCCAAGATCGCGCATGGTCCAATAAGAATATGTGTGTATGATAATAAGGAAAAGTGGCGGAACCGCCGATTTTTGCAACGCTGAAGGCGGGTAGTTTGTTTTTAGATTTCTAGCTAGTTGGTCTGTCACAGACGGTTCGTCCTAATTTTCAGACGCAGAGGTGGAATTCCATCTAAATAAACTACCCGCCTTTAGCTTGCGTAGGTGGTGATTTTACAACGCACTTGCATCGCACACGGTTAACACAGTACCTCCACCTTTGCTCGTGCTTGCGCAGTCGTGGTGATTTTACAACGCACTTGAATCGGCTTGCGCTTGCGCAGTCGTGGTGATTTTACAGCGCACTTGCATCGCACACGGTTGAGCCAGTACATCCACCTTTGCTCGCGCTTGCGTAGTCGTGGTGATTCAAGCGCACTTGCATCACGCACAGTTAAGACATTATACCTGTGTCTGTTGAGCGTTATCAAAGTCTTTGCAGCAAAAAAAATCTTAGAGAGGGTCAGAAGGCAACCACACCAGCATGTGGCCCAAATATATATGAGTGAAAAGGGTGGTTTGTGATGTTCAAAATTCCAACGCACAACTTTGTCCGCGCGGGCCCACAATTGGGCACGTCGTCGAAGATCGATGAGGGGCCAGAAGTGAAGAACTGATGTCTACTACACAACCTTCTTGTAGACGTTGGTGGGCCTCCATGCAGAGGTTTGTAGGACAGTAGCAAATTTCTCTCAAGTGGATGACCTAAGATTTATCAATCCGTGGGAGACGTAGGATGAAGATGGTCTCTCTCAAACAACCCTGCAACCAAATAACAAAAAGTCTCTTGTGTCCCCAACACACCCAATATTTGAATAGGTGCACTAGTTCAGCAAAGAGATGGTGATACAAGTGCAATATGGATGGTAGATATAGGTTTTTGTAATCTAAAATTATAAAAACAGCAAGGTAACAAATGATAAAAGCGAGCATAAATGGTATTGCAATGCTTCGAAACAAGGCCTAAGATTCATACTTTCACTAGTGCAAGTTTTCTCAACAATAATAACATAACTAGATCACATAACTAGATCCCTGAACGTGCAACAAAGAGTCACTCCAAAGTCACTAATAGCGGAGAACAAACGAAGAGATTATTGTAGGGTAGGAAACCACCTCAAAGTTATTCTTTCTGATCGATCTATTCAAGAGTCTGTAGTAAAATAACACGAAGCTATTCTTTCTGTTCGATCTATCCTAGAGTTCGTACTAGAATAACACCTTAAGACACAAATCAACAAAAACCCTAATGTCACCTAGATACTCCAATATCACCTCAAGTATCCGTAGGTATGATTATACAATATGCATCACATAATCTCAGATTCATCTATTCAACCAACACAAAGAACTTCAAAGAGTGCCCCAAAGTTTCTACCAGAGAGTCAAGACGAAAGCGTGTGCCAACCCCTATGCATAAGTTCACAAGGTCACAGAACCCGCAAGTTGATCACCAAAATATACATCAAGTAAATCACGTGAATATCCCATTGTCACCACAGATAAGCACATGCAACACATACATCAAGTGTTCTCAAATCCTTAAAGACTCAATCCTAAGATAACTTCAGAGGGAAAACTCAATCCATTACAAGAGAGTAGAGGGGAAGAAACATCATAAGATCAAACTATAATAGCAAAGCTCGCGATACATCAAGATCGTGTCATATCAAGAACACGAGAGAGAGATCAAACACATAGCTACTGGTACATACCCTCAGCCCTGAGGATGAACTACTCCCTCCTCGTCATGGAGAGCGTCGGGATAATGAAGATGGCCATCGATGAGGGATCCTCCCCCCGACAGGATGCCGGAACAGGGTCCCGATTGATTTTTAGTGGCTACAGAGGCTTGCAGCGGCGAAACTCCCGATCTGTTGTGCCCCTCTATGTTTTCTGGGTATATGAGTATACTAGTTGACCCGTTGCGCGAAATGGCGCAGAGACCCGCTAAAGCCATGTTGTCGATGAAAATAGTTTCATTTTGCAAGAACATATTCGATATTGGTAGTAGAAAGCACATGTGATAAATCATGCTATATTGAAAATATGTTTATCACGCTGAGACATCTAAGTTTGAAAACAAAATCAAATTTGTATAACATGTATGGACCAGTTACGAAAACATTTTTTTATTTGAAAATATGGTTATCACATTGAGAAATCTAAGTTTAAAAAAACATATTTGTATAAGAACAGCGGCGCTAAAAATATGACTCGTTGCGCCAGACGGCACAAAATCCTATTTAAAACCAACATTGAAAATATGTGTATGTGTTACTCTCTCCGTTCACTTTTAAAATATCTACAACGCCTTATAAAAGTGAACAGAGGGAGTAGTAACTTAAGGTTTGAGCAACCAGTTAGGGCATCAATGAAAACCTCTCTAGTGAAAAACTGAGATGATTTTTTTACAAATATCTACTTGAGCGTGCAAAAACTGCAATCATTAACATTTCCAAACATCATACTGAAACAGTTGTTAACATAGCTCACACTTTTGCATTTAAGATAGCATATAATAAGATAGAAATAAATGTTTGGTTCTTCCTTAGGGATTCAACTCAACTTCGGTACACATATACATACACCCAACAATTTGCAGCTTCATTGGATATTGCCATCGTTGAAGAGTGCTCTCCTTGTAGCTCTTTGTACAAACATCCTATACATTGTGTTCTGCCGGTCATAGGCGAAGAAGCATGCAATATACAAGGGCAAAAATAACCAAAGGGCAGTGTGTGGTGTATCATTCTTCTTATTTTAACACAAAAAGGGAAGATAAACAAGGACAAGTTCCGTTTTTCATTTCTAAAACAACTCAATCTGATCATTTGAAATTATTTACCTGGTAGACTTGAACCAAATATGGTACAAATGTTATTTTGCCTCTTCTTGTATGATAAGTAACTTCCATATTTCAGGCCTAAGTTAACATGGTATAAAATAAAGTAGTCATTTTTCATGTAGTTAGTTTTGGGTAAGATAATCCAAAATATAACTAATGCTACAGGAGAACCACATATCAAGTTATCATCAACCTAAGATCTTGACCATAAAATTGAACAAAAATTGATTTTTTTTAGCATTGTACCTGCCGCAAAATTGCCACAGACCACAGTGAAATATGTGTGTATTAATCTATTGTTTAGTCCTAAAACTGGATTAACTCATGCAACTGAGCATAGACTTTTTTTTACAGAAGTCAGCTTAACACAAATTTGTTGGGAGCAATTCGTCTTGATATTCCAAAGTCAGATTGGTCAAAAAACTATTATAACAGGTGGAGCTAACTCTTAAATTACTGCTGTACATGAGGTTGAGCGTGTGTACGCTTTTACATGAGATTCAACTTATGTCTACATGATGTTGGGCCTCATTTGCAACTAAAGATGTTTCTTTGGTAATTTTCTAGCATGGATTGCATTATGCTTGATGTATACAGAGTTTGCAAGGCAGATGCGGACGTCCGCATGTGCCCGCCGGGCATAGCGAGCAGTCAGAACACTTGATTACAGTTGCAGACGTTGCGGACGGATGGGGACACGCAGCAGACGCGTCCGCCGACATCCTGATTTGAATGAGCGGGAGAGCAGGTTTAGGGTAATATCATCATATCATGCCGTCATATACTGAGACTGGAAGTATAATAAAACACCTGGAACTACATGACATCAAATCCATGACAATGTACACGACACCGACAAAGTAGCTGAGGCAAAAATAGTTTTGTTGTTCTAAACCAGAATACAATTGAGGAGACCTAGAGACAGATAATTTATGGGTCAGTGAAAGAGGCTGGGGACTAACTGAGACACCAGAATACCTACGGATATCACAAAGAGATGAGAAATGGTAAACCTGTTAACATTCTTTAGTGCTCAAACAGTCCCAAAATGCAAAATGGTATTGAGAAAACTATCATGGCAGATCTTACACAATGCTAATTTATCCACTAAGATTCTGCCAGAAATAAGCATGTCTTGCAGATTCAGTAGCTGTGTTGCATGGAAAACTATGGAGCATTCATGGTTGTATATAATTTTCACAAGCTGCGATTATTTTGTCACAGCTCCAGTGACAAAGCTATAAACTATCTAATGGACCAAAATGAAGCTTTTGACATTCTGCATACCATTTTCCCCTACTATAATGTGATGAAGCTCTGAAGCTGTGCATACCAAGATTTTCATTGGACCGTTCAGGACTTTGACGAAAGATACAAAAACTGCATTCAGCTTCTCTGTTTAAGGCTTCCTCGGTAATAAACCAATACTTCAGGATAGAATAGTCTGAAAACCATAAATGAGAACAACTCAAATCAATCTTGCAACATCTCATAAAACCGTAAAAACAATAATGGTTTGTTCTTGACTAAAGTTGGATGTTGAATCCATTTTATATATAGAAAATAAACACTCCTACTCAATCTCCCTCAAATAAACCTACAGCTAGGATAGAGTTTGAACAATTGTGCAGCCAACAAAGACATGATGCCTAGAATAAACATAGAGATGAAGAAATCAATGAAGGGTGGTCTCACTGTCCATGGCTAAGCAAGCCAGTTAGAGAAACGTGATGTCAACGCTGAAACTCAAAGAGACTAAGCCACGACACGGTGCACGCGGTGGGTTTTACATCGGGCTTGCATGTCTGGCTCGAGCAAAAGAAACTGAGCCATTAAGCAAAGGACACTTGTAACTGGAAAAATGTAGCAGCTCATAACCACATGGAGTAGAAACTATTTACAAGAACGAATGAGACAAATGATGAATTAGCATATTCCTCAGTTCAACAACCAATTTTACACACAAACATAATAACAGAAGCCAAGAATGCCATAGTCACCGTGGACAAAAGTAAAACAAGACACGTATTAATGAAATGTACTTATATAAGGAACTATATGAAAAGAACATACGGATGTGTTGCGTGTTTAACTGTTTATAGAAGGCACCTACAGAATAATTACCTCAACAGCTCAGCTTTGCTTATACAAGGCACAGTCACATCACGCGTTCCCTTGAATCTCGCTAAGATCCATATGTCAATCATCTGAAAATGATGATCAAACATTTCTCTTGAAATCAGCCAAACACAGATTTATTTAGGGATGAGAAAGTTATTTGTTAAACAAAGTTAGTTCGGCCTAGTCCCAGAGTTCATAAACCACAGAAAGGAACCTACAACCATTCTTTTAGTCTCTTTGTGGGCTCTTCAAAATAGAGAAGAATACAAAGTTTCTTAAAAGCACACATGTTCAAAACCAAATGTAGATGAAATAAAGCTCAACACTCAGTATGCTATGCTAATTCACCAATGTAAAACCAATTTAAAACCAAGATAGAAACGAGCAGCTTGTACATACCCATATAAATTGGTTCTGAACCTGCAATGCACGGTCTCCTCTAATTGTTGTTGTAGCGATTCACATCAAAACTGCAAATGAGAAGGTAAAATTCAGAAAACTCTTACATTCATTAATATAACTATTCACATGTCAACTATATTGAAAGAAAAAGGCACTTTCTTTTCATCTAAAAGGACTTTACCAACACATCAATACCATGTATGCAATCTAGACATGCCAGCAGACGAAGATGCAAGGTTACATGAACCAACTGGACATGCTAAAATTGTAACCCCTCTTCCGGTGAACATACCTGAAACATGACATCTTCAAGTTCCTCCAGAACTGCTACTTGTTCGAGGAGCTCTCTATATCATCCACTGACATCGTCTTCATGGTGCTCACCTCAGCCTGCAATTTCAGCGGACAGAGAGGTCCAAAAAGAAGAAACAAGTGCAAGATCAGAAATAGGGAAAAAGAAAAGGAAACTGAGGCGCCTTGATGCCTCGACGAACATGCGACCTCGGCAGGAGCGAGAGGAGGGACCCGGCCAGCAGCAGCGGCAGCAGCCGAGGACGTTCGATGCCTCAACCAGGAGGCGGCCACTCCAGCCCGGTAGATGGGAGGCATGGACGCGCGGTCCTGACAGAGATGCGCATGTCTATGCAGACGATGAGACGGCACCGGCAAAGCATGGGGCAGCGGCTGCCACGCGGCACGGCGAGGCATGCCGCCTGGCGCGGCTGCTCTTCCCCTCCTTCCGTCAACGAAGACCATGAGATGTCCCCAGAATCTAAGCACCAGCGGCGCGCTCTTCGTCGGAGCGGCAGCATGAGAAACCGAGAGGAGGCGGCGGCGGCGGCGGTGGAGATTGGAGAGAGGGAAAGGGAAATTGGAGGCGGCCAAGGGCTAGCGGAGTTTTGCCAGTCCATCTCTCTCCAACTACAGATGGAGTCTCTAAAAAAAAAAAAAACTACAGATGGAGGGGCACGCACGATGCATCGGTCGCGATTGAGAAATATATATTTTTCTTTCTCTCACGAAGCAATCTCATTGCCATCGAGATTAATTTTCTCTCGCAAAATACTAATTCACCCAACTGAATTATCTTGTAACTTGATATCATTTAATTTGAGGTCTATACAATTCAAGTTTTACACTTGAGTATCAAGTTTGCAACATCATTATTATTCATTACATTAGTTTTCTGTTGAGTACCATATGTATTCCAGAATCTACCTATGATGTAATATATTTCCATGTTTGCCACATGTTGAGATTAATTACGTCTATTTGCAATTAAGATTTTCAATTTCTTGCAAATACATATGCAAAATTCAAGGTGTCATCCTTAGCAATTTGAGATTCACACTAATGATTTCGAGCCACCTTCTTGAAATCTATTAGTTCTGCAACTTTAAGATGTATTTATATTACACAATCTGTAATATAAATAAATTATCGGTTTTTTACCGGGAATGATATGTTCTATGTATTTACCACATTGACATTCTTCATGAACATGTCATAACGGTCAAGATTGATTTCTCCCGCACAACAAACTTGTAAAATTTTGACAATAACATCTCCCTCATTATATTAGGAAAACACAAGGTGATGAGTTGGATCTACTGCCCATGTGTAGACTATCTCTATTACTGTGAGATCTGTATGATCTTCAATGTGTTTATGTTCCCACAATTGAGGTTGAGCATTTTCAAGTTATACACTTGAGTCAAATTTTTGCATTCTTATTACAAAACCATGATGATTTTTAGTTTACTTCTTGTAAATTAATTATCTCTGTCTTGCCCCTATAAGTAATCGATGGCTAACAATTTGAGGCACTTGCCCTCAATGGCCACAACTTACTTAAGCGGGTCATGGACATCAAGATCAGTTTTGCATCCCATGGGATAGTGCGTGCAATCCAAGCCACGCCACCGGGATGCAGAGGACCTCAAGGGTAATGGTTTCAAACTCACTTCAAACCCTCAACCTGACACCATCAAGCTGTCACGAGACCCTGTGAGCATGGAGAGCATGATGGTTGAATATGCATCAACCAACATGTTTGGAGACTATACATTTAGTCCTTTAGTCTCCTTAGTGATCTATTTATCTATGTCCATTTATGATGTTCTAATAAGAACATGATTATTATTGTCATCATATATTGTATATCATAATATATTGTATCAGCACTTTGATACAAATTTATTTTTATGTATTCTATATATCCGATAGTGATTTTCTTGAGAATCTTTATGTATATATATAGATTTCTACGGGAGTCAATCCGATGAAAAATGATATGTGCCTTGTGGGCATATGCACCACAAACTCTATACTCAGGGAAGTCCAATGTTTCCACTCTCATTGAGAGAAAGGAGATATTTTAAAATCGCTAGATGCGATGAGGTATTTGTTGGCTCAACTCGAGTCATATTTACTATCCTTGTGGGTACTCGAGTAACGTCAGGATGCTTCATTGCTTCCCAAGTTTAACTCGTACCCTACTAAGCTATAGAGATATTTGTCAAAATGGTTTCCATAGCGAAACTTATGCTGACAAGAAAGAGAAATACATTCTCTTTACCATATGCAACGTATATGGCAAGCACATTTTTTACGTATCATCTGGATTGTACTACACATACTATAAAACCCGTAGCACATGTTGCGCCCAAGATAGTTTTCCAAAATGTCTTGTACATGAAAAACTTGGCATACTCACCTTGGTCATTGAGACATTGGGTTGAAACCGAAACTATCAGCAATTCCAATATTTTATGATTATTATGATGCTAAACTCTAACACCATTTGGATTTATATGTGCACTACAAGTGACACAGGGAAGCTAATTTTAAGGCTCGCGCACCTTAAAGTCTACGCTGAACCACTCGGACTCCTTGAATGCATCAAGTTGAGGTAAGTGGCTCTTCCCATCCATTGACTAGACTATTCAGGTATTCCATGGTTCTATAAGACATATCTACATGATGGTCTTAAGTGTGTGCTTTATTCACACAAAACCATTGGCTCATTATCCTGACATCATTTCAAGCAAATTGAATGGATAACAATGCAGAATTCTCCTTGAGTGCCTTCTCTATGGCCCTTGGATTGAGTTTAGCAATTTGTCCTAAGGTCTAGACTCAAAATGGTTTGGTAGAATCCTATTTAAAGAGTTAAGCTCATTGCATTATCTTTACTTCGTAATTGGAACTTACCAACTTTACGTTGGAGTCATGCAGTTTTACACGCTCATGACAGAACTGCATAATATTATTCCCCTCTATCTTTGATATGTGGATATCTACCAAGTATTTCCTATCTGCGGTAATTTGGTTGCATACTGATATCACCACCCGGCATACATCATTGGCCCCTCAACATATAGTTGGGATCTATGTGAGGTATAACTGTATTACCGTCAATACCTCAAGCCCCTCACATGGGGAGTTATTCAAGGCCAGTATGCTGATTCAATGAGGAACATTTCCAGGCATTAGGGGGAGATTTCAAGTACCATAAAGAATGCCAGGAAATTAGTGGAATGTTCAACACATTTCTGCCTCAAATCCACGTACTCAAAGATCTGAACCATGCATTCAGAACATTTGCAACACATTGCAAATAACCCGCCAGATTAATTTGCTGACTATAAAGGTGTCACACAATCCTACAATCCTGCAAAATATGCCTGAAAGAGTGAAGGTACCAATAAGAATCACTCCACTCCCCATTCGAAGCAATAGGGGGAGATGTATGGCAATAGTACATCAAGATTTAGCTTCTTGCAAGCAAGGATATCAAGGCCTGTGAATCAGTAAATGCAAGTCAACTTCACGTTGACAGACACCTAATGGGTAGTATACACCTAGTGGACGGGAAACCTCCACCAACCCAGGTCATAGTGCACACAATGACCGGGACATCGGAATACCCGACTCAATCGCATTGGGAAATCGTGAGCAGTTACCATGGGTAATGATATTTCCATCAACTATATATTGATATATAGATTCTGGAGAAACATAGAACCGGAAGTCTACAATTGTCGACATACATTTCTCAACTAGATTGAAAAACCTTTCAAGTGATTCAGATCCAAAGACCATGGCCATGGCAAAGTGTGAACAACACTCAGACTGAACTCAAGCAAATGGTATAATCTAGGTAGAAATAATCTTGCTCAATAATGGGAAGGTATTCATAAGCAATACCTACACCAGTTTTCTTCTGAAAACAGAATTGAGAACAACAAGGTGGTGAAACATAGAGCAAGTATTGTAGCACAAGGGTTCACGCAGATACCCAACTATTCTCCAAGAGGTGGAATCTCTTTCTGATAACTTATATCATTGGCAGCATAAAATCATCTATCTTTGCAGTTGATAGATGTAGTGATTATATATACATGTGGATCACTAGATTCAGACATATATGATTGATTCCCGATGGAATCTCAATTCTGAATTGAATTACAAAATGCAATATACATTGTGTAGAATCAGTAAGTCCCATACGACTTATTGTTGTCGGTACATATGGTACAACCGATGTAGTGGGTTCCTTATGCACAAGGATTACTCCTACAATGATGATTATCCATATTTGTGTGTCTGCAATGACGACACATGTAATCATCTAAATGATGGAGTTTAAAATGAAGGATTTGGGTAAACCAAAATACCGCTCGTTACTACAACTTGATCACCTTCATTCATACACTATGGTTTACTATGTTGTCTATATCCAAAATATATTGGAGAAATTCATTGTGGGCAAATCTTATCCATCCATAACTCTCATGGTAGTTCATTCTCTAGACGTAGAGAAAGATCGATTTAGACCAAGAGATGATGGAAATGAGATATTGGGACTCAACGTTCCATAAGCCATTGGATCCACCAAACACAATTGGTTGGTACTCAAGAATATCTTTCAATATCTCCAAGGCATCAAACATTTTGTCCTGGTTTTTCAGTTTCATAGAAATGTGAACACCGATATCATTGGATACATCGATCAGATCCCCACTATGTCAGATCGTAGACAAGCTTAGTGTTCCTACTAGGTGTGGTAGCCCTCTCATGAAGAGTCTTCGAAACAGACATGATGGCTACATCCACCAACCATTATCTCAAAGATAATGTTGCTTGTGTTGCCCGGATGCAAACAAGTTACATAATAAGCAATATCACTATATTGCATATCTTGTAAGTCAAATCATGTGACTGATTTGTTCACCAAGTCTCTACCAACTTCTACATTCTGGAAATATGTTCATGGAATTGGTATATGACGGCTTCGGAATTTGCAAGAATCAGGGGGAGTATCTTCCTGAATTGTTCCTGTTAAAAGCATCATATTATACTCTTTTTCCCTTCATGAGTTTACTTTATAGGTTCTCATGAAGGTTTTTAATGAGGTAATATCAACACAAGACCATATGTCATATTTTCTGTTTTCCCCACCGGGGTTTTTAAGAAAGTATATACGACATATTTATTGTCCTTTAATTCTACTAGATGACCCGTTGCGCCCATGGCGCAAAGGCCGAGCAGCAGCCAAGTATTGAAAGAGTGTGCATTGAAATATGTAAATACAGAATGAAACATATGAAAATAAACACATAAGAGCCTTTTCACTTGGCATACATCTGGACTTATTCGAGCTAATATTCTTGATAGGGGAAACAACAATATTTTTCTTTACACTAAGAGTTTCAAAAAGCAAAGCTTGCATACCTGCAATGAGCAGAGAACATGCAATAGACAAAGGAACATTTTTTTAAAAGTAATGTTGCTTCCAAAGCACAGCTCATGATATTGCATGCAGCAAGCAAACGATAGTGCTAGACAATTATGCATAGGCCTTTGGACGCGCATTTGAAGGCAAAAGCTTATATTTCTTTCAGCATAGCCGTTTCAAAGGCATGCCAGCAAATGACCGCAGTTAAATGCACAGGATGGTCTTAGGTGATTACATAAGATTTAAAATGATGATAAACATAGAAGTCTTAGTAGGCATCTATATTAATGCTAAGTTATATAACAAGGGGCTCTTGCAACTTGCTTATATTGAGTAGACAGTTAGGCACAGTCCCTTGAAAGTGCATTTGAAGGCGAAAGCATATGCTTGACCTTTCTCCATGTGCGCCTGACGAAAGAAGTCGCTCCAGCCTCTAGTGATGGTGGCCCATTTGTCAACACCCTTGATAAAGCGGGCTGTGATAGCGGTAGTTCCATCTACAGTAGTGATTGGCAGTTCACCATGGTCAGCATCTGTGTATGGGGAAAGGGAGCTCTTAGAAAAGGGAACCCCAAAGTACTGAAAATGACAGTAAAGGTTAGTTAGTATATCATTTTATACGATGTCATTGTATGATACAGAACAAAGTAATTGCAAAGGATTACCATCCTTTTGTCGTCTGTAGCAAATGTTTCTATCATATGGCACACATAGTAGTGATTAGGTGTGGTGGTGCTGTGGATGGTCTTTCGCAGTCTACGAACATTAATATTGTTGTCTAGATTGCTGGTTTGAAGTTTTTGTTGTGCCTCGATCAAAACAAAAGGACAGAGAGAAATTCTAGTTTTGATACATTATCTTTTCCTTCCCTTTTGGATGTTTGCGATTCCAACCTGTCCAATGAAGAAACAAATGCTCAATTTCGTGAACCTCAAATTCTCAAATTCGGTTTTGGATGATCACAATGTGTTTTTATCTTCAGCTACTTATGGTTATGCGCACCTTGGCCTCTTACCCGCTGTAAAACTCTTGTTTCTTTGATGAAATGGAACAGGGTGGTGTGGTCCATGCAGCTCCTATATTTTGAGAAATAAAATCTTATGCTTATATTGTAAATGGAAAACTTTTATAATCCACCAAATGATTTATGATACTAAAATAACTGTATATAGAAGAAATTATCTCAGTGGAAACAACGATTATACTAAGAAGACCACCTGTACAGACACATCGGTTGGTGAATAGTGCACCGATTTATAAACAATTATTTGGAGACAGAAAGTGAATTAAATCATTACACGGAATACCTAAACGTATTGAAAATATTGTACTGGTACTTGCTATATGGTTAACAAAATAGTCCACGGGATTAACTTGGAAACAAATATATAGTTCTTCACCAGCCGCCTTGTTTGTGCGCCACGTGCCTCTGTGGGGTCCTCACACCGCCCTTCCTTTCTCTTATCTCCAGCCAAGAAACAGACAGCCACATATTCCCCCAAGCCCCTCCTCCCTTCCTCTATTTCTCCCTCCCTCAAGCCCCTCTTACCTCCCTGATCTGCTAGCAATGCATCCAAATCGATGACCTCTATGCGCGTCCTAAGAGAAAGTGAGGCAGAGGTAGCGGCCCATGGCTGGATTAAGCTGCTGCGAAGCTCAGTGCCTCTGCTGCGAGCTTGCAGAGATGAGAGTATGGGCATCAGCTGACGACGGGGATACTGTGGGCGTCGGCGGCCGGGGCTACAATGGAGCCCGGCACCACGGCACCCGGAGCTGCAATGGAGCTCTGCCTGGGCTGCGATGGAGCCCGGCACCACGGCGGCCGGAGCTGCAATGGAGCTCCGTCAGGGCTGCAATGAAGAGCGGGCGCTACTGCCGGCGGCGTGGCAAGTTGAGGACGGCGGCGCTCGCCACCGGTGCTGCAATGAAGCGAGCATTGATGCCGACGGCATTGCAATGGAGCAGGTGCTGCTGTGGGCGGCGCGGCAAGTCGAGGAAGGCGACACTCGCCACCAGTGATGCAATGAAGCGAGCGTTGCTGCCAACGACGCGGCAAGCCGAGGACGGGGCGCCGCAATGAAGCGTCAATGGAGCCACTGACGACGGCGCTGCTGCATGGCAAGGGATGCAATACTATGGCAGTGCTGCCGCCTCGATGATGTTGTGCTTGTCTGGGTCGCAACATCGCCGCTGCTGCGATATCGTCGGCGCTGGCTCCGTTGCCACGCTGAGGACCTGCTGTAGTCACCTTGGTCACGCGGAGTTGTAGTCGTGTTTGCTGCTTTGCGTTGCTTGTGTTGGTAGTGGTGGATGATGTCATAGCAGCCGCCATTGTAAATTGGTGCTACCACATCAGCGAGTGGCGTTCCCTGATCCTTGCATGCAGAACCAGTTTAGATGGTAATACTACTTAAATTAACTCATGATCAACTGTTAAAATCCACCGTTATAAATTAAGGTGAAAGGCCCCTTGAATTGTATGCTTTGTTCACATAATGAATTCTTTGTGCAGGGAGTTCTAACGACGCATTATACAAGGAGCTATGACATGCTTGAGCTAGGCTGTTGATCACGGTGCCTTGCCAAGGTGAAAGAATTTACTACTTTCCAGATGGTTATATGGAACAGGTATGTCTCACCGCATTGATGTTTGCTCTTCTTGATGCCCCATAACTAATGAATGAATTTTGCTACTCAACACAAACAATAGCAATTTGTGCTAGGGGGCACTGCTTGATCTTGTGTTAAATAATAATCATCCAGGTATTTAAAGATCGTCCACATACACATTTAGAATCTGTTAGGGTCCTTGTGTGTGTGAGGCGTGTGCTTCTCTAGTATGGTCATGTATTAGTTGAAAAATGAGTATCCATGAGAGGGAACCACTTTACATTCAGTGCTTCCAGCCTTGTAGGCCTCACCATAAGTCCCTTTGCCAAGCTTCACTGTGATGCCTAACTAACTATTTCACAAACATTTTTTTAGCTAATAAAAGCAACAATGAAGGTAAATAAACTCATTTTCACATGTCATGACAAACTGATTTCTTCCGGCCGCCCTAAAAACATAGTACTAATACACCGAGAGACTGTACAATTGATCAAGCTACTTTACAAATTAATTTAGGAATAGACTAAACATATCAGGATATACACCAGTTGACTACGAAGAAAAGAATTCATCATCTATTAATACTCTACTAAATGAATACATCCATTCACATCTTCAAAATTGTATTATACATGTCAGAGAATGACCAACAGTACTTGTTCTCTCTGAAAGCTGTCAAAAAAATACAATTAGTAGAAAAGTTAGAAGGATTTTGAGCTCTAAACTCCAGTTATCAATAGACTTTCTACCGATCTCCAACCGGTTAATTTATGACTCATTAGATTTACCTATAAGTGAGCAATGGTCTGTAAGATGTGACTTGCTTGCATGCATTTCATAAATAAATATGTAAATAAAAGTTGGGACTTGCGTACATACCTGGATATTTGCATTCACAAAGAGACAATATATCTTCAATTCACATATAGGACAAGAATGTATAGTCACAAACTCACAATTCCATGGCAGCAAAAATCTTCAACAATCTGTTAACTCCATAAAACAATGATATTAGAGATCTCTTGTTTTGTTGATATATTGACATATAGAGGAAGAAGATTTAGTCGACAGGAGAGGAGAAGCAACCATCAATTGTGCTAATGTCACCTCTCCGTAGTACCATATGTCCAAAGGCACTCGAGTAAAAATTCAAACACAAAAGTGACAAATGGCACTGGGAGTTTGGAGCCCATCCATCTGATTTAGATGATCTGGGAAAGAACAACAATTTGGCCCTCTTGTTGAGCTCTTGTTGGCCCATGGTAGCCACTCCATGGCAGATCCAGCCACCAAGCGGTATCAACCATGGCCTGAATTAGAAGAAAATTCGTTCACTACGCCTACCAAAGGAAGGCCATCTTCACTCCTGAGTTGCAAAAATCAAGGAAGTGTCAATAACTCACAGCAAACACAATATTCAAGTTCTTGAGTATACTGGATCAGTGAGAAAACAAAGAGTCATTGGTCAACATGTGATCCTGCTAAATACGAACTGAAACACTTAGGTCGTAGTGATCACCATATATATCTACATCCCTGCAAAATCTGTACAAAATGTAGTTAGCGGTCGGTGGTACTATGTACTGTGTGAACTAATAAATAATCACTATTCTAGAAAAATTAATATAACCAACTTGAAAAAACAACTATATCATTCTGGCCGACTTTGTTCAAACACAACCAGACTCTAGACCACAAATAAGAATCATTTCATATTACAAATAGAAAATATAAGGACTGTTGGAGGTACAAATAAGAATCATTTCGTATTTACAAATATAACATACCTTTGCATCAGTAAATGTCGATTAGCATTACATTCAGACATCCAATAGATCCAAAATGCACACATAACTATAATGGTAGACCACAGGGTATCCATTGCCAACTTATTTAGTGTTCTGTGGCCTGTGAAAGTGAAGAGTAGTGTAATGTCACAGAAAAACTGCTGCAACCACGAAAAGAAAAACTGAAATTTTTATTTATGCACAGTATAGTGCGTGGCCATCAATATTTTTGCACTAAATGTCAGAAAAATCATATAAACACATATATCTAGAAGTTATTATAATACTCTAGTAACATAATATAATGACTAATATATTAACAACACCATTGCTTGAAAGGTCCAATTAGAAGCTCATAGTTATTTTAGAGGAGCATAATTGTCCGAATGCTGAAGTTAACTGAAAATACTTGGATTTCCAAAATCCCCTGTCAATTGTGGCTTGCGGGTTGGCAACTGGGGAAAATATGGTCACACATATCCTCTGGGTTCATGCCACCCATTCTAGTTGTTGAATAATACAAAATGATGCACCAAGCATGACCTATTTGATATTCCCTTGATCTCTTATGCCGATTCTTTTCAAAAAAAGAGATAAGACCCAGAACCAAAGTAGATATCACACCGAGTCACTATCCGAACTATTTAGCTATGCTCCTGGCAATCTTATGACAAAATCTGCCAAAATTATTTCCTAGCCGATAATCACTGAATTTGAATGCTGGCAATATCATACAGCTCTACCATCCGTTTCACATGACTTTTCTTGTGGGATTTATCTTAGTAGAATGACTTACCATCCAGTCATGAATTTCTTTGAGGCCCAGCTGCGGACCACCTTATGGAAAGCCTGTATTGCCGAAAAGAGAAAGAGAAAAGGTTCAATGTTAAGTTGGTATAACCTCAGAAATACAAGCAAAGCTACTAAACATGAATGGCATACATTGTGTGCAAGGCAAGTATCAAAAAGGAAAAGCATGAATGAACAAGAATAAAACCAGCAATCTACTTTCATCTTTGTTAGATAATGATTGGTATGAATTTTCTGTCAGCGCGGCAAGTGCCCTAGGAAAATTAACAATCACTCAAGGTTCTAACACCAGAAAGCATTTATGCAGTATATGTCTGCCTTCTGTTTGGGGATTATAACATTATAACATTATAATATGTTCCTCCAAGTGAGTTAAATAAAGCAATTTCTTCTCAAATTCATCGCTAAGGAGATATAAATATTACCCTCAAACTGCACCCAAAAAGTGATCAAGCTAATCACCAATTTGACAACTCAATCCAATAGTTAGCCTTAGCACAACAAACACTCACCAAAGGTCAACATCCCTAGTCCCACGAACTTGCAGCGTTAACATAAACAGTCATTTCGAACCTACTTTTCACACAATCAACAAATCCGACAATAAGCCGTGAGCTGCCACAGGAATACCAACACAGACCGTGGACTAATTTCAACAGCCAGGCTACAGACCCGACGCTGCAGGTGGATGACAGGGTAAACCCTAGGGGAACGAATGAGGTGGGAAGTGCATTTGTAGCCCGACAGTTCGGGTTAGTCATTGTCTACTTGTTGCTAGAATCGTGCCTTTATTCAGACCCGTCAAAAAATGAGGAATAGTAGCACAAAATTAAACGTAAACCAGCCAAGCCCCACGTGAAAGAAAATTCTGAATTTGTAAATTTATACGTGAAAGAATTAACTGGCCATTAAGTCTCCACATTCACCAAGGAACAAATTTTAAATACTATGAAAAGAAATGAAACTGTTCTAAAGAGTGCAATCAAACCATTCCCATTTCTTTGAAGTTCGAAACCACTACACCCAGGACTATAATAAGATTGATTAGCTTTTGTTCGACCCTTCTGCTCCAACTCTAGAACATCCAGCCAGTACATTTTACTAAAGGCAGCACATATATTGTTCAGGTTGCAGTATGTGTGTGTGTGTGTGTGTGTGTGTGTGTATACATATATAATTAGTACAAATTATGAAATTACACCATCGTCATACAACATGTAGTTTCAAATATCATTTTCAGGTTGAACACAAAGCAGCAAATGGTCCACACAGGAGGTTCATTTGGCAAGCAACCTACAAACATTTATTACATCCCTACTTATATCACTATAATTCATCAATAGTATTTGGAACATACTCATGAGCCAAGAGGCCACAAAAAGGCAAAAACACCAAAACTGAAAAATTCGTCAATGAGTGAGCTGACACAAAAGACAAGCCAACTGATGCTCCATCACAATGTATGTATACAATCAGACAATACATTCTAGAAAGCATGTGCCAACAAAGTAGCGATCATGGGGGGGGGGGGAGAAGGTTGACGCTCCCCAGTAGGAAAAATCTGACTTGCTGCAGATGCAAAAATCAAACCGTCAACGCACCTTTTTCCAGAGTGAACCAACTCAGAAATACCTCATTTAGGAATAAACACCAATAGCCTCATATCCCCCCAATCTGTTTTCTCCTGCAATTTTTAGTGGTTCAGAACTTCAGATGCATGAAGACATATATGCAGCGGCAAGAACAATGAAATAAGAGGAAACGACCTCACATTAGTTGATCCAAAGAACACATAGAAAGTATATATTTTTTACATGCCTTGTAAATCGGCAAGTCATCAATGATTGATCTTCTTATAGAGAGCTATGCGTCCACCTGGAGAGTTGATTCAGTTGGAAAAGAAAATGAATCAAACAACTCAAAAAATGGAATGTAAAAAGTGCAGTAAAGAGATGGTACTGATGACTGTATACATTGGCGAAGTTGCAGAGGTACGGCTACTGGGCTGCTCTCATCAAGCCATCCAAACCCTACCCATGAAATATATAAATGAATTAGAGAAAGGAGCAAGAATAAACAGTCAGTGTCAGCGACGGCTGAAGGCCGAGCTCATGGTGGGGAGGTGCAGCAGTAGTAAAACTGAAACATTCATCAAGCAAATGTTGACTGCCATGACACAACCAGCAAGGTAAGAAATCGGTTCATGGAGGAGCTCAACCCTGTCGATCTGGCTGTGTGGACGCCGGGTGTAGACAGAGAGCATCCCTGCTCTTCTTGAGGGGTTGAGACGGCCTTGGTTGGGAGATGAAGGAGGCTGGTGCAGAGTCGGCAGCACCAGCAGCGACCTCGGCATATGCAGTTGACGAGGAGGGCTGCTGATCCTTCTGGAGCTGACGACACCTCCTTCCTCTCACCCTTAGCCTCCCGCAGCGGAGGAGGCTCCGATGACTGCAGCGACCTCGTCCGGGTTCAGCGCCGATCCAAATTTTCTGTCAGCGTGGCAAGCACCCTAGGGAAATTAACAATCACTCAAGGTTCTAACACAAGAAAGCATTTATGCACTGTATGTCTACCTTCTGTTTGAGGATTATAATAGTAACATCATAATATGTTCCTCCAAGGGAGTTAAATAAAGCAATTTCTTCTCAAATTCATTGCTAAGGAGATATAAATATTACCCTAAAATTGCACCAAAAAAGTGATCAAGCTCATCACTAATTTGACCACTCAATCCAATAGTTAGCCTCAGCACAACAAACACTCACCAAGGGTCAACGTCCCTAGTCGTACGAACTTGCAGCGTTAACATAAATAGTCATTTCAAACATACTTTTCGAACCATAAGTTGTGAGCTGCCACAGGAATACCAACACAGACGTGGACTACTTTCAACAGCCAGGCAACAGACCCGACATTGTAGGCGGATGACAGGGTAAACCCTAGGGGAACGAACGAGGCGTGAAGGGAGGGGGATGAGAGGGTCGAACCTCGCGGCTGGAGGAGGAGAGCGCGGCGGAGGCAGAGGGGGAGGCGACGGTCCTGTCCAAGCCGTCGTCATCGTCCCCGGCGCGGGGGACCGAGCCCCCGCCACCACCGCCGGAGACGGGGGATGAGGAGCTCCCTATCGCGGTCGCGGGGCCTTGTCATCGCCCATCATCGAGGGCTCAGGCTCCACGCGCCGTGACGGCGACGATGTCGCCCTTCCCTGTCTCGTACCCTCCCAGATCGGAGCCCGAAGCAGCCGCTCCCGCCTCCATGATATCGCGCCTGAGCGGCGCCTCTTCGCAGCTCGACGCCGCCACCACCGCTCCTTTCGCCTCTTCGCAGGTCGACGCCGCCACCGCCGCTCTTCTCGTGCCGCCGCTGACGCCGCATCCGCCGCTCCCCGCCTTGATCCAACCGACCCCGCATCGGCCAGTCCCCCATCTCGAGCCAACAGCCGCCATGGAGCCATGGATCCTACGCGGGAGGAGGAGAAATGCGAAGGGGAGGAGGCGGCACGGTGGTGGTGGCGAGCATGGAGAAGGGGACGCGGGGCTCGAGGAGAGGAGGGACGAGGGATTGGGCTAGGGTTTTCACCGCACGACGTGGGGCTCGAGGAGAGGAGGGACGAGGGAGTGGGCTTTTCACCGCGCACAGCACACGATCCACCTTTTTTCACCCAAACTCAATCAGCAACAAACACTGCAACGTGGACCCACCCAGATGGCTGCCCCAGGCGTCATCCACCCAACTGGAAAGGCACGACGTGAAGTAAAACAGACGGTGGGATGTTTGACAGCCAGTTGAAAAGGACCAAAAACTTTACACGGAGGTAAAACGGACGAGTCAGATCATTGCGCGCGAGGGATGGCGCTGGATGGGCGGGTACTCTAGCAGCTTTTATATGTTAGATGGGTTTTTCTCATATTGAGTTAAACAGACAATAATCATTATATGTTGCGGCATTTTCTCCTTATTTTTCCTACTGGGTTTGAAGGAGTTTTTGGCAACATATCAAACACCTCTATCCTCATTTTTCCCACAGGGTTTTGGAGGAAACTTTATCAAGATGATGTCTGCTCACAAGATCAAGCATTGATTAGGGGGAGTGTTAGAATTAATTAACCATGTGTTAATTATGGGATTAATCCCTGCTTGTACTAACCGCAGGCAGTTGTAAAACTGCCGCGTCGGTTCCTACCAAACAGGCACCTCCTCTGAACAGACACCTTTCCAATGGTGTCCTTTCCCTTGTATAAATAGCAGATGCCATCTAGTAAAGAAGATAGTTGATTCATTTTTCCTCTCAACACAGATGAGATGCAACACCGCGCACAGGAAAAGCTTGCAGGGCGTTTACGCGCACAAGACATAGGAGTAGCAGCCGACGAGCGGGACTGGGAGCAGCATCGGCCCACCCGTCATCGCGCTAGTACAATGGGTGTGCACAATCCGAGTGCACATGTGTCGACCCATCCCTCTGCAGCAGACACAGGACGCACGATGCGGGATTTTTTAATGCGTGAGGAGCGTTGTGCCAGAAGCGGTTGACGGAGAAAACCAGAAAACATGATATGTGCAGCCACCGCAGCTGATGAGTGGGACCAGGAGAAGCATAGGCCCACCTGTCATTAAGACAGCATAAGTGTGGGCACAAAAGCCAGGTGCACATGCAACGGCTGACCCTTCCGCAGCTCCCCCGCGACGCACGACACGGGCAAAGCGCGCACGCGGTGCGGCAGGAGAGGCTGCCCCACGCACCGAAAAACTAGCACCCAGCCAATCGGATCAACCCCGAGCCCACAGGTCATACCCTATCCATGAGTCACCACGCGGTCAAAACGAGACAAACCAATTTCCAATGAGCATCCAACGGCCAGCAGCGAAAGAAGAACCTCGTTGACCATGATCGAATGGCCATCGAAGGACGCGATCGGGGGAGCATTCTCAGAGTGAGTTAGCTAGCCTCTGTATTGTTTTAAATATGGGCGAAAGAAGTTGGTCACGGGAGCCACGAGGGGCCCACAAGGGTGGGGGCGCGCTCAGGGGGGTAGGGCATGCCCTGGACCCTCGTGGCCACCTTGTTGCTTCCCTGACATCTACTCCAAGTCTCCTGGATTGCGTTTGTTCCAGAAATGATTCTCCCAAAGGTTTCATTCTGTTTGGACTCTGTTTGATATTCCTTCTCCGCGAAACACTGAAATAGGAAAAAAACAGCAATTTGGGTTGGGCCTCCGGTTAATAGGTTAGTCCCAAAAATAATATAAAAGTGCATAGTAAATCCCATTAAACATCCAAAACAGATAATATAATAGCATGGAACAATCAAAAATTATAGATACGTTGGAGACGTATCAAGCATCCCCAAGCTTAATTCCTGCTCGTCCTCGAGTAGGTAAATGATAAAAATAGAATTTTTGATGTGGAATGCTACCTAACATAATTCTCAATGTAATTTCTTTATTGTGGCATGAATGTTCAGATCCAAAAGATTCAAGATAAAAGTTTAATATTGATATGAAAATAATAATACTTCAAGCATACTAACAAAGCAATCATGTCTTCTCAAAATAACATGGCTAAAGAAAGCTATCCCTACAAAATCATATAGTCTGGCTATGCTCTATCTTCATCACACAAAATATTTAAATCATGCACAACCCCGATGACAAGCCAAGCAATTGTTTCATACTTTTGATGTTCTCAAACTTTTTCAATTCTCACGCAATACATGAGCGTGAGCCATGGACATAGCACTATATGTGGAATAGAATGGTGGTTTTGGAGAAGACAAAAAAGGATAAGATAGTCTCACATCAACTAGGCGTATCAATGGGCTATGGAGATGCCCATTAATAGATATCAATGTGAGTGAGTAGGGATTGCCATGCAACGGATGCACTAGAGCTATAAGTGTATGAAAGCTCATCAAAAAGAAACTAAGTGGGTGTGCATCCAACTTGCTTGCTCACAAAGACCTAGGGCATTTTGAGGAAGCCCATCATTGTAATATACAAGCCAAGTTCTATAATGTAAAATTCCCACTAGTATAAGAAAGTGACAACATAGGAGACTCTCTATCATGAATATCATGGTGCTACTTTGAAGCACAAGTGTGGTAAAAGGATAGTAGCATTGTTCCTTCTCTCTTTTTTTCTCATTTTTTTTCTTTTGGTGGGCTTCTTTGGCCTTTTTTATTTTCATAAAGTCCGGAGTCTCATCCCGACTTGTGGGGGAATCATAGTCTCCATCATCCTTTCCTCACATGGGACAATGCTCTAATAATGGAAATAATCACACTTCTATTTATTTATAACTCAAGAATTACAACTCAATACTTAGGACAAAATATGACTCTATGTGAATGCCTCCGGCGGTGTACCGGGATAATGAATCAAGAGTGACATGTATGAAAGAATTATAAAGGTGGCTTTGCCATAAATATGATGTCAACTACATGATCATGCAAGGCAATATGACAATGATGGAGCGTGTCATAATAAATGGAATGGTGGAAAGTTGCATGGCAATATATCTCGGAATGGCTATGAAAATGCCATAGTAGGTAGGTATGGTGGCTGTTTTGAGGAAGGTATATGGCGGGTGTATGGTACCGGCGAAAGTTGCGCGGCACAAGAGAGGCTAGCAATGGTGGAAGGGTGAGAGTGCTTATAATCCATGGACTCAATATTAGTCATAAAGAACTCATATACTTATTGCAAAAATCTATTAGTCATCAAAACGAAGTACTACGCGCATGCTCCTAGGGGGATAGATTGGTAGGAAAAGACCATCGCTCGCCCCCGACCGCCACTCATAAGGAAGACAATCAAAAAATAAATCATGCTCCGACTTCATCACATAAAGGTTCACCATACGTGCATGCTACGGGAATCACAAACTTTAACACAAGTATCTCTCAAATTCACAACTACTCCACTAGCATGACTCTAATATCACCATCTTCATATCTCAAAACAATCATAAGGAATCAAACTTCGATAGTATTCAATGCACTTTATATGAAAGTTTTTATTATACCCATCTTGAATGCCTATCATATTAAGACTAATTTTATAGCCAAAGAAAATTACCATGCTGTACTAAAGACTCTCAAAATAATATAAGTGAAGCATGAGAGATCAATAATTTCTACAAAATAAAACCACCACCATGCTCTAAAAAGATATAACTGAAGCACTAGAGCAAATTTATTTAGCTCAAAAGATATAACTGAAGCACATAGAGTATTCTAATAAATTCTGATTCATGTGTGTGTCTCCCAAAAGGTGTGTATAGCAAGGATGATTGTGGTAAACTAAAAATCAAATACTCAAATCATACAAGACACTCCAAGCAAAACACATATTATGTGGTGAATAAAAATATAGTATCAAGTAAATTTACCGATAGATGAAGACGAAAGAGGGGATGCCTTTCGGGGCATCCCCAAGCTTAGGCTCTTGGTTGTCCTTGAATATTACCTTGGGGTGCCTTGGGCATCCCCAAGCTTAGGCCCTTGCCACTCCTTATTCCATAGTTCATCGAATCTTTACCCAAAACTTGAAAACTTCATAACACAAAACTCAACAGAAAACTCGTAAGCTTCGTTAGTATAAGAAAATAAATAACCACTTAGGTACTATTGTGAACTCATTCTAAATTCATATTGGTGTAATATCTACTGTATTCCAACTTCTCTAAGGTTCATACCCTTCGATACTACTCATAGATTCATCAAAATAAGCAAACAACACATAGAAAACAGAATCTGTCAAAAACAGAACAGTTTGTAGTAATCGGTATCAAACGTATACTTCTGGAACTCCAAAAATTCGGAAATAAATTGTTGGACCTGAGGAATTTGTCTATTAATCATCTGCAAAAATAATCAACCCAAAATCACTCTTCAGTAAAACATGGCAGTGAATCTCGTGAGCGCAAAAGTTTCTGTTTTTTACAGCAAGATTGCATAGACTTCACCCAAGTCTTCCCAAATGTTCTAATTGGCACAAACACTAATTAAAACACAAAACCTCATCTAAACAGAGGCTAGATGAATTATTTATTACTAAACAGTAGCAAAAAGCAAAGAACAAAAATAAAATTGGGTTGCCTCCCAACAAGCGCTTACGTTTAACGCCCCTAGCTAGGCATGATGATTTCAATGATGCTCACATAGAAGATAAGAATTTAAACATAAAGAGACCATCATGAAGAATGTGACTAGCACATTTAAGCCTAACCCACTTCCTATGCATAGGGATTTTGTGAGCAAACAACTTATGCTTGCATAGGAAGGCAGAACAAGTGCAACTTCAAAAATTTCAACACATAGAGAGTAAACTTGATATTATTGCAATATGTAAAAGCACCTGTTCCTCTCTCATAATAATTTTCAGTAGCATCATGAATGAATTCAACAATATAACCATCACATAAAGCATTATTTTCATGATGTACAAGCATATAAATTTTACTACTCTCCACATAAGCAAACTTCTTCTCATGAATAGTAGTGGGAGCAAACTCAACAAAATAACTATCATGTGAAGCATAATCCAATTGAAAATTAATATCATGATGACAAGTTTCATGGTTAAGTCTATTCTTTATGGCATACGTATCATCACAATAATCATCATAAATAGGAGGCATGCTTTCATCATAATAAATTTGCTCATCAAAACTTGGGGGACAAAAAATATCATATTCATCAAACATAGCATCCCCAAGCTTGTGGTTTTGCATATCATTAGCATCATGGGTATTCAAAGAATTCATACTAACAACATTGCAATCATGCTCATCATTCACATATTTTATGCCAAGCATTCTATGTACTTCTTCTTGTAGTACTTGAGCACAATTTTCAGAATCCTTATTTTCACCGAGGACATTAAAAAGATGAAGCATATGAGGCATCCTAAATTCCATTTTTTTGTAACTTTCTTTTATAGACTAAACTAGTGATAAAACAAGAAACTAAAAGATTCGGTTGCAAGATCTGAAGACATACCTTCAAGCACTCACCTCCCCGGCAATGACGCCAGAAAATAGCTTGATGTCTACACGCAACCTTATTCTTGTAGACGTTGTTGGGCCTCCAAGTGCAGAGGTTTGTAGGACAGTAGCAAATTTCCCTCAAGTGGTTGACCTAAGGTTTATCAATCAGTGGGAGGCGTAGGATGAAGATGGTCTCTCTCAAACAACCCTGCAACCAAATAACAAAGAGTCTCGTGTGTCTCTAACACACCCAATACAATGGTAAATTGTATAGGTGCACTAGTTCGGCGAAGAGATGGTGATACAAGTGCAATATGGATGGTAGATATAGGTTTTTGTAATCTGAAATTATAAAAACAACAAGGTAACAAATGATAAAAGTGAGCGTAAATGGTGTTGCAATGCTTCGAAACAAGGGCTAAGGTTCATACTTTCACTAGTGCAAGTTCTCTCAAGAATAATAACATAACTGGATCATATAACTATCCCTCAACATGCAACAAAGAGTCACTCCAATGTCACTAATAGTGGAGAACAAACGAAGAGATTATTGTAGGGTATGAAACCACCTCAAAGTTATTCTTTCTGATCGTATTCAAGAGTCTGTAGTAAAATAACACGAAGCTATTCTTTCCGTTCGATCTATCCTAGAGTCCGTACTAGAATAACACCTTAAGACACAAATCAACCAAAACCCTAATGTCACCTAGATACTTTAATGCCACCTCAAGTATCCGTGGGTATGATTATATGATATGTAGCAGACAATCTCATATTCATCTATTCAACCAACACAAAGAACTTCAAAGAGTGCCCCAAAGTTTCTACCGGAGAGTCAAGTCGAAAACGTGTGCCAACCCTTATGCATAAGTTCACATGGTCACAGAACCCGCAAGTTGATCACCAAAACATACATCAAGTGTATCACGTGAATATTCCATTGTCACCACAGATAAGAACATGCAAGACATACATCAAGTGTTCTCAAATCCTTAAAGACTCAATCCGATAAGATAACTTCAGAGGGAAAACTCAATCCATTACAAGAGAGTAGATGGGGAGAAACATCATAAGATCCAACTATAACAGCAAAGCTCGCGATACATCAAGATCATGCCATATCAAGAACACGAGAGAGAGAGAGAGAGAGAGAGAGAGATCAAACACATAACTACTGGTATATACCCTCAGCCCCGAGGGTGAACTACTCCCTCCTCGTCATGGAGAGCGCCGGGATGATGAAGATGGCCACCGGTGAGGGATCCCCCTCCGATAGGGTGCCAGAATAGGGTCCCGATTGGTTTTTGGTGGCTACAGAGGCTTGCGGCGACGGAACTCCCGAGCTATTGTGCTCCTTGATGTTTTCAGGGTATATGAGTATATATAGGCGAAAGAAGTCAGTCAGGGGAGCCACGAGGGGCCCATGAGGGTGGGGCGCACCCAGGGGGTAGGGCGCGCCCGAAGGTTTCATTTTGTTTGGACTTCGTTTGATATTCCTTTTCTGCGAAACACTGAAATAGGCAAAAACAACAATTTGGGCTGGGCCTCCGGTTAATAGGTTAGTCCCAAAAATAATATAAAAGTGCATAGTAAAGCCCATTAAACATCCAAAACAGATAATATAATAGCATGAAACAATAAAAAATTATAGATACGTTGAAGACATATCAAGAACCACCTGGAAGTGGCCAAATACATGTAGGAATATAGGGTGTGATGTTTAGAACTTTAAATACACAATGCACAACTTTGGTGGCACCTGCCTCGCAAACCCGAAAGCACCCTTGGATATATCTATAATGGCATAATGTCGTAGTTAGGTAGGGTGCTTGACCCACCTCCCACTTCATGTCCGTGGGGCGGATGCACATAATGATATATACTTTGGTCATACATGCATGTCGCCATGACCTACCATAAGACAAACCCATATATCCATCGCTTGGTCAAACAATAGTTCTTGTTGTCGATAAACCGCTTGGGCCAATAGATTGAACCATCATAAAAAATCGCACGAGAGGGACCACAAAACCAGCACCTCTTGCATGCGGCCCAAAATGATGTATGTTGGAAGGGGTGATGTGTGTTTTCAATATAGAATAATGTACAATTTAGATGTGGTCCCTGCCTCTCGATATAGACAACAACCATGAAAGCCAGGTAGTTAAGGACGAGATACACAAGGTACGGTGTCGGTCGAACCTAGCAATCCGAGCATGTGGGAGGGAATCCTGACAACGCATGAGCTTGAGCTTTGGTTGAATGACATGTGACGGTGACCGGCTCTAACACGAACTAGGAGGAATCCATTAATGGCTGATACGTCTCCAATGTATCTATAATTTTTTATTGTTCCATGCTCTTATATTATCTGTTTTGGATGTTTTATACGCATTTATATGCTATTTTATATTATTTTTGGGACTACCCTATTAACCTAGAGCCCAATGCCAGTTTCTGTTTTTTGCCTGTTTTAGAGTTTCGCAGAAAAGGAATACCAAACGGAGTCCAAATGGAATAAAACTTTCGCGATTATCTTTCTTGGACCAGAAGCAAACCAGGAGACTTGGAGATCAAGTCGGGGACGCAACGAGGCGGCCACGAGGGTGAAGGGCGCGCCCAGGGGGGTAGGGCGCGCCCCTACCCCATGGGCCCCTCGGAGCTCTCCTGACCTAATTCTTTCGCCCATATATACTCTTATACCCCAAAACCATCAGGGGGAGCCACGAAAACACTTTTCCACTGTCGCAACCTTCTGTACCCGTGATATCCCATCTAGGGGCCTTTTCCGGCGTCCTGCCAGAGGGGGATTTGATCACGAAGGGCTTCTACATCCACACCATTGCCCTTCCGATTAAGCGTGAGTAGTTTACCACAGACCTATGGGTCCATAGCTAGTAGCTAGATGGCTTCTTCTCTCTCTCTCTCTCTCTCTCTCTTTGATTCTCAATACCATGTTCTCATCGATGTTCTTGGAGATCTATTTGATGTAATATTCTTTTGTGGCATGTTTGCCGAGATCCGATGAATTGTGGATTTATGATCAGCTTATCTATGAATATTATTTGAGTCTTCTCTGAATTCTTATATGCATGATTTGATATCTTTGCAAGTCTCTTCGAATTATCGGTTTAGTTTGGCCTACTAGATTGGTTTTCCTTGCAATGGGAAAAGTGCTTAGCTTTGGGTTCAATCTTGCGGTGTCCTTTCCCAGTGATAGTAGGGGCAGCAAGGCACGCATTGTATTGTTGCCATCGAGGATAAAAAGATGGGGTTTTCATCATATTGCTTGAGTTAATTCCTCTACATCGTGTCATCTTACTTAAAGCGTTACTCTGTTCTTTATGAACTTAATACTCTAGATGCAGGCAGGAGTCGGTCGATGTGTGGAGTAATAGTATTAGATGCAGAACCATTTCGGTCTACTTGACACGGACGTGATGCCTATGTTCATGATCATTGCCTTAGATATTTTCATAATTATGCGCTCTTTTATCAATTTTTGGGCAGTAATTTGTTCACCCACCGTATTATTTGCTATCTTGAGAGAAGCCACTAGTGAAAACTATGCCCCCCGGGTCTCTTTTCCATCATATAAGTTCCATTTTCCATCATACTAGTCTCCGATCTACTATTTGAAATCTTTTACTTTCCGATCTATAATCCAAAAATACCAAAAATATTTACTTTACTGTTTATCTATCTCTATCATATCTCACTTTTGCAAGTAACCATGAAGGGATTGACAACCCCTTTATCCCGTTGGGTGCAAGTTGTTGATTGTTTTGAAGGAAATACGCCCTAGAGGCAATAATAAAGTTATTATTTATTTCCTCATATCATGATAAATGTTTATTATTCATGCTAGAATTGTATTACCCGGAAACATGATACATGTGTGAATACATAGACAAACATAACGTCACTAGTATGCCTCTACTTTACTAGCTCATTAATCAAAGATGGTTATGTTTCCTAACCATAGACATGTGTTGTCATTTGATTAACGGGATCACATCATTAGGAGAATGATGTGATTGACATGACCCATTCCGTTAGCCTAGCACTTGATTGTTTAGTATGTTGCTATTGCTTTCTTCATGACTTATACATGTTCCTATAACTATGAGATTATGCAATTCCCGTTTACCGGAGGAACACTTTGTGTGCTACCAAACGTCACAATGTAACTGGGTGATTATAAAGGAGCTCTATGGGTGTCTCCAAAGGTACATGTTGAGTTGGCGTATTTCGAGATTAGGTTTTGTCACTCCGATTGTCGGAGAGGTATCTCTGGGCCCTCTCGGTAATGCACATCACTATAAGCCTTGCAAGCAATGTAACCAATGAGTTAGTTACGGAATGATGCATTACATAACGAGTAAAGAGACTTGTCGATAACGAGATTGAACTAGGTATTGGATACCGACGATCGAATCTCGGGCAAGTAAACATACCGATGGCAAAGGGAACAATGTATGTTGTTATGCGGTTTGACCGATAAAGATCTTCGTAGAATATGCAGGAGCCAATATGAGCATCCAGGTTCCGCTATTGGTTATTGACCGAGAACAGTTCTAGGTCATGTCTACATAGTTCTCGAACCCGTAGGGTCCGCACGCTTAACGTTACGATGATAGTTTTATTATGAGTTTATAAGTTTTGATGTACCGAAGGTTGTTCGGAGTCCCGGATGTAATCACTGACATGACGAGGAGTCTCGAAATCATCGAGACATAAAGATTGATATATTGGAAGCCTATATTTGGATATCGAAATCGTTCCGGGTGAAATCGGGATTTTACCGGAGTACCGGGGGGTTACCTGAACCCCCCGGGGGTTATTGGGCCTTCATGGGCCCTAAGGGAGAAGAGGAGGCAAGAGGTGGGTTGCGCCCCCTCCCCTCCCTAGTCCGAATAGGACAAGGAGAGGGGGGCGGCGCCCCCCCTTTCCTTCCCCTCTTCCTCCTCCTTCCCCCTTCTCCTTCTCCAACTAGGAAAGAAGGGAGTCCTACTCCCGGCGGGAGTAGGACTCCCCCTTGGCGAGCCCTCCTTGGCCGGCCGCCCCCTCCCCCTTGGCTCCTTTATATACGGGGCAGGGGGGCACCTCTAGACACAAAAGTTGATCTTCGTGATCGTTCCTTAGCCGTGTGCGGTGCCCCCCTCCACCATATTCCACCTCGGTCATATTGTTGCGGTGCTTAGGCGAAGCCCTGCGTCGGTAGAACATCATCATCGTCACCACGCCGTCGTGCTGACGGAACTCATCCCCGACACCCTGCTGGATCGGAGTCCGGGGATCGTCATAGAGCCGAACGTGTGCTGAACTCGGAGGTGCCGTACGTTCGGTACTTGGATCGGTCGGATCGTGAAGACGTACGACTACATCAACCGCGTTGTCATAACGCTTCCGCTTACGGTCTACGAAGGTACGTGGACAACACTCTCCCCTCTCGTTGCTATGCATCACCATGATTGCGTGTGCGTAGGAATTTTTTTGAAATTACTACGTTCCCCAACAGTGGCATCCGAGCCTAGGTTTTATGAGTTGATGTTATATGCATGAGTAAAACACAAGTGAGTTGTGGGTGATACAAGTCATACTGCTTACCAGCATGTCATACTTTGGTTTGGCGGTATTGTTGGATGAAGCGGCCCAGACAGACATTACGCGTACGCTTACGCGAGACTGGTTTTACCGTCGTGCTTTGCACACAGGTGACTAGCAGGTGTGTGTTTCTCCAACTTTAGTTGAACCGAGTGTGGCTACGCCCGGTCCTTGCGAAGGTTAAAACAGCACTAACTTGACGAACTATCGTTGTGGTTTTGATGCGTAGGTAAGAACGGTTCTTGCTCAGCCCGTAGGAGCCACGTAAAATTTGCAACAACAAAGTAGAGGACGTCTAACTTGTTTTTGCAGGGCATGTTGTGATGTGATATGGTCAAGACGTGATGCTATATTTTATTGTATGCGATGATCATGTTTTGTAACCGAAGTTATCGGCAACTGGCAGGAGCCATATGGTTGTCGCTTTATTGTATGAAATGCAAACGCCCTGTAATTGCTTTACTTTATCACTAAGCGGTAGCGATAGTCGTAGAAGCAATAGATGGCGTAACGACAACAATGCTACGATGGAGATCAAGGTGTAGCGCCGGTGACGATGGTGATCATAACGGTGCTTCGGAGATGGAGATCACAAGCACAAGATGATGATGGCCATATCATATCACTTATATTGATTGCATGTGATGTTTATCCGTTATGCATCTTATCTTGCTTTGTTTGACAGTAGCATTTTAAGATGATCTCTCACTAAATTATCAAGAAGTGTTCTCCCTGGGTATGCACCGTTGCAAAAGTTCTTCGTGCTAAGACACCACGTGATGATCGGGTGTGATAGGCTCTACGTTCAAATACAACGGGTGCAAAATAGTTGCACACGCAGAATACTCAGGTTAAACTTGACGAGCCTAGCATATACAGATATGGCCTCGGAACACGGAGACCGAAAGGTCGAACGTGAATCATATAGTAGATATGATCAACATAGAGATGTTCACCATTGAAACTACTCCATCTCACGTGATGATCGGACATGGTTTAGTTGATTTGGATCACGTGATCACTTAGATGACTAGAGAGATGTCTGTCTAAGTGGGAGTTCTTAAGTAATATGATTAATTGAACTTAAATTTATCATGAACTTAGTACCTGATAGTATCTTGCTTCTCTATGTTTGTTGTAGATAGATGGCTCGTGCTGTTGTTCCGTTGAATTTAATGCGTTCCTTGAGAAAGCTAAGTTCAAAGATGATGGTAGCAATTACACGGACTGGGTCCGTAACCTGAGGATTATCCTCATTGCTGCACAGAAGAATTACGTCCTGGAAGCACCGTTAGGTGCCAGGCCTACTGCTGATGCAACTGACGACATTAAGAATGTCTGGCAGAGCAAAGCCGATGACTACTCGATAGTTCAGTGTGCCATGCTTTACGGCTTGGAACCGGGTCTTCAACGATGTTTTGAACGTCATGGAGCATATGAGATGTTTCAGGAGTTGAAGTTAATATTTCAAGCAAATGCCCGGATTAAGAGATATGAAGTCCCCAATAAGTTCTATAGCTGTAAGATGGAGGAGAATAGTTCTGTCAGTGAACACATACTCAAAATGTCTGGGTATAATAATCACTTGATTCAACTGGGAGTTAATCTTCCTGATGATAGTGTCATTGACAGAATTCTTCAATCAGTGCCACCAAGCTACAAGAGCTTCGTGATGAACTATAATATGCAAGGGATGGACAAGACTATTCCCGAGCTCTTCGCAATGCTAAAAGCTGCAGAGGTAGAAATCATGAAGGAGCATCAAGTGTTGATGGTCAATAAGACCACCAGTTTCAAGAAAAGGGGCAAAGGGAAGAAGAAGGGGAACTTCAAGAAGAACAACAAACAAGTTGTTGCTCAAGAGAAGAAACCCAAGTCTGGACCTAAGCCTGAGACTGAGTGCTTCTACTACAAGCAGACTGGACACTGGAAGCGGAACTGCCCCAAGTATTTGGCGGATAAGAAGGATGGCAAAGTGAACAAAGGTATATGTGATATACATGTTATTGATGTGTACCTTACTAATGATTGCAGTAGTACCTAGGTATTTGATACTGGTTCTGTTGCTAATATTTGCAACTCGAAACAGGGACTACGGATTAAGCGAAGATTGGCTAAGGACGAGGTGACGATGCGCGTGGGAAATGGTTCCAAAGTCGATGTGATCGCGGTCGGCACGCTACCTCTACATCTATCATCGGGATTAGTTTTAGACCTAAATAATTGTTATTTGGTGCCAGCGTTGAGCATGAACATTATATCTGGATCTTGTTTGATGCGAGACGGTTATTCATTTAAATTAGAGAATAATGGTTGTTCTATTTATATGAGTAATATCTTTTATGGT
The DNA here is from genome assembly GCF_002162155.2 of Triticum dicoccoides. Taxonomy (NCBI): domain Eukaryota; kingdom Viridiplantae; phylum Streptophyta; class Magnoliopsida; order Poales; family Poaceae; genus Triticum; species Triticum dicoccoides. The sequence goes on from NC_041381.1 coordinate 274,322,990, forward strand.
CATGCACCCTTGAAGAGTGGTCTATTTTTATTGAATCTTGATAGTAGTGATACACATATTCATAGTGTTGAAGCCAAAAGATGCAGAGTTGATAATGATAGTGCAACTTATTTGTGGCACTGCCGTTTAGGTCATATCAGTGTAAAGCGCATGAAGAAACTCCATACTGATGGACTTGTGGAATCACTTGATTATGAATCACTTGGTACTTGCGAACCGTGCCTCATGGGCAAGATGACTAAAACGTCGTTCTCCAGAACTATGGAGCGAGCAACTGATTTGTTGGAAATCATACATACTGATGTTTGTGGTCCAATGAATATTGAGGCTCGCGGCGGGTATCGTTATTTTCTCACCTTCACACATGATTTGAGCAGATATGGGTATATCTACTTAATGAAACACAAGTCTGAAACATTTGAAAAGTTCAAAAAATTTCAGAGTGAAGTGGAAAATCATCGTAACAAGAAAATAAAATTTCTACGATCTGATCGTGGAGGAGAATATTTGAGTTACGAGTTTGGTTTACATTTGAAACAATGCAGAATAGTTTCGCAACTCACGCCACCCAGAACACCACAACGAAATGGTGTGTCCGAACGTCGTAATCGTACTTTACGAGATATGGTGCGATCTATGATGTGTCTTACTGATTTACCGCTATCGTTTTGGGGTTATGCTTTAGAGACGACCGCATTCACGTTAAATAGGGCACCATCAAAATCCGTTGAGACGACGCCTTATGAACTGTGGTTTGGCAAGAAACCAAAGTTGTCGTTTCTTAAAGTTTGGGGCTGCGATGCTTATGTGAAGAAACTTCAACCAGATAAGCTCGAACCCAAATCGGAGAAATGTGTCTTCATAGGATACCCAAAAGAAACTATTGGGTACACCTTCTATCACAGATCTGAGGGCAAGATTTTCGTTGCTAAATTCGGATCCTTTCTAGAGAAGGAGTTTCTCTCGAAAGAAGTGAGTGGGAGGAAAGTAGAACTTGATGAGGTAACTGTACCTGCTCCCTTATTGGAAAGTAGTACATCACAAGAACCGGTTCCTGTGACAACTACACCAATTAGTGAGGAAGCTAATGATATTGATCATGAAACTTCAGATCAAGTTTCTACTGAACCTTGTAGGTCTACCAGAGTAAGATCCGCACCAGAATGGTACGGTAATCCTATTCTGGAAGTCATGTTACTTGACCATGGCGAACCTACGAACTATGAGGAAGCAATGATGAGCCCAGATTCCGCAAAGTGGCTAGAAGCCATGAAATTTGAGATGGGATCCATGTATGAGAACAAAGTATGGATTTGGTTGACTTGCCCGATGATCGGCAAGCCATTGAGAATAAATGGATTTTTAAGAAGAAGACTGATGCTGATGGTAATGTAACTGTCTATAAAGCTCAACTTGTTGCGAAAGGTTTTCGACAAGTTCAAGGGGTTGACTACGATGAGACTTTCTCACCCGTAGCGATGCTTAAGTCTGTCCGAATCATGTTAGCAATTGCTGCATTTTATGATTATGAAATTTGGCAAATGGATGTCAAAACTGCATTCTTGAATGGATTTCTGGAAGAAGAGTTGTATATGATGCAACCAGAAGGTTTTGTTGATCCAAAAGGTGCTAACAAAGTGTGCAAGCTCCAGCGATCCATTTATGGACTGGTGCAAGCATATCGGAGTTGGAATAAACGCTTTGATAGTGTGATGAAAGCATATGGTTTTATACAGACTTTTGGAGAAGCCTGTATTTACAAGAAAGTGAGTGGGAGCTCTGCAGCATTTCTGATATTATATGTAGATGACATATTGTTAGTCGGAAATGATATAGAATTTCTGGATAGCATAAAGGGATACTTGAATAAAAGTTTTTCGATGAAAGACCTTGGTGAAGCTGCTTACATATTGGGCATCAAGATCTATAGAGATAGATCAAGACGCTTAATTGGACTTTCGCAAAGCACATACCTTGATAATGTTTTGAAAAAGTTCAAAATGGATCAGGCAAAGAAAGGGTTCTTACCTGTGTTACAAGGTGTGAAGTTGAGTCAGACTCAATGCCCGACCACAGCAGAAGATAGAGAGAAAATGAAAGATGTTCCCTATGCTTCAGCCATAGGCTCTATCATGTATGCAATGCTGTGTACCAGACCTGGCGTATGCTTAGCAATAAGCTTGGCAGGTAGGTACCAAAGTAATCCAGGAGTGCATCACTGGACAGCGGTCAAGAACATCCTGAAATACCTGAAAAGGACTGAGGATATGTTTCTCGTTTATGGAGGTGACAAAGAGCTAGTCATAAATGGTTACGTCGATGCAAGCTTTGGCACTGATCCGGACGATTCTAAATCGCAAACCGAATACGTGTTTTTATTAAAGCTGTAAGTTGGTGCAGTTCTAAACAAAGCGTCATGGCGGGATCTACATGCGAAGCGGAGTACATAGCTGCTTCGGAAGCAACAAATGAAGGAGTCTGGATGAAGGAGTTCATTTCCGATCTAGGTGTCATACCTAGTGCATCGGGACCAATGAAGATCTTCTGTGACAATACTGGTGCAATTGCCTTGGCAAAGGAATCCAGATTTCACAAGAGGACCAAGCACATCAAGAGACGCTTCAATTCCATCCGGGACCAAGTCCAGGTGGGAGACATAGAGATTTGCAAGATACATACGGATCTGAATGTTGCAGACCCGTTGACTAAGCCTCTTCCACAAGCAAAACATGATCAACACCAAGACTCCATGGGTGTTAGAATCATTACAGTGTAATCTAGATTATTGACTCTAGTGCAAGTGGGAGACTGAAGGAATAATGCCCTAGACGCAATAATAAAGTTATTATTTATTTCCTCATATCATGATAAATGTTTATTATTCATGCTAGAATTGTATTACCCGGAAACATGATACATGTGTGAATACATAGACAAACATAACGTCACTAGTATGCCTCTACTTGACTAGCTCATTAATCAAAGATGGTTATGTTTCCTAACCATAGATATGTGTTGTCATTTGATTAATGGGATCACATCATTAGGAGAATGATGTGATTGACATGACCCATTCCGTTAGCCTAGCACTTGATCGTTTAGTATGTTGCTATTGCTTTCTTCATGACTTATACATGTTCCTATAACTATGAGATTATGCAATTCCCGTTTACCGGAGGAACACTTTGTGTGCTACCAAATGTCACAACGTAACTGGGTGATTATAAAGGAGCTCTACAGGTGTCTCCAAAGGTACATGTTGAGTTGGCGTATTTTGAGATTAGGTTTTGTCACTCTGATTGTCGGAGAGGTATCTCTGGGCCCTCTCGGTAATGCACATCACTATAAGCCTTGCAAGCAATGTAACTAATGAGTTAGTTACGGAATGATGCATTACGTAACGAGTAAAGAGACTTGCCGGTAACGAGATTGAACTAGGTATTGGATACCGACGATCGAATCTCGGGCAAGTAAACATACCGATGACAAAGGGAACAACGTATGTTGTTATGCGGTTTGACCGATAAAGATCTTCTTAGAATATGTAGGAGCCAATATGAGCATCCAGGTTCCGCTATTGGTTATTGATCGAGAACAGTTCTAGGTCATGTCTACATAGTTCTCGAACCCGTAGGGTCCGCACGCTTAACGTTACGATGACCGTTTTATTATGAGTTTATAAGTTTTGATGTACCGAAGGTTGTTCAGAGTCTCGGATGTAATCACTGACATGACGAGGAGTCTCAAAATGGTCGAGACATAAAGATTGATATATTGGAAGCCTATATTTGGATATCGGATCGTTCCGGGTGAAATCGGGATTTTACCGTAGTACCGGGGGGTTACCGGAACCCCCCAGGGGGTTATTGGGCCTTCATGGGCCCTAAGGGAGAAGAGGAGAGGAGGCAAGAGGTGGGTGCGCCCCCTCCCCTCCCTAGTCCGAATAGGACAAGGAGAGGGGGGCGGCGCCCCCCCTTTCCTTCCCCTCTTCCTCCTCCTTCCCCCTTCTCCTTCTCCAACTAGGAAAGAAGGGAGTCCTACTCCCGGTGGGAGTAGGACTTCCCTTTGGCGCGCCCTCCTTGGCCGGCCGCCCCTCCCCCTTGGCTCCTTTATATATGGGGGCAGGAGGGCACCTCTAGACACAAAAGTTGATCTTCATGATCGTTCCTTAGCCGTGTGCGGTGCCCCCCTCCACCATATTCCACCTCGGTCATATCGTTGCGGTGCTTAGGCGAAGCCCTGTGTCGGTAGAACATCATCATCGTCACCATGCCGTCGTGCTGATGGAACTCATCCCCGACACCCTGCTAGATCGGAGTCCGGATATTGTCATCGAGCTGAACGTGTGCTGAACTCGAAGGTGCCGTACATTCGGTACTTGGATCGGTCGGATCGTGAAGACGTACGACTACATCAACCACGTTGTCATAACGCTTCCGCTTACGGTCTACGAAGGTACGTGGACAACACTCTCCCCTCTATTGCTATGCATCACCATGATCTTGCGTGTGCGTAGGATTTTTTTTGAAATTACTACGTTCCCCAACATGTTTGTGCAGGTATTTAGTGACTTGTGCGTTGTCTCCTACTGGATTGATACCTTGGTTCTCAAACTGAGGGAAATACTTACTCTACTTTGCTGCATCACCCTTTCCTCTTCAAGGGAAAAACCAACGCAAGCTCAAGAGGTAGCAGGAAGAATTTCTGGAGATATACATCAAGTCAAGCCATACCAAGTACCCATCATAAACTCTCCCCTCTTGCATTACATTATTTGCCATTCACCTCTCGTTTTCCTCTTCCCCGCCTCTAAAACAATTTTCGAAAATATTTGCCTTTTCTTCGCCCCTCTTCCATTAGTCTTTCTTTGCTTGCTTCTTGTGTGCTCGTGTGTTAGATCGCTTGATTCACTTTCATGGCTAGTCCTCCCATCATTGTTAACACTCCCGATAATGAGGTCCTCAACTTTAAACAAAGGGAGGGAGAAAATCTAAAAGATGCTTGGTATAGAATTTGCAATGCTCAAAATAGATCTATTCAAAAGCAATGAGCTGCCATTCTTCTTCGCAATTTTTATGTGGGTGTTACTCCTTGGAATAGATATGTTCTAGATATAATTACCGGGGGAAATTTATTGGGGAGTCATACTTCTGATTCTTACAATGTCATGATAGATTTGCTAGGCCCCCACCTCTTTTGATCAACGGAACTATTTTAACCTTGGAACATGTGATGCAAAGACTTGATATTATTGAGAATAAAATTGCTATTGTAGAGTTGATTGAAAAAATGGATAAAAAGATTCATAATCAGATTTCTCAATATGGATCTAAAGTAGGAGTTACTTTAAAGAATCTCAGAGAAAAGGAACCCATAGTTAATGAAAAGATAGACCAAGATTCTACTAGAATTGGTAAACTTGAAGATATTATTACCAACTTGGGTTCCGCTTTTTCCTCCGTTAAAACTACTCAAAATATTCCTCCTACTAAGGTTGCCAAGTTTACTTACGTTCCAAAGAATAAGGGTGAATCTTCTAGAAAAGATAATGAAGATCTCAAATCAATAAGTGTTCACCCCAATCTTTTCGATATTATTAAGGAACCTTTTGCCATGAATGAATTTCTTGATTTATTGCCTAGGAGTTTGATCATTAATAAAACCAAAGAGTCTCCTAAGGATTATATGTGTTCAGTTGAAGAATTGCATACCAAATATGACAATACCTAGATCTATTCGTCCTTTATGCCTAGCTAAGGGCGTTAAAGAATGGCACTTGTTGGGAGGCAACCCAATTTTATTTTTGTTCTTGCTTTTTGTTCCTCTTTAGTAATAAATAATTCATCTAGCCTCTTGTTAGATTTTTCTTTATGTTTTAATTAGTGTTTGGGCCAAGTTAAACCTTTAGGATAGCTTATGGTGATAGTTGTGTTGATCCTACTGAAAAACAGAAACTTTTGCGGCTAGTAAATAATTTCCAGAATTTTATTGAAACGTGCTTTAGATCTGATTCTTTTTTGCTCTGGATTGGTACAAAAATTGCTCAGGTGGTTGTCGGTGTCAAAACCGGCAGATCTCGGGTAGCGGGTCCTGAACTGTGCGTCTAAGGTTCAAAGGTAACAAGGAGGCAGGGGACACGATGTTTACCCAGGTTCGGGCCCTCTTAATGGAGGTAATACCCTACTTCCTGCTTGGTTGACTATGATGAATATAGGGGTTACAAGAGTTGATCTACCTCGAGATCGTAATGGCTAAACCTTAGATGTCTAGCTTGTATGATTGTGTTCTTGCCCTATGGACTAAACCCTCCGGTTTATATAGACACCGGAGGGATTTAGAGTTGTACATAGTCGATTACAGAAGAAGGAAAATATTTGATCTGAGTGCCAAGCTTGCCATCCACGCAAAGGAGAGTCCCACACGGACACGGGAAGGTTCTTCTATCTTGTATCTTCATGGCCCATTAGTCGGGCACACATCACATAGCCCGGACGCCCGAGGACCCCTTAGTCTAGGACTCCCTCAGTCGCCCCTGAACCAGGATTCAATGACAATATATCCGGCGCGCGGACTGTCTTCGGTATTGCGAGGCGGGTTCCCTTTTTCCGAATACTTCAACATAGTTTTCCACACACAAGAACTATGTCCGGCCTTGCTTAACACGTACAACCCTAAGCTGTAAAAAGTAGCAATACTTAAAAAATAAGTCACGTCCACAGGCCACTTTTTCGGCGAGATGTTATGTTCTGGCCTTTTTATAATTATTCTGAACCATTTTACAGCCTCGTTCCGTATTTCGAGGTACGGCCAGTGACACATCCTGTCAAAGCAGAGATCATGTCCCCTTATTACGGGATTCTCATCAATAGGGGTTTTGGGTAATCCAACCATGCCGTTCGCACGTCCCCTTGGGAATAGGCGAGATTTAAGGCTCATGAGGGGGCACTTGATATTCGCTGCCTCTATAAGAGGACAGAAGGACCCATCTGTTCACCCCACGCCTTCTCCTTCCTCTATCTACCAATCCCCCGAGCTCCAGCGCCCAAGTTCCAAACTTTTCCTTCCGCCCCAGCTTCTCTAGTAATGGCCGGATCTAGCTTTCAAGGCAAGTGGATGGCCTCCTCTGTAACAGAGAAGAACATCCAAGATCTACGGGAGGCGAGAGACCTGATGGCGGAGATAAAACATAGGCTTCCGGCCCCAGGGTAGATCATCCCCACCCCGGAGCCTAGCGAAATGGTGGTTTTTATCCCCCACTTCCTCCAAGGGCTCGGATTTTCCCTTCACCCCTTTGTCTGAGGTCTTATGTACTACTACGGGCTGGGTTTCCACGATCTGGCCCCGAATTCCTTCCTCCACATCTAGGCGTTTATCGTCGTGTGCGAAGCATTCCTCTGCGTTCCTCCACACTTCGGCTTATGGCTCAAGGTTTTTAGTGTGAAGCCGAAGGTGGTCGAAGGCCAACACGCCGAGTGCGGCGGCGCCATGGTGAGCAAGCTCAACAAGGTTACCTAGCCCAAAGGAAGATTTGTAGACACCGTCAAGGTTTGGCAGTAGGAGTGGTTCTATATCACTGAACCCCGTGACACCAAGTGGGCCGCTACTCCTGCCTTCAGATCCAGACCTCCACTATGGCTCGCGTCTTGGACCAACAAGGGCCTACACTAGGGGTCCCCCAATGATGTATTGACGCTGCAACAGCGTGTCAACAACATGATAGACAAGGACATCACCCTTGCTGATGTGATCCAGGTGATGCTCATCCGCCGGCTCTCCCTTGCCAACGACGACCTCTCAAGATGTGGGAGTTCAATCCGGAGGGGGCACAGACTCTGCATCACTTCTACGGCACGACGCACAAGAAGATCTAGAAGCTGCTTTTTAAGAAGCAAAAGACGTGGCCTTCAACGTCCGATGACACCGGCCTTGACTACAACAATCCGGCATCCCCGGTAAATATCATGCTGCTGAACACTACTTAACTTGTCAGTCTTAGGGAGGGCCCCTTAAAAATTCCATCTTTTGAATAGGACAGGGAAAAGAAGGCCGAGCGGATTAAGTGTCCGGCCCCACTCCCCGAAACCCCAATCGATCCTCTGTTAATGAAGATGTTGGTCCTGGCGCCCTATCAGGCGCCGGCGAAGAAGGACAACAAGAAGAAGAAGGCCCAGGAGGCCCAAGGCGACCTCCATCCCGAAGAGACTTCAGGCGCCGTGTCCGGAGGAACCAAAGCTCCTTCCTCTGACGAGGAAGACGAAGACGAAGATGACGAGAAAGAAGAGGAGGAGGAGGAAGCAGAAAACCCTCCTCCCAAGGGGAAAAAGAAATCAGCCTCCGTAGATCCGGAGGATGGGGCGCCCAAGAGGGGAAGGGTATCCCTTTCCGATAACTCGGATTCGGGCACGGAAGCCGTTCCCAAGCACTACTCCCGCACCAAGCCCCTTGCCGAATCGTGAGAACTTTCAGATGCCTCATTCATATCTAATCCTCTTTATAGATTATGAGAATAATGTCAAATTTTTATGCTGCAGTCCGGCCTGGGACATTCCTCAAGGGTCGTCTTCATTGGGGGATCTTTCGCCGGACAAGATGGAGAGTGAGATGCCACCATGGGCTTCCTCGCCTCCTAGGGCGGACGGTCCCGAGGTGTCATCCCAAAGGGTTTATCCAGCCCCCGAGAAGTGCGGGGGATGATCAATGCGGCACCGGAGGCTGCCGAAGACATGGGGGCACAACCCCTATGGAGACCGACCATGGGGGTCCTGGGCCATCGGCCCTTAGCCGGATACCGTTCCAGAGACCTAGATAGTCCTGGAATCGGGTCGGCAGCCCCCTCTGCAGGAGGGGGGACGGTGACTGTCGGTGTCAACACCAGCGGATCTCGGGTAGGGGGTCCCGATCTGTGCGTCTAAGGCTAATGGTAACAGGAGGCAAGGGACACGATGTTTTACCCAGGTTCAGGCCCTCTCGATGGAGGTAAAACCCTACTTCCTGCTTGATTGATATTGATGATATGGGTATTACAAGAGTTGATCTACCACGAGATCACAGAGGCTAAACCCTAGAAGCTAGCCTATGATGATTATGATTCGTCTCTAAGGACTAAACTCTCCGGTTTATATAGACACCGGAGGGGGCTAGGGTTTACATGGAGTTAGTTACAAAGAAGGAAATATAATATCCGCATCACCAAGCTTGTCTTCCACGCAAAGGAGAGTCCCATCCGGACACGGGACAAGGTCTTGAGTCTTGTATCTTCACGGTCCAACAGTCCGGCCAAAGTATATAGTCCAGCTGTCCGGATACCCCCTAATCCAGGACTCCCTCAGCAGCTCCTGAACCAGGCTTCAATGACGATGTCTCCGGCGCACAGTTTGTCTTCGGCATTGCAAGGCGGGTTCCATCTTCGAATACTCCAAAGTAATTATCGAACACTTAAACCGTGTCCGGATCTGCAAGATGATCTTCACATACCACCGTAGAGAGAATGATATTTCACGAATGTAATCTGCGGGCAACTTTAGACAACGTGACATAACACCACGGTCAGGTCATCTTTCGAACCGTCTTCCCACAACCAGCCACAACGCATATTGCAAGGCGGTTTCCTTTGCACGTCTTGCCGAAGCAGAGATCACGTCCCCTTATTACGGGATTCTCATCAATACGGGTATGGGTAGCCCAACCGCACCGCTGATTGCGGCGAGTGGGGAACGAGCGGGTTCCACCAGGCAAGTGGGGAGGCGCAAAAGCTTTTATCGCCTCTATAAAGAGATAAGGTCTCTTCCTTTTTACCCACGCCTTTTCCTTCCGCTATTCCATTCCCCTCTGTTTGAGCCCTAGCGCCCAAGCACTCTTCTTCTCCACTGAAGAGAGGTCCTCCAAAGATGTCCGGATCTGGAGCAGGAGGCAAATGGATGGCCTCTACCATCCGGGAGAGGGACATTAAAAAGCTCCGAGAGGCCGGGTACCCGGCCAAGAAAATCGGCCACCGTCTTCCGCCGGCAGGACAGATCGTCCCCACTCCGGAGCCCCATGAGAGGGTCGTGTTTCTTCCTCATTTTGTCTGCGGGCTTGGGTTTCCCCTTCACCCATTTGTTCGCGGCGTCATGCATTATTACAGGATTGATTTTCATGATCTTTCCCCCAATTCTTTCCTTAACATCTCGACATTCATCGTCGTATGTGAGGCCTTTCTCTGTATTTCGCCCCACTTCGACTTATGGTTGAAAATTTTCAACATAAAGCCCAAGGTGGTGAATGGCGAGCATGCCGAATGCTGCGGCACCATGATGAGCAAGATGCCCAAGGTCATATGGCCGATAGGCGCCTTCAATGATTCCGTCAAGGAGTGGCAGCAGCAGTGGTTCTATATCACCAAACCGCGCGGCAAAAAGCGGGCCGCTGCTCCCGAATTCATATCGGGGGCCCCACTGCGGCTCACGTCCTGGCCCGAGAAGGGCCTGAACTAGTCCTCATCCGACGAGCTTTCGATGCTCCAAATGCATGTCCAGAGCGTGGTCGACAAGGATGTCAAACTCGTCAACGTAGTCAAGGTGATGTTAGTTCGCCTGGTTCTCCCTTGCCAGCGTCGAGCCTGCAATTTGTGGGAATATGACCCGGCCGAACACCAGACCCTACGGGAGCTCTATGGCTCCTCCCACAAGGACATCTGGAAGGTGCTCTTCAAGTCCGGGAAACCGTGGCCGGACTTCGCCGAGGACCGTGGGTATCAACTATCCCGCTCTGCAAGTCCGGTAAGTCATTGTCGTGCTCTGTCCATCCATGCTTTAGCTGGCATGTCCTGAGGGAGACGCTTTTATCATGCTTTATAATAATCCCAGGGATGGACGAAAAAGGTGGAGCGGATATACTGTCTTGCCCCGCTGCCGGAGGAACCGGCCGGACCTCTTTTGACGAAGATGTTGGTCCCAGCACCTTACGAGGCGCCGAAGAAAGAGGCCCCCAAGAAGGTCAAGAAGACCCGGAGTGGCCTCCGTCGTCGTGATGCTTCGGACGCAAAATCCGAAGACTCCAGCGACCATCCCTCCTCCGAAGACGAAGAGGAGGAGGAAGAAGACGAGTCCCCCGCAGGGGGAGGGAAGAAAAGGACGGCTTCCTCATCCCTGGAGGCTGAATCACCAAAGAGGGGGAAAGGTTCCCTTCCTGAGGCGTCCTCCACGGCTGCTGATAGCAGCCCGGAGTGGGATCCCAGGGTCCAGCCCCTGGCAAAGTCGTAAGTATACAAAATCCAAACACGCATACGTGCCAGGGGTTTTGTGCAGAACGACGAGGTCTCGCGCCGAACAGTCCTCCTCGGAGGATTCGCTGAGCTCAGATGCCCTGGAGAGAGAGACGCCTCCAGAGGCCCCTTCCCTGAAGCCTAGGCATGACAACGAGGTGTCGTCTCGGCATGACCTGGGCTAGGGAGGACATATCTCAGGGGCTGGATACATGGGAGCAGCGGTTCCCATGAACGTCAATGGCGGGGGCGATCTTGGATTCGACCCGTAGCCGGCCATAGTCCTGGAGGCCTTTAAAGCTCCAGGATCGGGCGAGCAGCCCCCCTTGACAGAGGGAGGCTAGCCCACTCCGCCAGCAACCTCTGTCCAAGCAGAGTTGCCGGGCGGTCTATCGACAACGCTAGAAAGTGCGTCCATCATCGATGAACATCGCGCCCCCATGGGTGCGGTTATTGAGAAGATTCAGTCCGCTGAGAGCGGGCTGAATGAATCCTGCCTTAGCCTTATAAAAGGCTTTAAGGTATGTTTTTAGGAACCTCTGGAAGATTGTCACAGTATGAGTAGTAGCCCCTGATGCACTGTCCGGGGAAGAGATAGAGAGAGCCGGACAGGGGATCAAATTTCCGTTTTGCAGGAGAATCAGTTAGTGACGTATATCCCTTTGTTTGAAAACAGGCGTCTGCAGGGACGACCGCCACTCATAGTGCGGAGGTGTCCGGACTAAAGCAGCGTCTGGAAGGGGCAGAAGAGGAACTTGGCCGCGTGAAGAAGCAGCTGGAGGACAAGCAAGGTATGTTGAAAACCTGTTTGCTAAGTTGAGCATGAATTAGAAGTTGTGCCTGACGAAAATATTTGTATTGTATGCTCGAGGGGCGAGTGCCGAAATGGAGGCACTAAAGAAGGTTGTGGCCGAAGCCAACGAGAAGGACGCTGTCGGTGTCAAAACCGGCGGATCTCGGGTAGGGGGTCCCGAACTGTGCGTCTAGGCGGATGGTAACAGGAGACAAGGGACACGATGTTTTTACCCAGGTTCGGGCCCTCTCGATGGAGGTAAAACCCTACTCCTGCTTGATTAATATTGATGATATGAGTAGTACAAGAGTAGATCTACCACGAGATCGGAGTGGCTAAACCCTAGAATCTAGCCTATGGTATGATTGTTGTTCGTCCTACGGACTAAAACTCTCCGGTTTATATAGACACCGGAGAGGGATAGGGTTACACAGAGTCGGTTACAATGGTAGGAGATCTTCATATCGTATCGCCAAGCTTGCCTTCCACGCCAAGGAAAGTCCCATCCGGACACGGGACGGAGTCTTCGATCTTGTATCTTCATAGTCCGGGAGTCCGGCCAAAGGTCTTAGTCCGGCCATCCAGACACCCCCTAATCCAGGACTCCCTTAGTAGCCCCTGAACCAGGCTTCAATGACGACGAGTCCCGCGCAAGTTGTCTTCGGCATTGCAAGGTGGGTTCCTCCTCCGAATATTTCATAGAAGATGTTGAACACCAGGGTAGTGTCCGGCTCTGAAAAATAAGTTCCACGTTCTACCGTAACATTTGTATCAATTGGATCTGCTGACGTATGCCGCGGCGTGACATCATGCCACGGCCCGACTTTTATTCATTTTATTATTCCACCTTAGCACGTTTAGCGAGGCGGTTTCCTTGGCACGTCTTGTCAAAGCAGAGATCGTGTCCCCTTATTCCGGGATTCTCATCAATACGGGCGTGGGTAACCCAACCGTGACTCAGGTATGACTCCCTAATTGAAAGCGAGTCTCACATGGTTACGGGGAGGGCTCTTGGTATTCACCTCCTTTATAAAGGAACCAAGGCCCGGCCACCTTGTTCTTAAACCAATCAAATCCGCCCCTCGCTTTGAGTTCCAACACCCAAAGCTCTAGTTTTAGGCGCTTCGGACCTTCGAAGATGTCCGGCTCCGACCCTCAAGGCCGGTGGATGCCTTCCTCCATCACGGAAGAAGATGTGCGAAAGTTAAGAGATGCCAGGTATCTAACCGACAAAATCTCGCATAGACTGCCTACTCAAGGGCAAGCTATTCCCGCCCCCAGCCTGGTGAAAGCGTGGTGTTCGCATCGCATTTCCTTCGGGGACTAGGCTTCCCGATCGATCCCTTTGTGAGGGGGCTTATGTTTTACTACGGGCTGGAGTTCCACAACCTAGCTCCGGAGTCCATCCTCCAGATCTCATCATTCATTGTCATGTGCGAGGCTTTCCCCCATATCACCCCTCACTTCGGATTGTGGCTAAAAACCTTCAAAGTGGAACCGAAAGTGATCGAGGGGCAGCACGCTGAGTGCGGAGGGGCTATAATAAGCAAGATGGACGATGCTCCATGGCCCGAAGGCTCTTTTCAAGAGGAGCTCGGCTTATGGCAACGGGACTGGTTTTACATCACAGCCCCTAGGGGCACCACATGGGTGGCACCGCCTACTTTTCGCTCGGGTCCCCCACCACGGCTGGCATCATGGGTTAATGAAGGACTTATCTGGGGGCCGCCAAAAGACGTGCCCTTGCTGCAGGGCCGTATTCGAGATCTCCTAGAAAGAGATATCAATCTGACCGTGGTGGCGCAAGTCATGGTGATTCGCCGCACACTGCCCTGCAAACGTCGACCTCTCCGCCTATGGGAGTTCAATCCTGAGGGACCACGGGTCCTACAACACTTCATGGGAATGACACCCATGGAGATGTACAAATTGTTCTTCGGATCACAAGCAAGGTGTCCGGATTTGTCCGAGGACGCTGGTCTGAGCTGCAACCGCCCGGATGCTAAAGTAAGTAGCCCTGTATTTGCACATACCATCCATATTTTTATCAAATCTACCCTTTAGCAGAGTTGCCCTTTGAACAGGAGTGGATAGCGAAGGCAAAGCTTATCAGGTGTCCGCCCCCCTGCCCGAGACCGTGGCGAATCCCATGCTGACCAGGATGCTGGAGGCCGCGCCGTTGGCGGAAGGTGAAGGGGGGAACCAAGGAGCTACCGCCTCCATGAAGGAGGCCGTTAGGAAGGGAAGAATCGAAAATTCTCCCGACCAGGGAAAGAAAAGGACTGCCTCTGAAGACCCGGAGGTGATAACCTCAAAACGGGGAAAGAAATCTTCGTTAGAGGGTTCGGCACTGGAGAACGCTTCAGCCGAATCGCCCCCTAAAGGGGACCCGCTCTCCCCCGAGGCGTAAGTGAAGGGAGGGGTTCCATAATGAATCACATTCATGTTTTATTCCTGAGGAAAATAACCGAAACATTATCTTGCAGTTCGGATCTCAACCTTCTCAGCAGAGCTCATCTTCAGGGGATCTTCGTCCAGAGAGGATAGAGAGCGAAACGCCTCCCCTTGTTCCACCGTCTTACGAGGCTGGCGACCTCGAGGTATCGTCCCGGAGGGGCTAGACGAGGCTCAAGGTATGTTCAAAAGACACCCAGCAATAGGGGCTTGTTGCTCGGGCCTTATATATGTTTTATGTAGATGGTGCTACTGCCGTGGAGAATCTTCGGGCGGAACTTGCCCGAGCAAAGGAGCAAACAAGGAAGAGTGATGCGGCTGCCGTTAAAGCGGCTGAAGAGCTAAAAGCCGAACAGGCTACTCACTGCTAGAGCAAGAAGGAAATGGCCGAGATGGCCATAAAATTGAGGGATGCTACCGACTGCTGTAGATTGCTTGAACAAGAAGATAGGGTGGCTCAGAAGGATCTTGAAAAGATCACTGCCGAAGCCAAGGATACTCGCTCTGTCATGAGAGCGATGAAGTTCGGAGACCCCAAGTATGCTCCATTAGACCGGCAGTGGAGTTCGGGCAACGCTTATCTGGATTTGGCCGCCAGTGCGGCGGACGCGACCGAACACTTCCGCAGCCGACGTGACCATGAATTGGAAGAGCTTTTTTGGTCGCAGTACCACAATCCAGAACGCCCACTGTCAGTCTCCGACTGTTTAGCCGCCTGGGCGGAGCTGAACAGATTATCCGGAGTCGCCATGAAGTATGTTGTGAGTCGTCTGTGGCCGGAGAAGCCGGAGCCGAAGAGTTATTTTGGCTTGGTGCAGCAATTTCTTGGTTCGGTGCCGCATGCTGATGCAATGAAGAGGTCGGCGCGCATAGAGGGCGCACAGATGGCTCTTGCCCGTGTCAAGACATACTGGGCAGATATGAAGGCCAGTATTGTTGCATCCCAAGATTCGCACGGAAGCCGAGTAACTGCCAAGCACTATTTTGAGGAAGTTCTTCCTGGCGCTCGTATAATAGAGTTGCAGTGCTCGAAGGATGTTGTGTTCGAATAGCTTATACTATTTGTAAGACGAATTGTGTTTTTATGAAAAAAGCTTTGTTTATACTTGTGCTTGCAAGAATCATGATGCCTCCTGTGCGGCCGTTTAATGTATATATTTGTATATAACCTGAAAGATGGCAGTCGTTGGCTTCAGCCCCCACGCATAGAATGCGGGGGTGTTTGCAAAAAGGCGCCTGTTCACACTTAATCCAACGTCTTGGTCCTATAAAGGAGGTGGTGGCGCGGCGAACTAGGCAACCGGACTATAATGCTTTATCACTTTCACTTAGCCATAGGAGTTTGACAGTGGGACTACTAAATAGCCCCTAGGGGCACCGCGCTCGCCCGAATTCGGGGCGCGAGTGTGCCTGACCGGGAAGCGGCCCTTCGTTAATGTGGGGGAATCCTAAAGATTCCGAAAGTCATCGAGTGGTTGACCAGTCTCTCGCTATATCATGATAGTCAGTTTTCGGCTTTCTCTACTGAGGTGCTCACCCAGCCGAACCGGGGCACAATCGCAGTAGTTCTCCTGGTGCCGCGTAGCCGATATTACGGAACATAAGGCAGCAAAACACAGGAGTTGGGCAAACCCAACATTTGACCAAAGACATGATTCGGAGCTGATGCATATAGGGCCAAACTCGCGACGCTGAACACTCCCTAAGGTGTTCGGTCTTTATGAAGACGAGCCGAAATAGAGCCCTTGGTAAAAAAGCCCCTAGTTTCCAGGTATGTGCAAAAAATTCTGGCGTGGCCATATGCCAAGACGCCAGCCTCCTCCTCGGCTATAGAGAAAACCGGGGGATGTTATCAACAAGAGACAGTAAAAAAGGTTTACGCAGGGTCTTAATCTGAAAAGAATCCTTGGAACGGGTCCCTGCTGCACGTCTGCGCCTGTGTCTCCGTCGTGCCGTATCCTGGACGGGCGTAGCACGATGCTCGTCTGCGAAAGAGAGGAACTTAGTAAAAAATAAGCGTGCGAGAAATCTATATCGAAATAAACAAAATATAGTTGGAGCAAGAGTTGTGCCGTATTGTCTCCGGGCGTGAGCACACGGAGCCCCTTGCACGAGGGTATGCGGTAATTTAAGCATATTGACGCCAGACTCGTCGAGGCATGTCCGGGATAGTAGGGCTGGATTTGTGGGCGGCTGTCTAGGCAACCGCACCCCTGCCCGTACTTTGGGGGTCAATTTATGTTCCCTTGTAATGAGATGATGCCCTTTGGACCGGACATTTTAAGTGTAAGGGATGCGTAGTGCGGTATTGCGTTAAAGCGGGCGAAAGCTTCACGTCCCAGTAGCGCTTGATAGCGACTTACGAATGGGGTGATGTGGAATGCTAGCTTTTCGCTTCGGAAGTTGTCTGGTGATCCGAACGTGACTTCTAACGTAAGGGAACCCATACTTGGGGTATCCGAACCTGGCGTTACTCCATGAAAGGAAGTGTTGCCGAGGTGGCTTGCGACTGGGTTTACCCCGAGTTTGCGGACTGTGTCCTGATATAACAGATTCAAGTCGCTGCCGCCGTCCATAAGGGCATTTGTAAATTGGAGTCCGTTAATGATTGGATTTAAGACCAAGGCAGTCCAGCCTGCGTTCTGGTCTCCTCTAGAGTAATCTAGATGATCAAAGGTGATTTGTTGTAACAACCAGTGGGGTTGCTCCTCCGGGGCTGGCTGTACGGCGCGTGTTGTTGTATGTGCCGTTCTATTCTTCCCCTTTGCCACATGAAGTAGATTTACTGTCTTGACTTCTTGTGGGAACTTCTTTTGTTCTCCGGTGATCTTCTCGTGGGGTGCATTGTCATCTTCGCTTGGTGTGTTGAGCCCCTTGTGTTCGGCGTTGAGCTTGCCGGACTGCTTAAAGGCCCAACAATCTCTGTGGGTATGGTTTGCAGGTCTCCCCGGAGTGCTGTGGATTTGAAATATTTTGTCCAAAATTTTGTTGAGGTTGGATAGCTCGTCCCTATCGTCTTTGGGGGGCATCTTTTTCTAATTTTGCCGAGAGCTTTTGAATCCGGCGTTTACTGCCGTGCTCATCGGGCTGTTGTCCTTTATCCGGCACAGTTCTTTGTTACGGCGCGGCTTCCCGTTCCCATCTCTGAGTTCGGACGTATTCGGGTCGCTGGTGCTGCTTCTTGCCAACCAGCTATCCTCTCCTGCACAGAAGCGGGTCCTGAGGCTTTTAACGCGGCCATTGTTCGGGCTTTTCTTGGCCGAGGTGTCTGGCGAGCCATTCGTCTTGGATGCTATGTTTGAAAGCTGCTAGGGTCTCTGCGTCCGAACAGTCGACGATCTGATTCTTTTTGATAAGGAATCTGTTCCAGAGCTTCCGCACTGACTCTCCGGGCTGCTGAGTTATATGACTCAGATCATCTGCATCTGGGGGCCGGACATAGGTCCCTTGAAAATTTGCCCGGAAAGCATCCTCAAGCACTGCCCAACTTCCCATGGTGTTTTCGGGAAGGCTTTTAAGCCAATGCCGGGTTGGCCCTTTGAGCTTAAGGGGTAAGTATTTTATGGCGGGGAGGTCGTCTCCTCTGGCCATGTGTATGTGGAGGATGTAGTCCTCGATCCAGACTCCAGGGTCTGTTGTTCCGTCGTATGGTTTTATGTTTACTGGCTTGAATCCGGCTGGGAATTCATGATCCAACACCTCATCGGTAAAACATAGGGGGTGTGCGGCGCCCCTGTATTTAGGCGTGCCGCGATTTTCGGGTATTTTTTGTGTTGCATCACTCATTGGAGCTTGCTTTCTTGGCCTATAGATGGATCTGGTAGGGCCAGTTTTCTGATGCGAATTCTTGGATGGATCGCGCGCTATATTGAGTGCGGCGTCCTTTGACGCGTGAGATTGATCGTAGGGTCGTCTATCCGACCTTGTGGCTTCCTTATTTTTGGACTGTGGGGGCTTTATGGCCTCTTCGTCAAATTCTGGTAGTAGTTTCCGCTTCGGATAGCTCTTTGTGTGGCGACTACTGCCGTACTTGTGTGCGGTATTGAGTACTTTGCCCCATCTGATCCTGAGTGCATCCTCCGCTGTCTTGAGCCTCCGCTTCTGCTTTTTTAGGCTACGTGCAGTGGCGACGAGCCTTTGGTGGAGGTTCTGATGTTCCAGCAATTTGTCTGGTGTGAGGTCGTCCGGGCTATTATCCTTCCCGGGGTTTGGTTGTTCGGATTGTCCGCCCTGCTTGGACGGATGCTCGACGGCATGTTCATCGTCCGTTGAGTCACCCTGCTCTATGGCTGGGTTTTTGTTGAGGTGGGGCTTGCCCTTGCGCTTACGCCGCCGCTTTGATTGTTTTTTGGGGGAGCGATCCCTGGCCGCATCCTTTTGGTCCTTGTTGTCGTTTCTGTTGTGTGTGTCCACCATGCAGACATCGTATGATGAGGTGGTTTTCCGGACCCCCTATAGGTTCTTGATCGTCTCCTTTATCGGCGTTCATACCGTCGATATCTTCGGAGTCGAAATCGAGCATGTCGATTATATCTTCGACAGTGGCTATCAAGTGGGTGGTGGGTGGGGTTCGAACTTCATCGTCCGCATCCCAACCACCCCGACCGTAGTCCGGCCGGGGTTCTTTCGACAAAGAGAGGGACTTTAGCGAATTTAGGATATCGCCAAAGGGCGAGTGCTGAAAGACGTCCGCGGTGGTGAACTCCATGATCGGAGCCCGATCGGGTTCGATCAAAAGGGGTGCAGAATATTCAGAGTCCGGAACGGAGTCCGACACCTTGGAGTTACCAGCCTTGCAAAGGACTTGGCAGGTATTCGGCTCTATCACCGCAGAGATTGCGGCTCCTGGGGCGGCATCCAACCGTCCGTCCCTGGCTAGCGCAGTCGGCTCCGAACTAATGGTCGAAGTGAACACCTGAGCGGCGCTCTGGTCGCTGTCCGGCGGCAGAGCTAGATCATGCCCATCGAGACAGTGCGGCGCGCCCGGTCGTGGCCCGAATCCGTCAAAGATCAAGTCCCCGCGGATGTCGGCCATGTAGTTTAAGCTTTCAAACCTGACCTGATGGCCAGGGGCGTAGCATTCAATCTGCTCCAGATGGCCAAACGAGTCGGCCCGTAGTGCGAAGCCGCCGAATACGAAGATCTGTCCGGGGAGAAAGATCTCATCCCAGACCGCGTCGTGATTGACGAGCGAAGAAGCCATCGGGCCTAACAGCGACGACACAGAGGAACTCTCAATGAAAGCACCAATGTCGGTGTCAAAACCGGCGGATCTCGGGTAGGGGGTCCCAAACTGTGCGTCTAGGCGGATGGTAACAGGAGACAAGGGACACGATGTTTTTACCCAGGTTCGGGCCCTCTCGATGGAGGTAAAACCCTACTCCTGCTTGATTAATATTGATGATATGAGTAGTACAAGAGTAGATCTACCACGAGATCAGTGGCTACACCCTAGAATCTAGCCTATGGTATGATTGTTGTTCGTCCTACGGACTAAAACTCTCCGGTTTATATAGACATCGGAGAGGGCTAGGGTTACACATAGTCGGTTACAATGGGAGGAGATCTTCATATCGTATCGCCAAGCTTGCCTTCCACGCCAAGGAAAGTCCCATCTGGACACGGGACGGAGTCTTCGATCTTGTATCTTCATAGTCCGGGAGTCCGGCCAAAGGTCTTAGTCCGGCCATCCAGACACCCCCTAATCTAGGACTCCCTCAGCCGCCGCCGAGCAGGCTCTTCGTGAGAAACACGTGGCCAGGGTCATTGAAGCTGAGAGAGAGCTCCAGGAGGCTGTGAAGAAAAGTGAGGCCTTGGAGCAGAGTTATCAGGGAAAGAATCCGAACTCGCCCAAGCTCTCCAAGCCGCGGATGATGCTCGGGAAGAAGCCCGAGGTGCTCTGAAGGACATTCAGGAGGCACAGAAGGTTGCGGCTGGTAAGGCCTTTTGTACTCAAGGCCATTGAGGGAGTCCTGGATTAGGGGGTGTTTGGATGGCCGGACTAAGACCTTTGGCCGGACTCCTGGACTATGAAGATACAAGATTGAAGACTCCGTCCCGTGTCCAGATGGGACTTTCCTTGGCGTGGAAGGCAAGCTTGGTGATACGATATGAAGATCTCCTCCCATTGTAACCGACTCTGTGTAACCCTAGCCCTCTCCGATGTCTATGTAAACCGGAGAGTTTTAGTCCGTAGGACGAACAACAATGATACCATAGGCTAGATTCTAGGGTTTAGCCACTCCGATCTCGTGGTAGATCTACTCTTGTACTACCCATATCATCAATATTAATCAAGCAGAAGTAGGGTTTTACCTCCATCGAGAGGGCCCGAACCTAGGTAAAAACATTGTGTCCCTTGTCTCCTGTTACCATCCGCCTAGACGCACAGTTCGGGACCCCCTACCCGAGATCCGCCAGTTTTGACACCGACATTGGTGCTTTCATTGAGAGTTCCGCTGTGTCGTCACCATCAGGAAGGATGCCGCATCCCGTCTTTAAAGATGGCGTCGTTGCTAAAGGAGCGTTGGCTGTCGGCCAAACTCTCCGGCTAGGCAGGTTTTTGATGACCGCCAGTCCGGCCGCCGCACCAACGATGACCTCTCGGGCCATCGAAAGCAATCTTCGCATCAGCTCGGAGCTCGCCGAGCAGTTAGATTCGATGGAGCTCTTCTCCCTGAACGAACTCTTGGATTGCATCGCGGCCCTGGGAGTCGCTACGGATTATGACCAGATTGGGCTTAAACTTGATCAGAGAGAGATTGACTCTCCCCAGATTACCCACCACGTCGAAGTGGTGGAAGAACAATGCGGCGAGTCTTCGCCCGCCCTAAGGACCAGATGCGTCCGGATTCCCGATCCCTCCAAGCCGGATACCCGCGGAGGGGAGGAAGTCGCCCGAACCCTGAACCTAAAGTCAGGCATCAGGCCTGATTCATTGAATAATATCCAAGAAAGCAAGCTTCTGAATTCGGAAACCGCTCGGCCCCTGAATCTTACATCGGGCAGGGTTCCGGATTTATTTCCACCCGCCCACCCAACTATACGGGATTTATCCCTAATATGGCAAGAGTCCGGAGAAACAGTACACCACTATTGGGCCAGATTCCTCCTGGTTATGAACAGGATAAAGGACTGCCATGAGAAAGAAGCAATTTCACTCTTCCTTAACAACTGCATGGACATCGGAATCCTCAACGCCATAAGTCACTGCGAAATCACACGATTCGCCGACTTGACATCCATAGTACAAAAGTACTGTGCGATTGAAAGCATTCGGAAAACCGAAGATAAATTCTGGGACAATCCGGCCCCGAATATAACATGAGTCCGAAACAAAAGGGCGCATTATCGCCAGGCATCTGAGCCAAACATCAAAAAACAAAAACCCTCTATAGGGTACGGGACCGTATTGGAAGGATGGCTCAATGGACCATGTAGAATTCATAATTCAGGGAAAGCCACACCAACACACAGCCTCAGAGCATGTTGGATACTATGGCAGGTAGCCAGAAGCGGCGAGGAGCTTTTAACTCTAGCACCCGAAGAATACCTCCCCAGTACGGTGTCGACAGTCTTCGAGACGTTCACATCAAACAATGCAAGGAAACGAACGCTCCGCAACCTCGCCGAAGTCTACCAAGTAGCAACAATAAACCCATGGAGTGACACAGCTATCACCTTTAATGCCAGTGACGAACCTAAATTCCGGACAGCCCGAGCACCAGCCGCATTGGTCCTCAGTCCGATAGTGGACGGCTTCCAACTTACAAAGGTACTCATGGACGGCGGCAGCGGACTCAACCTCATCTACGAGGAAACCCTGCAAAAAATGGAAATTGACTGGAGCCGCATTGAGCGAAGCAACACAACTTTTAGGGGAATAATCCCAAGCCAGGAAGCGTGCTGTTCAGGAAAAATCACACTGGATGTGGTGTTCGGCACGCCGTACAATTACAGACCCGAGGAGGTCACGTTTCAAGTGGCCCCGTTCAGCAGTGGCTACCACGCTCTGCTAGGGCGAGAAGCATTTACAATTTTCCAATCCATACCCCATTACGGGTACATGAAGCTCAAAATGCGCGAGCCCAATGGAATCATCACTCTCGCAAGTGATCTGGACATAGCGCTCCGCGCTGAAAACAAGACAGCTGCACTGGCCCTGGAGGCATTATCTGAGGACCTAGCGGCCGAGGAATTAACGGCGTTGCGCTCCACGGTGGACAGGGACGATGTGATACTAGACAAGAGATCCAAGTCCACCTCTTTTAAACCAGCGGATGAAATAGTCAAATTCCAAGTCCATCCAACGGACCCTACAAAAACGGCCTCCATCGGGGCACAATTAAAACCCGATGTAGACGCCGCACTCAGAGACTTTCTGCGAGAAAATTGGACATTTTCGCCTGGCACCCCTCGGATATGCCAGGAATCCCACGCAGGCTGGCCGAGCACAGCCTGAACATCATAAAAGGGTTTAAACCCGTCAAGCAGACCCTACGACATTTTTCTGAACCTAAGAGACAAGCCATGGGAGAGGAGCTAGCAAAACTGCTGGAAGGCGGGTTCATCAGAGACATAAAACATCTGGACTGGCTAGCAAAGCTGGTGATGGTACCAAAGAAGGACAAATCTTGGCGCCCATGTGTCGATTTCAAAGACCTAAACAAGGCCTGTCCAAAGGACCCTTTCCCACTCCCCCTAATTGATCAAATCATCGACGCCACCGCAGGACACGACTCATTGTGTTTCCTCGATGCATACTTTGGCTACCATCAAATCAAGATGGCAGAGTCAGACCAGGCCGCAACGGCATTCATCACCCCATACGGCCCATTCTGCTTCAACACGATGCCCTTCGGGCTCAAAAACGCCGGCGCAACATATCCGCGCATGATTCAGACATGTCTGGCCAACCAGATCGGCAAAACAGTTGAAGCATACGTAGATGACGTGGTCGTCAAAACAAAACACGTCGATACTCTAGTAGACGACTTGAGGCTCACGTTCGACAATCTCTGAACATATGACATTAAGCTCAACCCAGAAAAATGCATTTTCGGCGTACCAGCCAGAATGCTCCTGGGATTCATCATATCCGGTAGAGGAATTGAAGCAAACCCAACCAAGATCCGAGCTCTGTCACAATTAGATACCCCAAAGGACCTCAAACAAATACAAAAACTAACAGGATGTGTGGCAGCTCTAAGCCGCTTTATATCCCGCTTAGGAGAAAAGGCATTACCCCTCTATCGCCTCCTACGGCGCACCGACCACTTCGAGTGGACGGAGGCCGCCACGGCCGGACTCGAAGAAATAAAAGCCATATTGGCAACAAATCTGGTCCTGGCCGCGCCCAACACGGGCGAACCAATGCTATTATACATCACGGCAACCCATCAAGTTGTAAGCGCGGTGCTCGTCGTCGAACGAGAAGCGGACGGACACAAGTTCCCCCTCCAAAAACCAGTGTACTACGTGTCCACTATGCTAACTCCATGCAAGTCACGGTACCCGCATTATCAAAAGATAGCATAAGCGGTGTTCATGGCATCCCGGAAGCTGCAACACTACTTTCAAGAGTGCTCCATAACAGTGGCATCCAAAGTACCCCTTAATGACATTATAAACAACCGCGACGCGACGGGCCGGATTGCCAAATGGGCCATCGAGCTCCTCCCGTTCGACATAACCTACAAGCCAAGGCGAGCTATTAAGTCGCAGGTTTTGGCCGACTTCATTGCCAAATGGACTGAAGTCGAACTCCCTAAAGAATACGGCGCATACTCCAACTGGATCATGCACTTCGACGGCTCCAAAATGTTGGCTGGCCTGGGGGCTGGCGTTGTTCTGACGTCCCCAACCGGGGACATAGTCCAATACGTACTTCAGATAATGTACACGAATTCGAACAACGCAGCCGAATACGAGGCCCTTTTACATGGCCTTCGAATGGCAGTCTCCATGGGCATTCAGCGCCTAGAGGTCCGCGGGGATTCAAATCTCGCAATATCCCAAATAAATGGAGACTTCGATGCCAATGACCCGAAAATGGCAGCTTACCGCAACGCCATCTTAAAGATGTCAGCTCGGTTTGAGGGGCTCGAATTTCATCACATAGCCCGGGAAAATAACCAAGCAGCAGACGTGCTGGCACGCATCGGCACCAAGCGCGAGGCCATCCCTCCCAACATCTTCCTAGAAAGGCTGTTCAAGCCATCTGTATCATGGGACGGAGAATCCGGAAACAATAGCCCGGACACAACTACACTGCCCCTCACCGAGCATCCTGAAACAACTGGGGGCTACGCCAATGAAACAACGCCGTCAACCCACGAAATAATGGCAGTCATTGCCCCTTGGACAGAGCCATTCCTAGCCTACCTAACTAGGCAGGAACTTCTCGAGGACCAAAACGAGGCCCGCTGCATAGTGCGGCGATCTAAAGCCTACAAAGTCCACGAGGGAGAGCTTTACAAGAAAAGCACAACCGGAGTCCTTCAAAGGTGTATCTCCGAAGAAGTAGGACGAGACCTTTTGGCTGAAATCCATGCCAGACTCGGCGGGCACCACGCCGCAGCCCGGGCCCTTGTAAGCAATGCCTTCCGTACCGGATTTTATTGGCCAACGGCCTGGGCAGACGCTCAGGACTTAGTGCAACGATGTGTTGGTTGCCAGTTATTCGCCAACCAAAGCCACATGCCGCCTACCGCCCTACAAACTATACCCATTACCTGGCCTTTTGCGCTGGGGGCTTGACATGGTCGGACCCCTTAAAGGAGGAACCCACAAGCAAAAATACCTACTGGTCATGGTGGACAAATTCACCAAATGGATAGAAGCCAAGCCTGTAAAGACGGCCGAATCCGGACCAGTGATAGACTTCATATCCGGGGCCGTACACCATTACAGTGTCCCCCACAGCATCATAACCGACAACGCACAAACTTCACGGCCGATGAAGTTAAACTCTGGTGCAAAAACATGGGCATCAAGCTCGACTATGCTTCAGTATAGCACCCTCAAACTAACGGTCAAGTCGAACGGGCCAATGGTCTCATTATGAGCGGCATCAAACCCAGACTAGTGCAATCCCTCAAGGAATATGACACGCACTGGGTAGAGGAGCTTGACTCCGTACTCTGGGGGCTGCGGACCACGCCGAATCGCACTACCGGATTCACAACATTTTTTATGGTATACGGCGCAGAGGTAGTACGGCCATGCAACATAATCCAGGACTCACCTCGAGTGCGCATGTATGAAGAAAGAGAAGCCGAGCTCGATCGGCAGGACAGCTTGGACGCATTGGAAGAGGAGCGCGACGTGGCAAAGGCTCGTTCCGCATTCTATCAACAACAGGCTCGAAGATATCAAAGCAGAGAAGTACGGGCCAAAACATATAAAGTTGGCGAACTAGTTCTACGTCTGCCGGACAAGAAAAAGGATAAATTAAAGCCCAAATGGGAGGGGCCCTTCATCATCGACCAAGTACTGACTGGGGGAGCGTACCGTCTGCGAGGCACATCGGACAACCGACTCGAGCCGAACCCATGGAATGCAGCACGCCTACGAAGGTTCTACGCCTAGCACCGGACTCCGTGTTCGTCTCCTTCCCTCGTCCCTTTGTTTTATTTTTTGTTTTTATTTTTGGTAGTCCGGGATTTTGTTCCTTCTCCCTCCCCCTTCTTTCTCACAAGCCCTTAGGGGCTCGCATGTGCAATATTCGCACGCACCCGACGCGCTACCTGCGCTCATAATACCTGGGGGCTTCTCTACCAAGAAGTTTATATAAAATGGGCCTCATGCCCAAAACATGTGTAATGCTTCCGCATGAACCTTTTATACACCATTATATGCATCGATATGACTTAAGTTTTGGCCAAGCTGGGTTGCCTGGCTCCTGTGCTTACCCCTACGTTCCCGTTCGTTCGGCTAGGTGGTAAAGGGAGCACCTCTGCGATTGTTACTGTCGGGTCAGCTGGATGTGTACCCCAGACTGGGTGAAGCCAAAAGCTAGCGTTCTTAAGGGAATATTCAGTCGGTGAACTAAAAGATGATCTTTCGTATTTACTCATTTGCCCCCAGATGCCTTTCTGCTCTTTCCGGCAGTTCGGACATGCACTTTAGAGCATGCCTCCCAGGGAAAGGAACCCCTAACAGAACTATTCTCTCTGGAAGATGTTTCTTACTAACCATGTAATATAACATAACTAGTTGGGCACTTGTCTGCTAAAGCACTTGTGACCCCTACGCCTTGTCTCCATGCATGCCCCGGTTCTTACATAACCAAGAGGGTATTCGGACACACTCCGGACTATAGGGTCCAGAGGTCGAAGCGAAAAGGTCCGCAATGACAAACGATCTACAATCCGACTAGAGGACATTTTTTATGTCATTTTTACATAGTCAATCCGACTCGGCATATTCTTCTTCAATGCCATCTAACAGGCGGTCTAATTTACAGTCCTGTTGGGAATACTTTGCAGCCAGCTCCACCTGGCCATATGCCAAGCTGACCGGGATCTCCTTTCCGTCTGGACCTATAGGGCCGACCTCGGCCATGTGGTTTGGGTCAGCCTTCATGTACCGAGTCTTCACCATGGCCCAGGCCTCCCTGGCACCTTGACGACAAGCCTATATCTTCCGTAACCGGAAGCACTGCCGCACTCCCTCCGGCTTCTTGGCAAGCTCCTCAAGGCCTTCGGGCACGGAGAGGGATGGCCACATAGCCTGGATGACGCCATGCATTGCCTGCCGAACTTGCTCGTGTAGTTGCAACAGCTCGGGAAGAAGGTCTCCCGATGAACCGGGCATTTCCTCCGCCGGACGACCCGTCAGCAGACCTACAGACATAGCTCTGTCAATCGACTTCCTCACCGAATTCTTTTTTCGAAGATTCGTTCAAGCACTTACTAAAAATGCCGCGTCGAAGTCGCCGATTCTCCTTCACGGTAGAAGATAGCTGAATACGAACATCTTTCAGTTCCTCGCCTAGCTGGGTATTGGCGTCTTGAAGCTTGTTCTTCTCTTGCCTCACCCTCGTCAGCACACTCTCGCCAGCCTTTAGTTGGTGTAGGAGTTGTTGCTGGTCCGGATTTACTCCGGCCTCATCTGCATTATTATAGTCAGGGTTGCACGCCTGCCGCATTTCAAAACAGAAGTACCTTTCGAAGCACATATTACCTGCGGGCGTCCCCTTGACATTCTCTGAAGTGGCCAATGCGGCCTCGAGCTGAGCCTTGCACTCTTCGAGCTCCTGGGACAATTGCGTGTTCTTCTTTGTAAGACACTACATAGCACATGATCCTTCAAACAGTTATCTTCACTGTTTCAAGTCTCGGGGGCTACTGACATATATAACCTTCAATTCTACTCACCTGTATGTCTTTCACATACTGCTCCGTGGCTCTGGCTAGACCATTTTGAGCAGCACGGAGATACGCATCTCCTATATTAAAGGTGTCTAACGCCTCTGGGAAAAAACACGCGTCACGAAGAACAGTCCGACGACGCCTGTGGTTTAGGGCACTCTCCACCTCTGAATTGGTGGCAGATAGCCCGTCGGCGCCCTCGGAGGAGCGCCCGAGGCGCATCCCGTGTCCGCCTCCGCTTCCGGACCCGGCCTCGAACCTTGGCCGGCGGACATAGTCCGGCGGGCTCTCTTCTTTCTAAGAAAATCATGAGCATTAGTAAGACTCAAGGGCATAATCCCTAGGCATTAAATTCGCACACCATACCATTGCGCCAGAATCTCGATCTGGTCTGCACTTCTTTTTGGCCCGCCTAGCTTCAGCGGCCCTTGTTGGCTGCCCACTGTGGGCTCGGCCTTCCGCCTCAAGGATTTACCCTGCGAAACGCTGTTAGTGCACGGCATGCAAGATAAAGCATGAGAATACTGGGACTTCGGTCTTAGTTACCTTGGAGGCTGGAAGTAGTCCGGGATAGTCGGCCGTGATGGCCACTTAGGAGTTATCCTTGCTCAATTGATGAAATACTCCATCAATCAACTCCACGCATAAGTCCGGATCTTCTTTGGAGTCCGGATCAAGGGACCGTTCCGGATCCTCGGGTTGTGGAGCAGGGCTGTTTATTTCCTTCACAGCCTGGCGCAGCTCCTGCCTTTAAACATTACTAGTCTAAGTACTCAACTACGGAAATTTCGAAAACGGATAGGCAAGTGAAAGTGTCGCTCACCCAACTAGGAGGATTGTACATAGAGAATCCGCCTTCCGGGTTGACACGGAGGAATTCTTCCTCTTCCCCCTTGTACAAAGCGGATAAGATTCTCGTTAAAGTGGCGGCCGAATCTGGCCCCTTGCGACCGCACCGGGTAGCATCATCCTCCCCGTTGAAATCCCACATGGGGTGGCCTCTGTATTGAAGCGGCTGCACCCCTCGCGTAATGCATATGGCCATGACCTTAATCATGGTCAGTCCGGAATGAGCCAACAACCTTATCCGGCTCATCAGGTACAAGACGTCTCTGTCAGCTTCCCTTTGAGGGTTCCATGGGCGCCAGCTCAGGCGCTTCTTCAACGGGGCATTATTGAACTCGGGGAGGCCGATCCGTACAGGGTCCGGCAGGGGGACGTCATCTATATAAAACCACTCCAAGGGCCAGTCTTCGGACACCCTCTTTGGGGTGCCGGATAGATATCCGGTCCCGGTGATGCGCCATAGTTCGGCTCCGCCCACCTGATAAATAGACCCCTCCTGAGAACGAGGCACAAGGCAAAACAACCTCTTCCACAGCGTGAAATGGGCCTCAACACCCAAGAACAGCTCGTAGAGGGCCACGAAGCCCGCGATGTGCAAAATGGAGGCGGGCGTGAGGTTATGTAGCTGGAGGCCGTAGAACTCCAGCAACCCTCGGAGAAACGAATGAATTGGAAATCCTAGTCCCCTCATCAAATAAGGGACTAAGCATACCCGCTCTCCTTGAGAGGGATTGGAAACACCCTCTGCCTGCTCTCCGTCGCTATAGGCAGCAATCCTGGCTCGAACTGGGACCATATATGCTGGGGGGAGAAGCCCCTTGGACTGAAGCACTACTAACTTGCTATGCGGGACGGAACACCGCCCCCAATCTCCGGGCCGAGGGCTGGAAGGGCGAGAGGAGGAGCGACACCGATTGGCCATGATGGAATGGATCTCTGTCAGAGGCGCTCCGATGAAGACTCACGGAGGGAAGATGGTGCGAATTGGATCTAAATCCTCGTCTCTTTTATGGGCCGACTCATTAACGCAACCGGGGAG